>NC_141702.1:12938624-13148180 GCF_971803275.1 Cyanistes caeruleus
TATGTGCTTCTACTCGTTCTCTTTTGCACTTTTTAGTGAATAATCTCTTTCTGGTTTTTTTTTTTTATTTTTTTTATAAGAACTGAATTAAGTTGAATTTTGACACAGCTTTCATTTTATTCTTTTTTTTTTTTTCTTTTTCATTCATTCCATGTATTACTTCTGGAATAGTTCACAGACAGTTTGTGGTCCTTTTATGCAATGTTTTTACTTGCAATTTAAGATGTTCCACAGCACCTTAAAGGAAAATTCAAACTTTCACCACGTTCTTGTCCTTTATTTTTCATTTACATGGTTTTAGTAAGTAGCTCAAAGTCATCCATCTTGAAATGGGTGTCTTAATTACAGACTATTTAATTTAAATTTGTGATAACTGCTTCCAAGGTTATTTTTCCAAGTAGCTCTTCTGAAGTTTCTTCCTTGTAAACAAAGCCAAGTCTAAGATTGCATTAGCTTCTTTCAATGTTAGGATGCAATTTATCTTAATTGTAGCAGACATCCAAAATATCTACTTTAGAGTGCGATGGATTATGTTCTAGAAATGACAGTTACTCAACACTGGCTGTCCAGGAAGTGTAGAATAACTTGCCTAGGTTTGGCAATTAATGGTGTCAGCTAGCCAAAAAAGCCTTTTTTTTTTTTGTTTGTTTGTTTGTTTGTTTGTTTATCCCAGAATCTAGTGAACATCGCTAACGTCAGAAAAAATTCACAGATGAATCACAAAAGATTTTGTTCAAAGCCCTGCAGGCCTTTCTGCCTACAGAGGGTACTTCAGCAGTCATTTTCTGTCCAAAGACACCCCTGCCTCCCTGTTCTCCTGAGAACTGTTTCAAGTCCCACTGTATCTGCTTCCTTAGGATTTGCAAAGACAAGATGGAAGATATGAGATGCCGATACAGAAAAATAGCAAATAGTTTATACTTTGGGTTGTGTAAGTCTAAATAAGCTTTGGATTCACTTCTCACTTTTCAGACTCTATGAAAGACAGTGACTCTGGATCAGAAAGGTAGAGCATTGTGGAAAAAACATGTCTGTTTTCTACATACAACAGAAATTCTAAAGTACATGACGGCAGATAGTGCCCAGTGTCTGCATTTGCAACTGTAAAAGCTGTAGAGGAAATAATCTGCATAGCTCTGCTGAGGTAAGAGATGTTTTGAGGGGAAAATACATAGAGATTCCAAAACATTTTTGTCATTTTGTGGAAGAAAGTTCTGCCTATGCTATTTTTTTATGTTTCACCTTTAGGCATCTGTGGGGGACTGCACAACAGAAGAGAGTTTCCAGGTTTCTGCTAAATGAGCTTGAAATAGGAAGTCATTACCTTGGGTGCAGAAATATTATTTTTAATCCAAAGGCCCAAGCCACTGTCAATGCTCATCACCCTGTTTTACACAGATCTTCTCTCATGCTCCCCTGCACAGCTACACACGTTGTATGGATCTCACCCATACAATCTACAGAAAGACTGGAATCCAAGATATGTCAGAGTACCTATGACTAAATGACTTTCTTTTTTTAGTTCCTCTTAGTTCCTTGGTATCTGAATTCAATCCAATGATAAATTCAAAGGAAGAGGTAGGAGGAATTGGAAAAGGAGGACTGGGAGGAAATACTTCTTATGGAAACTCAGGGATAGAAATAGGTGATCTTAGTGCGGACATGTGAGCACTCAGCAGATGCAAAATTGAGATGAGGACTTTAAACCTCAAGTAGGTTAGGAAGGATGAGAATGACTAAGAAGGGCTGGGATGGAGAGGGAGAAAAGGCAAAAGAAGAGAAGCCATCCAGATTTCTGCAGAAAGATCTTACTGAAACTTTCCAGCCCTATTCCATTCCAAATGTACTCATCCAGTCAAGTATCTTGTCTGCAGACTGCCTCATCCCTTGTCCTTATGCACTTAATGTCACTGAATATTAAATAAATAAAGCCCTTCTCAAAAGCCCTTTCAGTCACCTTCATATATCCCCCACACCCTGGGCAACCCAATTCCCCTTTGTATCTCTGTGCCATTGACCTTCCTGTCTTTTCAGTCCCTTGACCCTAGATCTCCACAGCAAAAATTCACCTGCTTTTCTAAGGAATGACTAAGTTAGGCATAATGGCAAGACAGGTGTGAAGTTTTTGCTGTCTGAGTCACATCTAAAATATTCTGCAAATAAATAAGATCTCATCTTCCAAACAGTTCAATCCTCCTCTGCTTTTTTTTTTCCCAGATCAAAAGATTGAGATGAAAATATATATATATATAAAAAAATCTCTACTTATAGCAACTCTAGACCTCAAGAAGTTTAAAAAAATGTTACTTTTAACATCCAGGAAGTAACTAGAGGAATTCTTTAATCTTTTTTTAAATTAGAGATTTATATTTTTCCCTGGTTTTCTTAGCTCCATTACAATGGAAGAAGACTTTTTCCAAGATAATTGTTGGTATTATAAATCTTAAAAAAATCAATTTAACTTAAAATTCAAAGTAGGTTTTAAATAAAGTTTTAAAATACATATTAAAACCATGTGGTTTTACATGAAGGCAAAGTCAATCAAAATATACAGAAATTTGAATTTTACATTTTCACAACCTTGAATCTGAGAGCAAAAATTGAAAGACTTCTTCCTACACAGTGCAGCATATTCTATATCAAAAATTATGAAAGAAACCAACCACCTGAGTCTAATTCTAGATCATTTCAGTTTCTTATATTAATTTTTCATTCATGTTGACTGTACAGTTCTGCAGGGTTGATAACTGATCAGATATGGAGGTGAAAACAATGCATATATTATACTGACATAAAATGGACAAGTAATTTTTGGAAAAAAAATGTGATATATAATCTACAGTGAAACATTTAGATTCAAATTAATTTCCAGCTTGTATTTCAGGAAGCCTTTCTGAAGTACTTATTTTTCAAGGTATTAGAAACATAGAATATATTTGTTCATTATTTACAATCCTCATGCATATTTATTTTTAAAATAAGTTAATATACAAAGTGAAAAGGAAAGATTACCTACAACTTAAAATTAATTTTTCATTACACAAGCATTATGTTAATTATGCACATGCCTTATCAATTAGTCTGTAAGCAGGGAACCTAACTGCTCAGCGTGTGGGGCAGTGAAGCATGCTGTTCACATATTAAGCATTACAGATTCTCAGGGTACTCTGTTATTTTGCTTTGATTTTGTTAAATATATATGTAAAATTTGTACGTTTTTGGATTTTTTTTCTGGTGTAAAAGTGGTTTAAGTTTCTGCTGTCCCCCTTCTGCCCCTCCTTGTCTAGTTTCTCAGTGACTCCATGTATCATCACATGACTTCTCCCAATATAGCTGGCCCTGGAGTCATGAGTTAATCAGTTCAGAGAAAGATTATGACTTCCTAAAGGTTGATTCAGCAGGGAAACCCACAGAGACTCCTCGTGGCAGAATTGAGAGGTGGCATGGCATGGGAAGCTACTCACGGTGGCTGTACCATTAGAGAAATGTCTGCACATGAGACATGCCCACCCATCAGGGGTCAGGCCTTCTGAGCACTCGTGTAAAATCTACCCAAATATCCTGCCTGGTGCTTCAGCAGGCCACAGGCTGAACCTCATCTCTGAGCAGCCCCACACAGCCTGGCTGCCACAGAGGTCTCAAATAGTATGAGATACATGAGTGGGCACAGAACCTGAGACCTACTGTGAAAACATTAAACTTTTAGGATTAGAATTCAGTTTAAGATTACGGACCTGGCAGCTGTCTACTCACTTTTAGCCAACAGAGGGCTTCTCAACACAGCTAGCAGAGCTGTGTGCCAATCTAGTCCACCCTCAGGTAGGCTCCTACAGCTGACTTCAGTCACCTAAACACAGGTACCCATTGGATACAGGTGTCTGAGGGTGTCTCCTGCCTGAAGTCAGCTGAATCACTCTGTGCATGAATTGGATTTCTCTAAGTGCCCTAGAGTTTATATTCCTGTTACCCTGTAAATATATTCATGAAGATACCCTAGTTCAGAGCTTTTGATCTCAGCTCATTGTAGTCATAGCTAAGTGGGATGAAATCTGCTCCTGAACTGTACATAACACAGCGATTTATGGAGTGAAGAAAATCTCAAACTCTACCTCCCCTGTTAGGCTGAGACAACTGTTAATGAGTCTGTAGCAGAGGCAGATGACAGCAGAAGCCTGGATTAAAAACAGTGGTTAGTTTCAGAGTGCTGCTTTTAATCTATATTGTTTCAGTGCTCCTACTCACCAGGGCAGCCAAACTGCTGTGCAAGCACAGCTGGAGAGGTGGTGTATCAAATCAGTGGCGCTGGAATGACAGGGCAGGGAAATGAAGGGGGTTGGAACTTCTTAAAGTTGTTTTGCTGAAGTCAGAATAACTATTCCTTTAGAAAGAGAAGTCTTTGTGTCAAAAAAATTATTTCCACTTGAGCAAGCATGTCTAAGGATACTTAAAAAATGAAAACCTGAAAGAAAAAAAGTAAATGCTGGTGAAATGTTAATAATTTTCATTCAGATTTCACTTGTGCAGAACAGTTTTTCGTACAATTGCATGCTGCAGATGTTGTGTTGATATGACAGTTGGTATTCAGGGACCTACACATGCTCAAAGGCTGCTGGTGGTCTCCTGGGGAGGGATGGTATGAAAGGATTGTATTATATGAGATCACAAATGCTAAGTTAGTTAGTCTGAAGCTGCTTTTGAAATACGGAGTTATGACTTAAATCTTCCTATGCTTCATTTTCACTTCCCTTCTACTTATTCTGGGGCTCATTTGAGCTCACAGTGGATGCTTTGTCATTGGTTTGTTTTCTTTTATTCATTTTAGGTTTAATAAGTGAATTTATATCAGAGCAGGTGCTGAGAGGCACCAGAGGATTTTGAGGAATTACCATGCAGATCACAGAGAGAGTGGATAACCTGTCTGGCTGGTAGAGGAATGTCAGTTTTACTTACCACACCTACAATACTCCTGCAAGTGACAGGCTGAGACCATGCAGCCAAAGCAAGCAGGAAGGTAGAAATTTTTGGCGTAAACTGAAGGTCTCTGATAATTTCAGGCCAATATAATTGCAGGTCACTGCTGATGGGATGGTACTTTTCTGGCTCTTAAATACAGCTGCCATTTTATATTGGTAATACATGGAATGCAACTGAACTGAAACTGAGAAAGGGATTTACCTGGAGAGGTATAATGTATTTTCTTAAATTATGCTATCACATTAAGGAGTTCACTGAACTGACTTGTCACATGGCTATATAAGCATAACGCTGGCACTTGGGCAGTGGTAAGGATACATACTTGGAGGCAGAACATTAGACTGGATTGCTGTTTCTGATTCAGAGACACCAAGGTCCCAAGGGGGAAAAATTATTTATGCTGACAATCCACTCTTTTGATCTTGGCTTTTTACCTCTGTGGCTTTTTTACCTCTGAGACAGCATTCTGCTTCTGATTGTCTACTTGCTCTACTGACTTCATAACATTTGCTGCCTGCCACAATTTCCTTGTTTGGTCACTCAAAGCTCAAGAACCTATGACCATTTTTTACAAGAAGGTAGCACACCATGAAGATGCTCAGAGGGCTGGAGCACCCCTCCAATGGAGACAGGCTGAGAGAGTTGAGACTGTTCATCCTGGAGAACACCTTATAGCACCTTCCAGTACCTAAAGGGGCTACAAGAGAGAAGGACTTTTTACAAGGGGAGAGAGTGACAGGACAAGGTAGAATGGCTTAAAACTGAAAAAGGGCAGGTTTAAGTCAGATATTAGGAAGAAATTCTTCACTATGATGGTGGTGGACACTGTCACAGGTTTCCCAAAGAGGTTGTGGCTGCCCCAACTCCAGAAATGTTCAAGGCCAGCTTGGATGGAGCTTTGAGCAACCTGGTCAAGTGAGAGCTGTCCCTGACCAAATATTGAAGGAGATCTGTAGCAGAGGATGGAGCTGAGAAAGCCTTTAGTTCAGGGTGGCAGAAGAAGGAATTGTACTCCCCTGGAGCAACTGGTGGGATGGGAAAATAGTAGCTACTCACAGTCTTCCTGTGTTTCACCAAGGCAGATGATGGCTACACAAATGTGAATCTCAGTAAATTCTGTTGGTGAAACTACAACTGATTTCCACTGTAATACACAGAACTTTAGACACAGTTTCTTTGTTACAATTAAACACTTTGCCAAGAGCAAGAGTGTATATCTTGATAAAACAGGAGTTAATTCTAGTAAGAATTAATGAAAGCAGTAGCTAAATCCATTAAGACTACACCTTAATGTATAACTTTAACCTCAAGAAGAGAAAAAGAAAACAGAATACCCTCACCAAATCTTACTCAACATGTTCTGTTGACTTCAGTAAAAACTGGATGGAGTTGTTGAAGCTGGTAAGACAGGCATTGATGAACAATTTCTCAAAATTTATCTTATTATTTTAGCATATGGTTTTAACCCAATATATGATCTGAATGTCTGCAATAAAAATAATTTTCTTTTGTTTTGAAATTGTTACTCAGGAGAGAGTGAAAAAGACCCCTAATAATAATACTAATACTAAGTAATAAGATAAACTAATACTCTTGTTGCACTATATTAGGAACGGTGAGAAGTACAACATGACACTCTTGGCTGCATTGTCTAAGAGAGCAAAGTTTATTATTCTTAATCTTCTTTTATACACATGTTCTGAATGTGTATAAAATGTGAATGTCTGAGAGGTAAAACTCTCATTGGTCATTAAAGGGTACGCATCACCATCATTGGTTAAGTGGAACACCACCCCTTGACTGTTTCTTGCAAGTAAATCCTAAACAACACCTGCCAAGATTGTTGTCCTTTACCAAGGACTCTTTGGATTCTTTCTCATGCTTTCTCAGGCCAGAATGAGAAGCCTGTGTGACTTAGTTTCACACAGGCTCTGTTCCCTGCTTGCTTTTCGCATTTAGTATCCACATACTCTCATCTGATTCAAGCTATGTAGAAAGAATCCATAGATTTGAGACAATATTAATAGTTCTGAGGGTAAAAACTGCCCTCTGGATAAAATATATAAAAACATGTTTTAAAAAGATAATTTGGGAAGGTCGCTTAAAGATGAATAAATTACATGACTGCTATTCTTTGAAATCCTACACTCACTGCTACAACAAAAAGATTTCTTGTGCCACAATAATCTCTCAACTACAATATTCTTTATTTAAATTATGAACTAATGGCCTGCATAATTTGTTTCATTAAAAAAGTGTGTTTCTTATTACAGATTATGACACTGGAGAAGAACAGTTGTTGAGGCTCCAACACTGGAATTGGTTTGAAGTCCAGAGTTCTGAAGAACGATGAAGCTGAGGGCAATGCCTTAGGCTTGTGTAACTAATGGTCTTTACTAGAGTGGCCTGACTACTCAGTCAGAAAACCAAGGGGTAGCAAGCCAAAAATTTAGAAACATATTTTAGTCTGTGTCTACTTTATTTATAAAACTGTTTTTAGGAAGAATACATTATAGCCCATAATAGAAACTTAACCAGGAAAAAGATAATTGAACATATTATTTAAGTCCTTGGTATTCAAAATGAACAATCTGGTTTCATTCAAGATCTGTGTGCATTAATTTAGTGGTAAACTCAACACAGTACATGTGTTAAAAGGCTGCTGAATAATACTTGCATGCAGGCTACTGCATGATGTTGTTGTCTTTATCTTATTATAAAGATTAAAAATATTACTTAAAAAAATATTTTTATTACTCTGAAGGTATACTACCAAAAGAGTTCCAGAACTTAGACTACTCAGAACAATACATTTCCTAGGTATATAGGTAGCATAGATATAGACATTTTATTCAGCTACAGTCATTTCTGGACTTGGTCTTGAGATATGCAGACTCTAATGTCCAAGGTACCCATTCACAGTTCATTTTGCTGACAAACAACAGGTAAAATCTAGAACAGAACATTCTCCATAATCTAAGGACCTGTCTGCTTGATCTTGTATGGTGGACTGGGAAATCACTGCAGTGCCTCAGTGAGGCAGTTTTCTATCATGTCCCTGACACCATCTCACCATGGATCTTGGAGTGAGAGATAGGTCATGTAGTGGCCTAAAATGTCAGATGTCATCACTAAACTGGGAATGGGGAAGCACTGAACCTCCGAGAATGGCCTCTGAGATATCTACACCACTTAAATCAGGGTGTAACTGTTCCAAAAATAATACAATTGTGTTAAAACTAGTGGCTACAGACTTAATTAAAGCTGATAAAATTAAAACTGTATCACTGGATGCTGGATATATATTTCATTCCATAGGGAAGAAAGCCACTGGTTTGTCTGACTGGGCTGCTGTGATCAGAGCCAGGGAAATCCATATGAAGGAAGCAGGAAACTGTACCTTCCTAAGTTATTGGACAAGCTAAACTGGGAAATATGGGTGAGATACAGGAGAAGAACAGGAAACAGTGAATCATCACACTGCTAGAAACTGCAGGCACCTTGCTGGGAAAAAGGTGTGACATCCAGAAACAGAGCTACAGAATACTTCAGAGCTGACTGAGATACAGGGAATCTTTAGGAAATGTCCGAGACATTATACAAACGCAGAAAGCCACTAAAGTCTGCTGGACAGGCAGACCTGGGGAGGACACCTCCCTTGAAAAGGTGCAGGTGAAAGGAACAAGATCTCTGCTGATCCTTTGTGTAGGATTATCCCACAGCTGTCTCACAGTCCTGCTTTACATACTTCATGTATGAAGGGTTCTGCTTTTCCAGCATGAACGTTGTACTGTGATGAAATATTGTGTCTAGCAATACAGACATATTGGAGGTTGCTGAAGTACGGAGCCTGGTGACGTGCACACTTTAAAGAAGCATGGATGGCTTCCCAAATCTCTGTGCTTTGAGGTCTTGTATTCATTACTGTCCCCAGATTTCTGGTGTGATTTGCAGAGTATTCATAATATGCATAGTGACATTTGAATCTTTTCAAGAAAGGATGCTTATTTAAGAATTTGGGTAGGAAAGCTTTCTTATGACTAAAGCAGCAACCTAAAGCAGAAGAATGCATACAGCTAACTTCATTTTATTTGGGCAGTCCCTGGTCACCACACTTCTATTATTCCTTCTTCCTGATCCTTAATCTTCTATTACCTTTTATTTTACAAAGAGGGAGCTCGTTCACGTTGCTAGTACTCCTGCTCACTGCCCCTCTCTCCCCAGCAAATCAGTTTTAGTAAGTCTACCAGTATCCATACTAATTCCAGCTGAACTGGGATTGTGGCTCTGATCCTTTTACTGTTGCTGTCTCAGTTTCTACTTCACTTTCTAGATCCTAGTGAGTTGTTTTACTAGAAAACATATTTCTTTTTAGAGATTTCACTTTCATGTATCAAGTTCTAATGCCATACCAACTTTTCTGAAAGAATTGCTCAAAATTTTTCATTTCTGAGCCAAAAAAAGGTTAAAAAATATATTAACTACATCTCTACACCTAAGTGTTACCAATAGTCTCAGATTTCTGTGTTTGATATTTTTTTATCAGATTTTTTTAGGTTTTATATGCATCAGACCATTCCAAATTTTTGTTATTGATTTGCTTAATCCAAGGTCCATTTCTCAGTTTTCACTTGTGCAAATTTTTAAGCAGTGATAGTAAATATTTTAGAATATTCCCACCACCATGGCCAGAATCTGTTTCCTATTTCATATGATTTCTTAACAATTTCTTTATTATCTTAAAAGAATTTTACATTCAGCTTGAAGTTTTCTGGTTTTGCAGCGATTTGGCTGAAATGTGGACCTTTCTCACACACCACATTGGGTTCCCTATGTGCTGATCACTCAGCTATATTCACTATAACATGTTGGTTCTTTAATACCAAGTTCATGTGAATTATAATTATGTAGTGAAAAAAAGCTTTTCTGGTATATGCGAATGTTGCAATTTACACATTTAATAGACAAAATTATTTAATTTTTAGTTTTCTCAGTTTTTTGGTCCTGTTTGATCAATTCTACATTTTTTCCATGTCAGTGTGTCTATTAAGTCTTTTTTGAATTGCATCATTACCTTTTGTCCCACTGTCTTTTAACTCCTAAAAAATAAACTGTCAGAGACAGCTCTGTTTTAGCTCTGTGGATAAAACAGACATGGCTACTTGCCAGTTTATCCTCGAGCTGCTTCCAAGCAATAGCTCTAGATTATTCTCAGTGTTTCACCTGTGTGGAAGTCTGCATTTCAAAAACAAAGAGGAATATATTTTCAGGTTCACTCTTATGTGATATTTAAAGAGACAGTCTACAATCCACATGGTTCTTCTAGCACAACACTTACAATCTTCCTTTAGTTGCTTTTCCCTCCACTGTGTCTTGAATAGACTCTGCACAATTTTCCTTTACCCTGCAGATTCACTACCACAGGATAAGGTGGTGAGTAATTTGAGCTCTGGTGTTGGAAATCAAGTTATGGAATTTATAACTTTTACTCAGAGGACAGTGGGGCACCGTAATAGGTTGTTACAATTGGACTGGGGGCTTGAGCAACCTGATTGAGTGGAGAATGTCCATGCCCATGGCCAAGGGGTTGGAATTAGGTGATCTTTAAGGTCCCTTTCTATTGCTCTATGATTTTTGTGGTGTTTTTCTCTTAAGTTTTCTGGTGTACAGAAAATTCTGCTACTTCAAACAGTGTTTGCTTTACTGTTAGTTCTCTTACTTTTGTTCCACAGTTCCTAGGCACACTGACAAACCTGCCAGATTTCTCACTCACAGTGAGGGAAATGCTGCTCTCTGATCTGTCAGGATCAGAACCAGAAAAGAGGTCATAGCTCAGCACTGTGAGTGAATGAACCGCAGGCCTGAGTACGAGAGAAACAATGTGATATAGCGGCTGTCTGAAGTTCCCTCTGTGCAACACTTGACAAATCTCTGTAGTCGTGCTGTGCAGCATTTTGATGTTCCAGTAAGGGAATCAACAGCAGCTGTCATTTTGAGAGAGGTAAGGGCAGATACTTAGTAATTTGGAATTAGTTGAGGGTTACTAAGGCTCTGACAGAGCTGACTGGAAAAGTTCAGCGCAGCACAGCATGCTATTTACATGTTTTGGTGTCCAGAAGACATTAAAGTGTTTTATTTCTTAGTGGTTCTGTAACTTATTTTGTACTGCTCCCTTTTACTGTCTTGTTTATGGTAATAATGAAGTTACTAATGCAGATTTACTGTAATAAGAGTCTTATGCTAACTACTAACTTAAACACAAATTTACCTGAATCATATGGTGTGATTATTTTCCTTGGTTATCTGCAGGCTAATATGTAAATTAAATGGGAAACTATGACTTCCTGCTCTGATAGAAAACATTTTAATTATTAAAAAATGTTTGAAATTAGGAGATATATGTCTAATTTTTAATCACTCCACCCTTGCCATTCACTAGTCTTACAACCAGCATCTTAGCAGGATGTTGTGTACCAATATGTTTCTATACAGACTTCATAAAATGCAGGCTGAATCTGACTTTTTCTTCAAAGTATTAACAGTTGAAAGCAGCATCAGCAAATAGAAGTTCTTTCTTTCTTTCCTATTACTATTTATCAGTTTTCTATTTTTCAATTGCTATTACTGTAATAGCTACTTAACAGCTAAGTCTATTTAACAGGGTTTTTTCCTTTTCCTTTCTTTGCCTCTGACAATTTATCCTTCTTCTGTTGCTATTCAAGTGCTATAAAAGAAACTTTAGAAAGGAGGTAGTGGAGCACTCTAAAAGCTGTCAGATTTTAGATTGTCGAATCTCTTCAGGCAGCTCATTCCACAGATGAGCAAACTCAAATATGAATACTTTATCTTTTCTATTTTGTTCATGATTAAAAAGGTGCTCAATTTTATGCATAACTTTCAACCATGTCAGTAGTCCAACTGACTTTTGGAGACAGAAGACATGCCTGAGGTTATATCTGTTTAAATTTCCTCTGATTCAGAGCTTCAATTCAATGTTTGGGCACCTATTCTATCCCAAAGAAAAAAGTTCTCACTGTGTCATAGGGAGATGAGAATGTTGTTGCCTGTATTTTCCAAACACAAATGGTTGAAAACCAGACTGAAGTCTTCAGGTAGTAATAGAAGAAGATTAAAGGGAACAATTTTGTTATGGTTCATTGTGCTGGGGAGGGTGGTAATGTGCTCCACACTTGCTAAGTCCTTTTCTGAGCACTATCATTAGCTGCAGGCACAATGCATTGCAGAAAATCCTTGCTGAGTGTCAGCAGTTTTAACGCTACGACCTGACTTCTGCTTTTACTGACAGGGAAAGAAGTTGTGGCACATGAACAGTGCATGTGCCATAGCTACTCTGTAAGGGAAGATGAGCAGGCGGGACAAGAGCCCTGGTGAGGCAGAGAGGACAGGAGCCTCAAGGTCACACAAGCTACAGTTCCACTGTACCTGAGCAAGAAAAGCCAGTGGGTCTGGTTGCAATACCCAGGCTCATCCTGAGATCCAAATCTGCAGTGGCAAGGCCAGGAGATCAAGCCAGGAAGCCAAGGTCTCATCTGAGGTCCAGTCCAGGTCAGAGAGATGCACATCCAGGCACGGCCATGACAGCAGGAGCAGAGCAAGGGCTTGAGTTTAAATGCATCTCCTGCTGAGGTGGACAGCACCTTGCTGGTCAGAGCATTTTCTTACTCAACTCTGTCTACACATCTGTCTGATTCAAGGCTGCCTGGCTGCACCACTGAGCCTGACCCCGAGCCTAGGCAGTCAAACCCCTGAGTCCCTGGGGCCCTGATGTAAAGAACTGCAATGGAAAAATTACTTAATGGGCACTCTAGTTAGATCTCTGTTTGTTCTTCCTGGTATTTGGATAGTGCAATTTTAGTCTTGTTTGAATTCATATGGGTAAGTTTTTATTTCTAGGGTGAGATTCAGGTTAAGATAGTCAACAGTCACTTTGACAGGGCAATCTATACTGACTGAAACTGGTAAGCTTTTTGTCCTGTTGATGGTGAGAAAAATGCATTCCAAAGGTGATTTAGAAAGCTAGAATGCTGTACAGAATATTTCTATTACCTTTGGATGCCATTACAATGCAGGGATCTGTCAGAGATTTCTCTCCTCTCTGAATAACACTGTAAGTGAAATGCTGCCATCCACTCAGGAGCCAAAGAATAAGGGTCCCTTCTGGCAATAGTAATTAATTTAGTTTCATGAAATTTTCTATGACAACAGGTATAGATGGTGTTAACTACCTTTTTTGGACCTAGTCTGGTGTTCAAGAGCTCGCCCAGAACAAATTTGCAGGCTGTCCTCACCTGGGAAATTTATCCAGGGAGAGGCTGATCCCTGATCTGTTATTTTGTCAGTCCATGTTAGAACTATAGGGGGTATTCACTACAGCATCTTTCACTATGCTCTTCCTTTAAGTCTGCACTATGCAGAAAAGCATGCAAGTCATGGAGGTGAAGGAGAACAAATAAAAATCGCAATATTCTAACCCAGAGCTCAGGGAACTTGTCTGAGAGCCTGAATCCAAACTTTGCAGTTCCTGATCCTTTTCTGTGTATTCAGTATTCTTTTTTTTAACCTCAGTATCCCAGAATAAGGAGTCTGTAGCTGAAATTGGCTCTTAATGCTAAATGGAAAAAAAAAAAAATAAAAAAATCCAGCTGTTTTTTTCCCCCTTTGAATTTAGCTTTGTTTCTGTTATCTCTATTAGGTGCCTTGCATAGATTTTCTTATGTGGGCAAAATGAGAGCATTCCAGTAATGGGAAATTATGTTTTAGTCTGGTAAAGCTGAAAGCAGATGGTTCTATAATGCCAATAAATATTCAAGTGGCATTTAGTGCATTAGAAGCTATGCATTTGCCAGTGTTGAAGTAGTATCACTGAGAAATCTTGTTTTAAGTGTGGCAATAATCAGCAGTTACTGGTATGCTAGTGGCAGCGTGAAAAATAATTAATAAAAAGTGTGTTTCCCTAAGTTTGTGTGCATTACTCTAAATTGTTTTTTACAAGTCACTGAATATTCAAAGGCACATAAACTGATGGAAGACTGTTGTATACATTTTGCTAAAGATTTGAATTTCTTCTTGTCAGTTACTTGAAAACAAAGATCTGTAGGAAAGGGATCCCTAGGCAGATACAGCTCTGAAGAATTATGTCTTTTAAAACGTGCCAAAGAACTTTTGCTTGCTAATGAAGTTCTTGTCCTGGACAGGTGCTACGACCAGCTTGTGATCACTTTAGTGTCCCTAAAGTCACACTCTGTACCTCTCTATCCAACTCCTGCATCGCCCTCTCTCCCCACCACATCTTTGTGTGGAAACAATCAGGTTTTTTATATTTAAAGCAGAGGATTAATATCAGCAAATATGGACAATAAAACATTCAATTTAAACATTCATCTCATTCTCAAACAGAAATTTGAAATACAGTAAATGAATTGTGAATAACTATGCTGCTTTCCACTGACTGTAAAGAGAATGCAGACATTTGGTTAAAATTTAAATTTCTAGATAATGTACAGTGAATTTTAGTTGAAATGACTCTAATCAGAAATTGTACTACCTGATTTTAGAACTCGTCTTTTTTCAGTTGGATAGTCAACTTAGAAGACAAAAAATAACAGTACTATGAGGAACAATTTATATTTAATCCACACTATATTCTACCTTGAATTTTGACTCAGAAATAGTAAGAGTGCTTTAGATACTTAGTTCCCGTAGCACGTCAGAAAGCTACACACTGTGCTTTGTGCTCCAGAGTTACTGATATTCACAATGAAAGGATGATGATTATGAGTCTTTGGGAAAAGGGCATCAATGGGACAGTGAAGATGTGGATAGCTGGGCTCAATTTCATCTCTTCTGATACAATTGTGCCCTATGAAATTCTAAGCTTTCACATAATTTAAATACTAGAACAGGTGAAACAATCAAAATACTTTTTTATTATTAGCTAAGAAAGAAATATTTCATACATTGTCAGTAATCTCAGGACTTGTATTGTTCATGTCATGCTCAGCACATCAACAAGACTTATCTCCCAAAATTAAAAGGTGATCTGTTAATTAGTAGCAGCTGAGCTGGCTGGCTACCTCTCATTTAATTTAGCCAAGGGCTATTGGTTCCTAATAAGAAGGTTGTTTCTTGTTGCCCTTAACAAAATTGATCAGTGATTGAGGAACTGGACAAGTTTTAAATACAAAGGTATTCAGAAGAGCCTTACCCATGCAATTCTGGATCTGAAGTGACAACAAAATGTCATTCATCTAGAGAAGCATTGCTATTTTTTTGTGGTTTCTGTCACACAAAGTGCACTTCTCATTGTTTCATCTGTGACCACCACGTTCACATCCTTTATGTTATTCTTAAATGTCCAAGATGTTGGTCTTGGACATTTAAGATTAGTTTTTCAATAACTAATCCAGTTATTGGAAAAGCTGAAAATTTCTTTGTATCTGAGTGAGCTGTGCTTTGAAAACATAGTGTAAAGTGGATATGATTGACTCTTCTTTGCAATGGACTACAGGTTTCTTCCAAAATTTTTAAATACCAGTCTCCATGTTAAGCCACTGGACATGGAGTACCATGGAACTAGAGTTAAGATCTACATGAATGCTACATATTTCAAGATAAAAGTTGAAGACAACAATCATTTTATTATGAGGGAAACTGTGGCAATAAAAATGTCATAAACTGTGACAACATTTATACAGTTGAGCAAATATTTAAGACTTCTCTAAGTAAAACAAAACAGTGATATTAGAAAACTACTTTAGAGATGATTTCTAATGATAGTCCCTTCTTCACATCAGGGCACAAAATTTATCTCAGTCACTTGGATCTACTTGAAAAAATAAAATGAAAAAACGTTAGTAATTTAAGACTTGACATAATGGTGGGCAGAGTTGGATTAAATACTTTGCTCTGTTTAGTAGCTGTTTTGTGTGCACTTGAGCATCTCATTTAAACTCAGATCATCAAAGAATGATGAATAGACAAACTCTAATTCCTGGATATTATGTGAAGTTTCATTTTTAATCTCTCTTACCTGATTTAGTTGTCTGTAAATGGCTACGGAAGCATTTCCTCACCTCAAGAAAGTTTCACTGGAACACTCCGTGAAGCTCTTTGCTGTTGAAGAGGGTGAACAGGTACTGTGGATTTATAAAGGAATGCAGAAGTTGTAACCAGGCAATTGATAGATGTTTTCTGGCCTGAGAAAGAACTTCTGTGTTCCTAAGGCAGAAATTGCCAATTTATCTAAGTCCAGTAGGCAGTGATCCATTTAAAAAACAAAATCCCTTTACAGCTAGAAACATCCTGGGAAGACTTAGAGAACTTGGGCTAAATACCTCATCAGTGGCCTTTCCAAGGAAGCTGGGATACCTTGATAAAAATCTGTTACTGCTTCAGCTTTCTCAAATCCAGTAAACAAACAAATGGGACTTCTGCTTCCAAACCTGTCAACCAGCTGTCTTTCTGAAAACTAAAATATCATAAAATGAAGCAGGTGCTGCTGAGCAAAAGAAATAAAAGAGATTGAATCGTGAGGTTTGTTACACCAGTTAAAACCCCAGAAACTGCATTTACAAAAGGTAAAGGGAATGAAGAAAATAAGCCAGATACCAGAATAAAGCAATAATTGTAAAGTGAAATGAGAACACTAAATGCAGAAGATGATAACAGTTTTCAGCTTTAAAAAATAGAAAATGAATAGGAATAAATGTGTAATCAGCAGAGAGGCAGAAAGGGAAGCAGACTCTGCAGAACTAAGATCATCAACTTTTAGAAACCTAATAAGGCATAATAACATTTGGCATTATACCATAGAAAATGGCATAGAAAAGTCCTTGCTTTTAAATGCTCTGAGATGTGCTCTGAATCTTCCAGGTAGTTTTCTCCTGTGTTGCTGGAGTGGTTTTTTAAATTGTTTTTTTGGTAGAAGTTACATGGACCTAATTAGAAATTGAAGTTGATTTATTTTAATTCTGGGGTATAAATTTCCTTATAAATGTCATAGTTTCTGTTACACCTGGAAATGAACACTGAAGAGAAAAAAATGTTGTTCTGAGTTTGGTGAAGCAAACCAATCTGTTACTTAGGTATATAGCTGCTGTTTTAAACATTAGTTCACAGTCTACTAAATCCTGTACTGCTTCTGCTTTGGAAAAGAATTGTAAAAAAGGTCTTCAAGAGTTTTTGAGATTGATTAATTCCATTCTGAATACAATTAATCAGGATATACTTTTCATTTTTATTTCCAAAGCAGAGAGAGAAAACGCTATAGGATGCAGTGTGTCTGTGTAAAATCCGGAGAAAGAGTTAAACTGCCAAGTGAGTGACTGTGAGCAGTGGGAACCAATTGCACTTCAGCATGTGTTGTGTGCATGAACATCAAAGGGAAATTTTTAAAAGGAAGGCTGGCCAGATGAGAAAATTTGTGTATTGAAATAAATACTACCAAAATATAGCTGAAACAAAAGAATCAATCATACGTTGTGATTTAGCCCTAAATTACTCCTCAGGGAAAGGATATGGGTAATAAAAATGGACATGTGGAACTAACCCTTTAGGAGAGGGTAGAAAATGTAATAGATTTTTACTGCTGACCTCATCATCAGAGCAAATGGAGAATAGAGTGTTGTGAGACACTTAAAAGAGTGAAAACTAATAGAGCAGTAACAAGGAATTATTTCAATGGTACTCACAAAGATTTATCAAATATCACAATAAATGTCAGGAGAAGTATTTTCCTAATTATTTTAAACAATAAACTCTAAGAAAAAATATTTTTAATATGTAGAAGTTAAGAAGTTCCCCTCAGCCTGTTCTCTTACAATTCACAGAAAATAATGGAAAAATAAACAGCGGAGGTGGAGGCTTTGACAAATACTGACCATAACATATTTGGAAAAAAAACCAACCCTGCTCTATCTGGGGAAAAAAAACCCCAAACCCTAGAATGTAATCAAATACCAGTCATCTTCAATTTACAATTTAAGTTACAATTCAAATACTGCCCTTTACAAACATACTCTATAAAAATCAAACCACAAAACTCTTTAACCCTGTAAATTAACAGATAAAGGAACAACTCTTAATATCCCACGAAGAGAGAACTGATTTTGAGTAGTGCATATGCTTTGGTTACAAATGTGTCTATTTACAAAATACTATAAATCAGTGGCCACTGGGTACATACATTCCAGAAAGATGAGCAAAGACCAATCCTCAGTGTGATAATGCCTAGTTTTAAGAAGAGCATCTGCCTAAATTATAAAATCATGTTAAAAAAGAATTAAAGGGAACAGCTAGGAGGGTATATATTTGCACATGTACACCATTGTGCCATTATGATATATCAGTATTTAAAAAAAGATTGAGAATCAATACATATAGTAGTTAATAACAGGAATTTCTTAGGAAAAAAATGAAGTAAGAAAAAAATCCCCAATTTCCCCCACAGTTAAATGGTAGGGTAAATCCTATTAAAAAAATGAATATAAAATAAAAACCATAGCAGATTAAATTAAATCAGTAGCAAGGCTGTCAAAAGAAGTTTGTAGAAAATAATTACAATGTTTAAAATTAATTAAAAAAATAAGAAATTAAACACATTGGGATAAGGGGAAGCCAGAGAGTATTTAGAGCAAACAAGATCAATATATATAAAATGCAGTTTGAAAAGATAAATCCCTGTCAGAAAAACTAATTTTTACACCTATGTTCAGTGGGCTGGAGAGGAGAAACAGCACATGATGGACCTTGTTTTAATGCAAAGTGAAGTTGGAGATTTGTCTAATGTGCAAATGTCAGTAAAATCATTATATAACAATTGAAAGCAATAAACAATTACAGCTAGAAAAATATGAAGATCTGAGAATTGCATGAGCTATTAAGTGCTAGTAAGACTGGATCCCATTCATTGGCTTTGTCATCAAGGGAGCTCAACATCACAGAGATATGCTATTCTCATAGATTTATGTTTGCATTTTTAGACAGGTAAAAATAGTTGCAATTGTTCCTGTTAATGGAACTAAACTGTTAAAATTATTTATCTTTGAAGAAAGACATTACTTTTTTATCTAGAACAATTGCATATGTAGAAGTTTTTCCTAGAGATCTCCCTTTATTTATTTAGTATTTTGTAATTATGTATTGGAATTATATTTTTAAAACATTTTTTTATTCAAAATAGTGCAGCATTTCAGAAGACAACACGTATTCAAAGCTATATTTTGTTCCAGGTGCAAAGTATACATTTCAATGGACTGTAGAAAGATTCTGTGGAAATATGTGGATTTCCATGCTTAGCATTTAAAAACGAATTATGTCAAATAAACACCAAATCAATACCTCATCAACAAAATAGTGATTCTAATCATAAATTACAATCTTGCAGAGCAACACAGAAAAAGTTAATCTTAAAAAAGAAAAGTAATTAGTAATTCATGTTTAACAAGGGCTAATTTCTTGTCCAATTAAGATTCATCTGGTCATAGTCTTTTTTGTGCATATCAAACATAATGTTCAAACAAAAAAAATGCCAAAGTATTCATGCAGAGAGAAAATAACATCTTCATTAATGAAAATTCTGCATAATTTCTATTATTCAGGCAAAAAATATATAGTAATCTAATGAGCTATCTGTGCTTGTTGTAAGATGTCTTGAAGATTAATCTTTGTTAACTACTTGTTTAATGTTACAGTTAATAATTAGCTACCCTTTAGTCCTATATCATCCATCACTTTATTGAACTGAATCAATTATTTTTTTAACTTCTAAGAGGTTGTTTATTTTTGCTTAAGGCTACTATGGATGAAAGATATCTGAAAGGTTATAGAGTTCTGATCCTATGAGAGTTTATTCTGAATGCAAACCACAAATCGTTCTTTATAAGTTTCCATGTTTATTGCTTTCCACAATAAAAAAGAAAATTTTATTGCCATTTTCTTCACATGGCAACCACATAACTTTATATCCTGTTGACTCATAAACATCTTCATACATTCTTCAGTGGAAGCAGGACTAGCTAATTAGCATAACCCATTGTGCACTACAAGATTTTCTCAAAACTGTCAAGGTTGGTTTCTAATTGTTTTTAGTTTGGCAGAGAATTTCCCCTACTTTGACTGTCTAGGGTCTAATAAAGATTTAGAAACAAAATATTTAATACTGGTATTTAAGAATTAAATTCTGTTGCTCATAAGACCTTGGCTGGAAGTGGTCCATATAATATTGGCTTTTCTGCCTAGAATTCTATTTCAGTATTTGATTTATTGCTGATTTGTGAATTATCATCTATGTTCATATTGTATAATTTTTTACCTCGTGTAGTTGGTTGAGAGGGAATAATGGTGGCAAAACTAAAAAGGCAAAATGATAAATAAATAGAGAAAAATAATGCCAGAAGTTAGTCTTTATTCTTATTAAAATCAGCAAATTAATAGTTACAGTTCCCACTGTGGTGATATCTCAATCCCTTGGCACATATATTGCATTCTGGTTTTCAGCACATGATATTAGCTTTAATGCTTTAATACATTTATACAAAACAGCTGAGTTAAAATTGCTTGGGGGAATATAATTTTAAATATGTTGTCTTTTGTGTGCATAACGCCACAGATATAATGCCCCATTAATGTATTTTCCCCCATTTAATTCCATAAAGAATTTATTATACTCCTGCTGATGTGCTGCAGAATGCACTATAGAATGATTAGCTGGATTTTCAGCTAGTGAGAATGTTATAACTCAGGTGAAATCTTGAAGTTACAATTGTTTGCAGCAGCTGAGACTCTGTCCTGGTAGGATTAGCATGGATGGGATTCAACACAATACATTGCAAGGTCTTTACTTGCCTTGCAATACACCTTCCCTGAAATTTGAATGTTAATTCTAGTCCCTTGGGAAAGAACAGCTGCCTGATCTTGTGCTTAGTTACATGGATATAAATCAGAAAGGACTACCTGAATTTAGTGAAGTTATTCAAGTGTGAAAAGCAGTGTGATACCCTCATCAGATCTGAAAGATATGGTCTAAGGTGACCTCAAATAAGCTTGTAATGAAATAAAAGTGCCTATAAAGTACTTTCATTTGGTGTATAAATAAAGAGCAATTTTAAATGAGCACCCTTTACATTGTCTTCAGAGACTCTCTCAGTGCAGTGAGAGCTGATAAGGTGCATTTTTTTTTCTTCTTGACTTATAAATAAGAGGGTGATTAAAGGAACTTTGGAATTGTGGTAAAAAGACTGCTATTAATGGTAAATATTTATTGAGCTATTTATTCTTTGATTTAGTACCTCTTTTAACATCCATCACCTACTCAATTTTAAAACTAATTATTGCCAACTGAAGTAAAATGATTTCAGAAATTGATATAAAATGCTGCTGTCTGGTTTTCAAGATATAGCAGTACAAGGCAATTCTGCAATGTGTGAAGCAATGGTCCAGAAAGGCACTCTGATTTCTGCTTCTCTATTGCACATAGTGCAGCTTCCCTGGCCTGGACTGTAACCATAGGTGGTCAGAGGGTTTGGTCAATTTGTGAGAAATTTGGCTGGCCAAATTTGTCATCACTGATGCTGCTCTAGGAAAGGCAGCTATTAATTCACTTCAGAGAAATGAGCAGGCTGTGGAAACAGCTGTCAAGAGAATGGAAGGGACATTTGGAACCCAGATTTCCAGCTATATCTGTGGACCTGAGCTATTTGACAATTTTATTTGCTGCCGAGCTTCCTGTGGCTGATGAGAATGTTGAAGCCACTTATCATTCATTTCTCTATTTCCAGGAATATAAGAATAAAACCCAGCTGTGGTGAATGCAAGTATAACTCTGGAAATCTTTAAAGTGACTCTGCAGATGGAGAGGTCCTGGGATATATGACTTGCATGAAAGAGAAGATGACATTCACACCTTTTTCTCCAGTTTCTGTGGGGAGTTCCATGAGGTGAGGTCAAAGCCCAGCAGAAATATTTCTTTTTTTCTTGTTTAACTGAATGACATGCCTGTAATATATTCCCACAGGAAAGAAATGCAGTTTGAGTTACAATTATGTTGTTCTGTGGTCTGACATATAATTTCCATCAGATAGATGCAATAAAACTAAAAAAGAACTTTCCTTAATACCATTATTTAGATAGTGTACCTTCAGTATGTAATATTTTATCCAAGCCAGATTTTCCCTTTCACTTTAAAATACATTTTTTGCTTAATAAATTAGTTAATACTTTCTAGAATGTAAAGCTTTATTAAATGTTCAAAGGATTTTAAATACTGTTCTGTATAGTTCTGAAGAACTGTAGTATCACACAAATTCTAATTCAATAGAAACCATGAAAGATCCTTTTCATGTAGTATAGATCATAACTCCATAATGCCATTAATGAGTAAGAAAACATCAGATCTTAATTTTTTTCTTGCATAAAAGCTGTAACGATTTTTAAGGACAGATTTTTAAAGGGCAGATTGATTCTTCCACTCTTACAAAATAATTTCTCATTGTCACTGGGAAGTCTGGCAAATGTTTTTGCTGTATAAAATTAAGGACAGATAAAATAAAAAGTAGTGTTGTTGCATTTTTCTTTTATTAGTGTAATTTCCAACCAAAATTGCTTTTTTAGGTTGTAAGCAATCTACATTGGAATGTATCAGTGTGTGTATTAATTGAAGGATTTATAAGGGCATTGTTTAACAATACAGAGATTTGTCTTTGTTTTTTGCCATTATTTTAATGTAGTGTAAATTGGATGGAATTGTGACCAGATCGAAAATCCTCCTTGAAAATGCTGATACTGACAACATCCCACTGAATCCCACTTTGATGAATCTCTATTGATGAGCTGCACAGATATTCAGCTACCTAAGATTAGAAATCACAGAAAGTATAGTAAATATTGTCACCTACTTCACTAAGAATGAGCATTTGAGCATAGAAGTGATGTACCCTGTGAGCAAGCACTGCTGACTCTGTGACTGATGTCAGCAGTGGCCAAGTCTCCATTCCATGATGATCCCAGTATCTGTCATGGAAAGTGAGCACTTGCACCACCAGATAAACTTTGTTTTATAGGTTTAATGTGTCTTTCATTAATTCATATTCATGTTTCTGTTTCTCATACAGACAGACTTTATCCATCAGAGCTGTTTTATCATTAGAGAGGTATTACAACTACTGTATTCAGTATCTCAGGGGAAATGCATGTGTTGATATGCAAGGAAATCATGGCACTCTTCATGCCTTTTCCTGACATACAGTCTGCTTCTGACTTTGGAAATGGTGGCCTGGCAAAGGCAAGAGCCACAGCACAAACTTCACAGAAAGCACCTGGTTTTCTTTGGTCACACAAGGCTCTGAAATTTATCATTAATATAAAGTTTCCATCTAGGAAAATTAAATTAATTTTAAGACACTGTCAATAACTAAACTTTTCATCTGCTCACAACTTTTCAAGACTCTGTTTGGGCATTTTATAACCTGGCATGTTATTTCTTAATGAACAGTCTTTGCTGTAGCGACTTGAGATAAGTACATTCATGTAACTACCAATTTATCAAATAACAATTTATCAATAATCAAGTAGAGAGATAAAAGCCAGTTTCTCATTCAAAAGGGTAATAAGACCAAATTGTTTAGGAGAATATTTCACTTATCTGATACCCTTGGTTATAATTTGGCCCCTTACAGCTGAGATAAACTGGTAGATAGAAAAGGGTTTACTTCCAGTTTAATAGCAGGGAGTCAACAAACAGGTGTTTTGAGGAGGGATTGCACATCTTGCCCATAAATTAGAGTTGACTAATGTTTCATGTCTCTAGCTGGTTTCATAAGTGAGACAAAAAAGTTCATTTATCTGAGAGCTAAAAGATTGTCATTCACCTAGATTTTGTCAACCTCTATGCTTTGTAATCAAGTTATTAGAGGCAGGATTTCTTCTGACATAACTTCACTCACTTAAAAATAACTTTGAACCATTTAGCTCAGCCTCTTGTAACACCATGGACGTACTTCCAAAGGCAGTGTGTTCCTCACCTATGCCTTTGTTTGAAGATCAAACTCTGCTTTTTTATTTTGTTTTCTTTTTTATTTCTCCTTAAACTCTAGTTGCTAATTATTGCTTTCTATTAAGGGCTCTGTTGGTAAATTTTATTTGTAGGAATCAAAATTGCCAAACTGTGTTTCAAAGAGAAATAAGCGTAAGCTTATTCTTATTTATTTTGAGAGATTGTGAAGGTGGGAGGAGCTACCTGAGTCAAAAGATGTAATTTTCTGAAAGTGGATTTTTAATTTTTGTACTCATATGAGCACAATACTAATAAAGAACAACATTGAATAAAACAGTATTATCTAATGAATGAAACAGTACTATGTAATCAAAATCCAAGCTGTTACCTCTACAGAGCCTTGAGAGGACAGATGAAGAAAAAGGAAAGATCAGATGGATTTAATCTGTGATAAATTATGTTTGAGAATAGTGAAAATAGCTTCACTTGGTTCTGTATTCAGGATCACATGATGAATCAGTGTGTGTGAGAATTAGGTGTCAGGGACAACAGGGGACATATTTTTTTCGTATGTGGGACTTCTGGCTGCTTTATTGTGTGAAGTTCAGGTTAGCTACTCCATAGGGTTTGATACAAAATGACTGAAATTCTTTTCTGATGTTTTAGGGTGACATAAAATTCCTTATGTCTTCTGTTGTCCTTATGTTGAAAAGCCAGTCAGGGTTGTGGCTTGCCCCTGATACAGTACTTATAAGAAGATTACTATTGTCCTTATTTCTTATTCTCTCTATATATTGTTTATTTTTTTCCCACTGTCTACTTAATAGAAACAAAAGATGCTTTTTCAGATTATCATTCTGGTTTAAATTTTCCACTCTTCCCCTCAGCACACCCTCTGTGATTATGAATACATTGCAGCAACTGAACTGAGGTGCAATGATGCAGCAGAGGTGTACAAATATATTTTGAGTGATAAATGATGGCACAAATGCTGTTACAAACCAGCACTGCTGTTATGCTTACTTTACTGCATCTTGAATTTGTTGTTTTTCCTCTATTTTTTTTTAATCAAATCACTCTACTCTCCTACTTTGGCAGTGGGAAACATGTTGCATATTAAAAGATGTTGTCTTTCATTTATCTTCTCACCTTTCATGCTCAGCATCTTGTAAATTTGTAAGCTGGAAAGAAGATAGGCTTTGTGTTGTGTTTGCTGTCCTTGAGCAGTCAGTCATGATTTCTGCTGTCAGAATGTGCACTGATGTTTACACCGGCAAATTGTGCAGTATCATTAGATTAATTGGATGACACTTCATACTTGTTTAAGACATAAATCCCAGAAGACTTTTCTGTTATATTTAGTTTCATTTTTTTTCCAAATGAAATGATCTAATTTTGCACGTATCTGCCTTCATTTTCTTCATTTCTCCTCTTTCATTACTATCTCCTCTCCTTGTATACATTAATAACTTCATATCCCTGTTCTGTAATATCCATCTTTTCATGGTGGCACTTCAACAGTTTTAACTCACATTTTTAATTTCCTTGAAGTTAGTGTGTCCAGTTTCATCTGAATTCCACACCATTTCTATACTGCACTTTTCAGATAGTTGTTCACCCAGAAGTCCAGTTGTTGTATGTGACTCTTAATTGCCCAGGAGACCATACTTATCAAAGTATTAACCAAACATCAAACAGTGGTCCATGCAAACATCATGAAGCCCATACAAACCAATTTTGAACAATATTATGTTCATTTTATGAATAAACAGACAGTGATAGTGTCGTTCCCAATTACTGATTGACAGCCTTCTGGATGTTACTGTTCACATTTGAAATTTTCTATTTATTCCCTGTCTTCAGACTCTGATTAGTGTTAATTGTACCTTACTAGACTGCAAAAAATAATTGTGAATTTATGGCATATGTTATAATTGTGGGATTCTCTTAGTCAAAGTGTACATATTTAGTCCATTGATCTGAATTTTTGGGTTCTTCAGCAAGGTTGTTGATATATCCCCTAAGATCATCTTCATTAACAGTAAGTGACAAAGTTCAGCCTCCAAAAATATTTGCAAGTTATTTTTTCACAAAAATGTTATACTATTTCAGATTCAGAACTTCAGAGACCCCGGGCTTCTAGTCAGTTGAAAAGATGGCTTGGAGAGTAATTGTCCATATTTTCCAAAATCATCTGATTTTCCTTTCCTCTCTGAACGCTCTCTCTACTTCTGTAAAAAGGAAATATGTTTCAGTTTCCATGGCTTGCCATATTCCAGAAAATATTAATATGTCTTGCATATTATTTGTATGACATTTCAAAAATACAAAAAATATTTGGGAAGCACTTAGTATTGTTATAGTTACCTATGTAAAAATCCTGAAGTCTTAATGTATCTATTCTACCATTTAGCTCCTCTTCTGAAAAATGAGAGGCTTGAAAGTGCATTTCACATCCCCTAAAGAGACATCCATTTCTTTAAGACTAAGATTTTGCTTAAAATTTAGTTCATAGTGTTACAGAGATGAAAGAGTAATATTTTTTTTTTCTGGTAGTAGTTTTTGCCAGAGGCTAAACAAATCCTGTGTGAATTTCAAACTGTTGCTCAGATCTGTAAGTTGAATTATTTTTAAAATCTTGTTTTTCTTTCTTTTTCTTTTTTTTTTCTTTTACAATATTCTGCATCATAGGCAGAGTTATTAAGCCAATCTTTTATTAAGAATGACTGACATTTTCTATTAGAAAACCTTGTTTTCAAAGGCCTGTAATTTTGACAGAGCACAATCACAGGGGGTAAAAATTTACTCACCAAACAACTGCAAAAGGTTGATTTCCTGCTTGCTTGTTTGAACAAAATCAACTCTTCCATTTCCTAACAATAGAACATGCAGAAATATTGTTTTAATTTATTATAAAAACTATTGAAAGCATTTTTAAAGAAAGCCTAGCACCTTCATTTGGAAAAAAAAGAACTAAAAATTATGGGAGTTGATTTTCTGGGGGGAAAAAATGTGATTCATGATCCTTATAAATGCCTTCTAAGTTGGATAAAATCTGCAAAACTTGATGAAAGATTGAGAAATTACTTCTTTATTGTGCTGTGTAAAAATGTTTTTATTTATTTTTAAATTTTGTCTAAATTTGCAACTCACCTAAATTTCATATCCACCTAAACTGAACTACACAGAGCAAAGACAACGTTGAAGCAATGCACTGTGAGTTGGATGAGCATGCAGAAAACATATATATATCTAATAAAGAATCACCTTTCTTACAAGAAAAAATTTTTACAAAAATTTTAAAATTATTTTTTACAAGGAAAGTTTTACACCTCTCCTCATCCCCCATGCCCCCAGCCCTTCTCCCTTCCACTTTCTCCCTTCCTTTCGAAAAAGAGGAATTCTGCTGTTTTGGGACTCAGAGATTTGTAGAGAAATGTAACGAAAATAGCATCCATCATCTGCTTCTGCTAATTTTTTAGGCAGAAGGCCCATGAAGTTCCCTTGCCCAGTGAATACCATCCACCTTCTGCAGTTGGCTCCTGTATCTTCTCCCATCTACCTTGCCAGTAGTCCTAGAACTCCCTTTTCTTCCCCTGACCACAAACCAGAAATGGAATCCCCCTCCAGGTTCTTGAAACCATTTGTTTTCCTGTGCTCTGCTGGGGCGATTTATGGAGAGACAAGGAAGGCAGAGCAGTGAAATGGAGGTTTGTGGTGAGCTTTATCTCTGTCCCAGGAATCTTTGCTGATCTAGAGCTGAATAGAGCGTGAGCAATAGGAATTACTGCAGTAAGAGAAATACTGGCAGTAAGAGAACTTCACCCTGAGATGGGAGATCCAGCCAAGGCACCAGCATCTACAATTTTGAAATATACGCTGAAAGCATAGGCTCAAACATTCTTTATAAAGGTCCTAGCTGATAAATTGTTTGCTCAGTCCCTGGTATGGGTTTTGCTTAAGTTAGCATTCACCCCCTGGGCAATTCCCAGGGAATTACCATTGGCCACAGTACATCCCTTTGTGCTGAGTTAGCAACCAAAGGAATTTATTTATGAGGAGGAATGATGTACTTGTTTTGCTGAAGGACTAGAAGGTATTCCAAAGACAATATTATTTTCTATTATAGATGTAGACTTTATATCACACTTATGCAATGTCCTGACAGAGAGAGATTGGAAATGTTTAATTTTTAACCAGATTTAAATGGGACATAAGATTATAGCTCCCTACCATCAGAGAATACACATACCTGGTGTGTGTACCAAACTCTCCAGTTTGAGGGTGGCAAAGGTTGTTAAACACTGACAAAGGTGAGCACAGCCTGGCCATCATAGCAGAAAATGCCATCTCCAGTGACAGAGACAATTAGAAAATTCCTGGTATCCTTTTCTGTGCCACTTGTTCACTGTACTTACAGAGTTGTCTGTGAATTCATGTTGTAAATTATTCCATTGAGCCAGTCTGTGTCAAACGTGAGAGGATTTAGTCTAGGGGATTATTTTCCTTCTTTGCTGCTCAGGTTTAGACAGACATTGGTCACCCCTGACTTTCATTTGTATTCAGCTGCCTCATGTTTTGGTTTAAATGAGGAATTCCTTCTTATGCAGCAGGACTACAGGTTACTGAGGAATGTCACAGCAATGACTGCATCTCCATGGGAGATAGGATTTGTAATGTCCTTATGTATCTGAATGATGAATATTAAGAGTTATTAGGTGTTATTGAGAAAGATAATGTTTGAATGTTATCTTTTTCTAAAGAAATGGTGAATTAAATTAAGACATTAAGTCAAAACTGGTTGAAGACCAGCAGAGATTCAGTTTTGTAATTAGTAGATGGGATTTTTTCTATGATTATGATTTATTTTATTTTCTCTTTAAAGTTAGACTGAACTGCCTGGGAATTCAAGAAGTCCAAAGATACAGGACAGGGCACTTACAGTTATTTAAGAAACTCTGCCTCTTTAAAAAGTAATTAAATATATCATACACTTGCATTGCACATTCTTCCTGCCTAAAAGATATGGGGCACTTTACAGCTCTTTCATGTGCAAATTACACAAAATAGATTATAGAGAAAGAACATGGACTTGGGTCTTATCACAAACTAACAGAACAAGAAAGTGACTATCATAAATTTTGAAGTCAAGTGTTACTCTTCAGAAAAGTTACTACCTGAAAAGTAGCTAACAAATTCTATATTAACCAACCACCAGTGGAATATCCCTGGTTATCTGCAGGTGAGAGAAAATCAACCACCCCCATTTTAACATTTCCTAAACACATTTTCTGTAGCACTTTCTTCTGTACAAGGAAATTCTCCACATTCTGCTGGGCAACAAAGTTTTTTGAGCAGCAGGAGGGGATTGTCTTGCTCCTAGGGAGACATCAGCACAGCCTGGTCTGAACAGCAGGGGGCTGGAAGCTCTTATTTATTCAACTCTGTCCATTTAATGTGTTTGAGTAAAGGGTGATTTTTTTGCAAAAGTTTGTGTCACAGCCCCACCAAGCTCTCTGCTGTGTGTCAACTCTTCTACAGAGCCAGAATAGTAGAATGTAAAAGTAGTAATAATAATAGTAATAATAATAGTAAATATAAGTATAAAACCTCTTTGAAATAAAACATGGAATGGCTGTGCTATGCAGACAGACATTACTGAAAAGGTAGTTCCCTACTTTGCTGCATAAAATATTCCCTGTATCTTATGCACTGACACAAGAAACTATTGTAGGAACTACTGTTTCTTAAACAGATGTGACAGTTTGAGATGCACAAAATATTTTGACATTAGAATAATTTGGTTTTGATACCCAAAAGTTACCCCTTGACAGTTTTGCCAGCACTACATCTCAGCATTAGATTTTTTTTTTTTTCTCTGTATGTGGTTGCATGATATGCAATGATGCTATTTCAGCTCTTAAATCCTTAAAAAAGGATTAATATAAAAAATATATATACAATATATATACAAAATTAATATACTATATATATATATAATATACAAAAGACTTGAGCATAAGGCAATATGTCACTTTTTTAAGCTATGATGTGGTCTTAGTGCAATTAACCTCCTCACACACTGTTCTGATATATCATTCTAGTTGTTTAGTAATCAAGAATTTCTGACCATGTAAATAAGAAAATCAGACCTCAAAATATATTTCTTGGATAAACCACATTATTCATTAGCTCTATCCTGTTACTTCATAAAAGGAAGTTTAGGTAAATAGTTTCCTAATAAAATGTTATGTTTGGAATAGTATTTTGGAAGAGACTTTTATATAACAGTAAGTAAATGTGAAATTATCTCTTGGCATTCACCAGATATGTGTTCTGGCAGTAAATCAGCTCTTCTGACATAATGTTTGTGATGACACAGAACTCAGATATGTGGCACTATCAGACAACACTACACTGAACTTCAACATTTACTCAACTGAAGAAAGAGAGCATAAGCTATGAATAAAAAATATTGCACTTTAATTTTTTTTTTATTCTCTAGTCCTGTATCGTTCAAGGAATATATATTTTTTTCTTTCTCTTGTATGAATATTGCTTTACTTTGACCTCTTGCTTGAACTGGTGGACTTCATAAGACTATCCCTCAATGGCACCTTTGAACACATCTGGTCAAGAGTGCTGCCCCCACAGCAGCCTCAGCTCTACAGGGGGAATAGCCTTTACCTGGCTGGCTCATCTCAGGATAGCAGTGCTGGGCAAAGGTTCCAATCTTCAGGCAGCATTCACTAGTACTAGTCTGCAAGAAACAATTCTTGGCAACTGCACTGGCAGTGGGTGTCTGAAAATCCAGAAGAGACTGTGTGGTTTTTACACTCCACTACCAAATGCCTGGCCTAATGTTATCACAAAGGAAATGATATCATATAGGAATCCCCAGTAGTATCAGAGTCCACATGAGACAACTGTAAACCCCATTGGCAGGAGAGGGGAAATGTTCATCAGACTGCTGGCTTCACTGTTGTCTCTGAGCCCTTATTTAAGAGAAGGTCATCAGCACAAGAAAACTGATGAGGTCTACAAATGTATTATTAATATGAGTTTTTTTCAGATCAAAATTAATCTGGTGCTTCTTGCTGTAGCACTTCAACTGATGTTTTAAAAAACTGATATTTTAAGTTTTATATAGCATGGAAGATACTAAGGACATGTTAATTTTCTTACAGCATACTTTAGATACAGATTTCCCTCAATATCTTTTATAGTATTGCTAAATTCAGTGTAAAACTTAGTAAGGGAAAAGGTATTTATCTTCCAAGAACCAGAGGTAAATTATCCTAATTACAAGCAGTTAACTTTCTGTTTCCACTCTGATGTGTGAAACTTCTTATTTATTGTTATAGATCCCATTATGATGTATAGTCACATGATCACAACCCAACCTGTTGGGTCATATGGGGTTAATGTGATATGTGTTTTCAGCTTCAAGGCTGAAGAGGGTATTGCCCTAGACAGAGCTAACATGCAATAACATTGGAATTATACTTGTTGAGATGTGACACTGGTGGATGGGTTCTTCTCCCCAGGACTGAGACTGATGAGAGAGAGGCTATTTTCTTGTGTTCAGACTTGGTTGTTTATTCTTTCCTTATCTGTATCACATATATACAGAGTACAAGCTACATAAACTAAGATAGAAAGGTGCAAAATGGCTAATGAAGAACTCTTCAAGGTCTTTTATATGTCTATTTGTCCAATTAACAAATGCCAAGTAAGTTATTTTTCTTGTGACCAGTGACCAGACACCTGTGTGCTGCACTGCACCATTCTCTATCCAATCACCCATTATTACACAAAAACCCTTAGAAGAAGAAGATAAAGAAGAAGAAGAAAGGGAAAATGCCCTAAGTCCTCCATCTTGTCTCTTACTTTCTAAAATATCTTAAACTCTTACTTTCTCACCCAGTGACTTAAGAAAACTCTATCTAAGCTACACACTCACATTCCCATTTTCCCTACTTAACTTTAAAAGCTTTCTCCATGGTGTTATGTGAAACTCAGTGCTCTCTTGGGTGTCAGAGCCAGGCATCACAGATAAGGGCACATATTCTATACCTCTGACCCCAACATCTACTCAAGGAGAAGAAGTAATTTTAAAACACTATAGAAAAAACTTCCATTTTTAAGAAATCTCTGTTTAAAACAAAATAATTCACTAAAAGAAATGTATAATATCATTCAAAATATCTTCGTATCCTGATGCTCTCTTAGTTAAAAGTCTGGCTTCTGTGATTTAGATTTAATTTCAGAGATCTGCAGAATGGCTGAGGATGTCAGGGATCTTCAGAGACTTGTCTACTCCAAATCCCTGCCCAAGGAGGGGTCAGCCAGAACAGGCTGCTAAGGGCTATGCCAATTTACTGACATCTGCAAGAACAAAGCCTCCATGGGTGCCTTGGGCCAGTATTTGACATCCTGAAAGTAAAAACTAGTTTTCTGAGGTTTTATTTTTTTGTTTTTGGTTTTTTTTTTGTTTTTTTGTTTTGTTCTGTTTTGTTACATTTAAATAGAATTTCCTGTATTTTTTCTTGAGCCCTTTGCCTCTTTCTCTGGACACCACTGAGAGGAGTCTGGCTTTGCCCTCTTTTCACCCCCACTTCAGGCATTTATACACATTAATTAAGACCCAGAGTCTTCTCTTCACCTGACTAAAAAGTCCCAAGTCTCTCAGTTTTTACTCAGAAGAGAGATGCTCCAGACCTTTAATCACCTTAGTGGCCCTTCTCTGGACTCTCTCCAGGATCTCTGTTTCTCCTGTACTGGGAAGCCTGGAACTGATCCCAGCACTCCATATGTAGCCTCACCAGTGCAGAGCAGAAAGGAAGGATCTCCTCTGGATCTGCTGGCAATACTTTTCCTCACACAGCCCAGGATGCTGTTGGCCTCCTTTGCTTCCAAGGTGCACCGCTGGCTCACAGTCAGCTCTTGGCAGCTCTCAAAACCAAAGCCAGTTAATTGTACGGAAGTTTTTGTAATTAAATATCATCTGAATGGTTCATTTGAACCTGTCTTTCCTTCATCATTTTTTAGGCAGACATCCCAGATATGTTCCAAATTAATAATTTTTATAGATGTTGTAGTGGCTTCACAAAGAAAACCTGCAATTTGTTTCAGAGAACTGTGTGGCTTGTTAGTCCGTGATCTGGCATTAGAGCATACTGAATCATATAAATTGGACATTAGAAAGCCAGGTTCCTAACTTTGAAATAAATTTCTTGACTTGCAGTGCCATAAAAAAATTAGTGTCTCATTTTTTTCCTAATTGGAAAATTCCGTTCTTCAACTGCCTTTTGAATGAAGATGTATTCTGGAAGTGGGTTTTGATAAACTATGTTTCTTTGAGAACTAAGAAGTTCAGTGAAATTAAGATTTTGACAGCTACACACATATATATAAGAAATAAATAGGTGCCACATATTTTTTTGAGAATTTAATGTATAGATCTTTTAGAAACAGGAGTCAACGATCTACAATGGGAAATTCAGTATGCTTTGATTATCTAAAAGTGAGTCAGATTTTGGATATATTCTAAAACCGAACAAATACAAAACTCTCTGTGAAAAGTAAAGATTATGTAATAGACTTCCACATTTATTTGATAATTTTTAAAATTATTTAATGCTGCTGGTTGTGATGCCTTTCTTTTGTTTGATCTAAACTGTGTTTATGTTTATTCTGAGAGAAAACGGAGGTGTTCAAGCACAGACAGGTGTGTTTTGGTGATTTATTTCATACTGCCTCTTCTCTTTGGATTTGAAAAAAGTAATAATGAACTCTTTCCAATTTCATTGTAAACCTAGGCCTGGGCTTTGTGTTTTACAGCCTACTCACCACACATAATGATATGGGGCAATTATATGGTATAGCTTGTTGCCCATAAGGAACAAAAGGGACAATACTTACATTTTGGTTTTGATTCTCAAGCTGCTTTTAAATTGTATACAAAGAAATTTCCTCTTGGTCTGATTCTTAATGAGCATAATAGCTTCTGGAATTCATGCCAGAGTAGTTAAAGGTGGTAAATTTGATTACATTATAAGTATCTCCCTGGAATGCTTTTGCCCCTGCTACTTAAGTATGCTTCTAATTTCACAGAAAATAATGTTTGTGGATTGTGCTTCGGGGTATTCCTGAGTTGTGTTCCATTATGATCTTTCAGTGATAGTATGTAAATGCCAGAGGATTTAGGAGATGTGGTGTTAAAAATTCAAATTAATAAGTCAAGGTTCACTTTCAAGGTTCACAGTCAAGGATCCATTAAGATTTCCTCTCATCACGTTCTACTTTGTAATACTTTAGGGCTTCAAGAACATGAGGGTATGAAGGCATTTTCAATCTTCACATTGCTAATGCAGGCACCCTTGGAAGGTGCCTTTCATAAGAAAGACTCCTGGTGAGACTGCACTGTGCATTCCTCCATTGCCCTTCCCTGAATGTGCCTGTAGGGGAGCCTTGCCCTGAGCATGCACAGAGGTTAGGGGCAGGTCAGGGATTCCAGGAATCACACACCTTATGTTTACAGGCACTTCAGTCTCTGTTAGCCATGTTGACCTTGTAGTCCCCAGAGATCTGCATGTAACAAGGTTCCCAGATGCCCCATCTCAGCTTCTGACAGCTGAATATGCAAGGAGGACCTCTGATGCCTTCAGAGGCTACCAACTTTGTCATGCCCTTGAGGCCAGCATCTGTTGCTATGACACTGCACTACAGTCAGCCTTGCAGCCAGCTCAGTAGTTTCATGTCTTGCTACATAAACAGAATGAAACAATTCTTGCTGAAAAATGTTTTTCTGTCCAGATTAAATTGGACATTGTTTCTCTCCTGTGGAGAGTTCTTTGTTTTACTTCCCTATTTTTGAGGAAACCAACCTCTTATGATGACCTCTTGAGATTGTAAGCACACAAAATAGATCTTCTTAAGTCCATGTTCTTTGAATGCCATTTTCTATCCACCTATGTCTGTCTTTGATACCACTTGGTATTTTAAAAGGGACAAGTCTAGGGTTAAATCCTCTGTGTTCTTCTCCATTGTGTCTTCAGGGATTCTCTAAATATGTATTTAATTGCATACCAAACCTGTTCCACCAGTTCTGTATAGTCTAAATCCTTCTCCAGATCTTTTAATCACTTTGTCTGTCTAATGATTCGATAGCTAGTTTAAACAATTGTACTAATTTTAATTTTATGAATCTTAATGTTATCTTTAACCCTAGATATCTGCTCCCTTAGAGAACATATTGAGTTATCCAAGCAGAAACAGATATTCTTCACCACTCAAGAGTTAGAAAGGACTTCAGTGATTTGGACTTGCATGCCAGCCATTGGCAAGGGAGTGAAAGATAGAATATGCTGCAAACAATAATGCCCCAGAAATCCAGTGAATTACAAGTCAATTTGTCAAATGTTTTTTCTTAAACAGTTTTTTTTTGACCTTATGGTCCTTAAAGACCTTATTTTTCTGTGCTTTATAGACTCCTCGTGTGTGTAGCCTGAGGGTAGCCTAGTTCAGGCACAAGTGGAGGGACAAGACTTGAAGGGAGTTGACATGGGGACTGATAAAGACAGTCAGATCAAGAAAACATCCTTAATAAAGAAATATCTTTATATGCAGACACATTTTTTCAATCATTCTAAACATACTTATCATTTGTCACAACATTTCAAGCTTGCTAAGGAGTGAGTGAAATTCACAGCAGCTCCAACACTCCTGTCTGTTTGACTAAGATTTCTATTCCAGTTCCTGAATGGCAATTTCTTGAGCTGTCAGACAAACACAGGTTGTGTGTCAGCTGCAAGGAATGTGGTCCTCCATACTTCTGAACACTGACTGGATGCATGTTACAGCTTGATGGAACACCAGAAGGAATTTGATCAAAACATTTTATATAGAAAGGGACACTACAAAAGACCTACTAAGTCACAAAAGCACTTCAAGGAGGTTTCATGGGGACTTGACTGATTAAAAGCTGACAGCACAACTGTCACAGTCTTAGTAGAAATCCAGCTTGATCTCATTACCAACAAAGTGTGAGAGACAAACAGGAACAGTAATAAAAACATGAACAGTAATGAAAAGAATGAATACAATGGAAGTATTGTTTGTGTGCTCCTGTATGCATAAGCCATAGACAAACCCAGTACAGGAGAGAATGAGTAATATAAAAAATGAATGAGTTAATGAAACTCAGAACTCAGTCTTTTTTAAAGCTTTTTGAAACAAATTTTTGCACTAAATCTATATGTACAAGGGAGTTTATGTCATAATAAATCATATCAAAATCATGGGAAATTTCAAGAAGAAAATCCCAAATGACAAGATGGCTGAATTTGAAATGTTTTCAATTTTTAAAAGATTTTCACTCCTGTCTGTCCAGCTCAGACTCAAAGTAAATGAATTTTTAACTTCTTGGTGTGGTATAGGTGGGATAACTTCTTAATAAATCAGCTACACAAAAACCCTACAAATAGTTAGCAAAAAGAATTCTGTCCATGTTCATGGACAATGTAAGACTGTAAATCCTGACTACTTAATATGAAACCAACTCTCTAATTGTGTATGGATGCTTTTTTTTTTAATTTTGAATTTTTGAATTTTGAACAAAATTTTAGTTTGATAATTATAGAATAATTCAGATTTTCATGTCTGTGATTTTTGCCTGTGTAATATAACTTTGTTTCATTCACACCCACGAAACACATTAATGATTATTAAATGTTATATCATGTTCAGTCCTTAAATTATATTTTAAAGAACAAAATAGAAATCAATATTTGCTAGATATTATATGAGGTAGACAGCTCTAAAAATGCTGCCTAATTGTGTAACTTTTTCACCATTAAAAAGAAACTGTAAAATTATGATCCCAAGTAAAATAATTTCACATAAAAATTTGAGATTAAAAGATGGGTAAAAGATTGAAGTCTTAGTATTTTTTTACTAAATAAGTACTTTACTTTTGTGGCAGTTTAAGACATCATTTGAATTTATGCTATTACCTTATAAAACTATGACATAGGCTTTAAATAATAGAAATAATAATTTTTATTCTTCTCATAAAAAGGTGTTTCTGGTGTTCCTAGAGTGACTCATTAAGCTTAACTGATCTTTTCCTTTTCCACGAATTTTTAAAAATATACTTCAGAGCTTCACAGCTCCTGATGCAATAAGAGAGTTGCTTCTGATCCTGCTTAGTCCTGTCCTACTCTTGCTTTAATGCTCCCCAGGCAGTGTGTGTTTCATTTGAGTTGAACTTCCTGAAGAGGAACTTTTGAGTTCTTGTGTTTTTATTCTAATTACAGGGTAGTTTTACTGTGCAAGGAAAAACATATGTCAAAACTACCCAGACAGCTCTTCCTCGTGCAGTTGATGGAGAGGCAGGCTTTTCTAGACCTCTACCTCTTGGCTTCCATGGCTCAATTTTTTTGCCTAAAAGTGGTGTGCAGAGTCATCTGGGGCCTTTAAGATTATCTGACACATCCCAATGGGTCTTGTAACAGTGGAAAGAGGCCTGAGAATGACCCATTGAGTGGACAGGGAAGTTAAAATAAGGCATCTGAAAATGTGGTAGATCCCAACTTTTAGGCAACTAGACTTAATTGCCTGAATTTCTTGTATCTTAAATGCAACTTTATATTTTTCAGCAGTGTTCACACGATTATTATATTTATTCTTCTGGAATTAATAGATTTTCTTTTTTTCTCATCAATGGACATCAGCTTACTCTGTCATCAGTCTTTCACAGCTCCTGGTCTCTTTAATGGACATATACAGACAATGAAGGGTCACATGCATGTTTTAATCAAGCCCAGAATTCACAGAAGGGCATTTGGGAAGTGTGCACTCAGGGAATGACCAGAATGTCTGAGGAAAAGGCTAAATGGTCTGAGAAGTACAGTGGCTTTTGAATAGTGTGAAGTCTGTACTATTACTCTCTAGCAGAACCATCCTGATTACTTGTAAAATTTTGAGTTAAAAACTTCAGTGCTTAGCTCTGTGACCACAGACCACAGTTTCAAATGAAAGCACCACTTAATTGTAACATAATATTACTACTGAATGCAGATTTCATGTGCACTTCCTGTTAGAGACAGGTCAAAGATATTATTTGTCATCAGAGATTTGATTTATTTGTTCATTTTATTCCATCACTATACATTTTTGTAATCTCTCTGCTTTCCAGATATGTTTAAATATATTTTTAATTTTCAAAGAAAAATGAGAAGGCTGCACTATAGCCTGCCCCAAAACTGTATTATATCATCACAACAGGGGTGCATGGTGTGTTCCACAGACCATACCATGGAGGCACAAGTGTCATGTATGCCTGCAATATCTCATTGATCAGTGCTGAAGAGTGGGTTAAAAGAAGGTAAATTTAATATTACCTCCTCTACACTCTCCATAGAAGTTAGCATCTAAACCAGTCTTCATTAATCTCCCAATAGAAATCTCATTTGAGACTTAGAGCTACACCCATATTGACTGGCTGTGTGTTGCTGTAAATGGATGGTGAACACAGAGTGAAATAGTTAACAGGTTTGCTCCCTGGGCTATGCAAACGAGCAACATCAGCTCCCCATTCAGCTGTTGTGACATTTGGAACTAGAGCTAGTAAAACACAAGAAAAGAAGATAACTGTAATAAGAACAATGATATAAAGTAGCAGAAGATAAGCAAGTATCTGCAAAACTTTACTGAATGTCAAAGCTATTCAGTAGCATCACCTGTAGGGCAAAAATCGAAAAAGGCATGCTCTTTATCTCCATAGCTGTAATTTCCATAATGCTCAGAAGACTTTAGGTCAATTCTAAAAATAAAATGTGCCTGCACTAGTTAGCCAGGATTTGTATTTAATTCAATTCACAGCAGTTGAAGAGGTGGAAGACATTGGATGGCTCTGACCTCCCATGGTTAAAAATCAGGACCATTGAAAGTGTTTGGTTGGGCTGGTGACAACAGTGAGATAGGGGTCAGATCAATAAAAACCTTTAGATCAAATTTTAAAGAAAAGTTTCAAAGCACCACTTAGCATGAATTGGCAAACCTTTTTATATGCTGACACCAACAATGCAGACCAACATGTAAAACTCTGATCCATTAATAAATCTCCAGTGGTATCTTGTCAAGAATTAACAGTGTGTGATAACTACTGTACCAAAAATTACCTTGTTTCTAATGTTACTGATTAGTTGATGTAATTGCCAGCCTATCTATATTCTGAGCTGTTTCTGCTGTGCTGCAGAAATGTCATTGTGGGTAGATCTGAAGAGGGAACTGAATTTATAGCATGTATGAAGGATAGCACTCAGCTGTACAAGATTCCTATGTTCTGCATTAGCAGTGATACCTAAGACTGCTACTGTTATAATTTAAAAGGGTATTTTAAAGTATACTGGTTTTTTAAAATTTTCAGTTACTGAATGAAAATGATTAGGGTCATCAACCTGCTAGCTTGCCTCTTACTTCACCACTATGGAATTTGCAATGGAAATATAACAGCCAGTTGTAAAATGGGAGAAATCTTTTGTGCTAAAGCAGAACACTGAAAATTGTCCATATCCCTCTTATAGACCTATGTTTTTTAAAACTTAGAGTAAGCAGAAAGATAGATTGCAAAATATTAATAGATTCTCAGAGCCCATGTTATTAAAAAGATACCAGATACTGTTCTATAGTGACTTTTGACTTCATTTTGCTTTTTAAAACACAAGTTGTTATATTTTTAATGAATGTATTGCATTTTTCAATTTTCTAATCATGACAGAATATTAAAACAAATTTTTTATATGAATAGACAAGTTTCCTAGAAAATTTTGGCATTCCTTTTCTTTTTCTGTAGATTTCAGGTGAGATTTGCCTTCTTGGCATGTGGAAGTAAACTCTTTGAGGGGCACTACTAGGAAAGATTGGATATATGGACTGGATGTAACTCCTTTTAGGACACCTTAAGCTAAAGGTAGAAGTTAAATCAGGCCATCAACAGTTTGAGCCAGTTTCTCAGTCAGCAATACAAAATTTTGGATGTAGATTTATTAGACCAAGTTTTGCTTCCAGCTGTCATGAGCCTTGCACTCATAATTTTACAGTTGCAGTTTTGGAGACAAAACTTACAGTATGTGTGGGTACAATTTTATTTCCTTCAGGTTTTTGAAGGTCTGCCTGCTCTTACACATTTACCTGTTAGGTCTCATCTGTAGGGAAAATTTCACACATTTAAACTGAGATGTTAACTCACATGGATTTCCATAGTTCAGAATACATCACTTCTAGTTAAATTTACAGGTCATAATTTTGACTAATATAGAAAAGGCATGGAATAAGCTAAAGAAAGAAAAAAGACAATCTAAATCAAACTTAGGATGACTGACAAGAATATTACTTTTAGGTCAGTTGAACAATGAAGAGCCGATAAGCACTTAACACTATACTGAATTATTAACATATGACTTCTATATAATTGCTCATAAGCTTGAAGTTTGGCATTCCCTCAAGTGTCTGTAGATCAAGAACTAAGTGTTCTGAATTCAGCTCATAAATTCAAGACAAGGCTAGAGTTCAGGGCTTGAAGAGTTAGCTCATCTAGCAGTAATGGAAATATATATACTCCATGCTTGTTTGTTTTTCTTTCTTATGTATGTGTGTATGAAATTCTCCCTTGTTACTAGTTATTTCACAGTATGAAGTGCTTTCAATTTGTCAAAATAATAAAAAAATATAAATCAGAAGAATTGCAGGTGGTGAAGAGGGTTTTGGGAGTGGGAAAAGTCAAGAAAATGACAATCAATATTTCATCATCATATCTCTAGAGGCTTCTAAAGCACAGTTTACAAAGTATGAGACATTTTAAGATAGAAAAATGTTGCATATAAATGGCATTAAAAAGTGAGCATTTGCCAATTTTTATCAAGGGAAAAGCATAGCATATATTTTCTGCTGAATAGCTTTATGTTTTAATAATTTAATATACCCTCAGCACACAAAAATAGTGGCTATTTTTTCTATTTTTGCTCCTTTACACAGAGATGTAGAGAAGAAACATGAAAAAAAACCCATAGTCTCTGAAAGACTCAGTGGAATATGTGATATCAAAATGGGACTTGCACTTTTCCAACCTTAGAACCAACCTTGTAGAATTAACATTCCTACTCATCCCAAAAAGCCTGGTCTCATGGAAGGTGTCCCTGCCCATGGCAGCAGGGTTGGAATGAAATGGTCTTTAAGGTCCCTTCCAATCCAAACCATTCTATGGTTCTATGATTTTTACCTGTAGGAAAGCTACAGTGGATGCCCCAGAGTGAGGTGAAGCAGAGAAGAAGGGTAGAGTAAGAGCCTGTGGTCCACTGGTGCTGCTGTGATAGGTTTATTTTATACACAACACATAAAAAAGGGTACACGTGCATTTAGGACAACCAAAGCATGACTTCTTTATATTCATAGGTGAATGCTGCCAGTGCTGTTTTCCATGTGGTAGTAAGAGTGTGTGGATAATACAGAAGGACACAATTTTCTTGCATTTAAATAATTAGCTGCAAATTGTTTCTTCACTAAGGAGATTTGTAGCTGACTAATTATGGCATCTTCTGCCTGTGTCTTTCAAAGTAAATACAGTGCCAGAGTTTTCTGCCTTTTATTCCAGCTAGCACAGTCTGGCCACATACATACTAATAAAATGTATTAGATCTCAGGCCAGGGCAATCAAATCCAAACTGCTTACTGGGAATGGTATCTATGCTGTTAAAACATAGCCAGAAGTACTTTGGGAGACGTGGCCTTGACTGAAATTCTAAAAACCTAACACTGCAGGTAGTTATATTCCTGTTACTTCAAGTGCACCTCTGCATTGCTTAGGTTTTTAGTGCACATGTGATTTTAGAAGGAATTCCTCTCACTGATTTTGGGAATGAGATTCAGCTGTAGATTAGAAAACCTAAATTAATTTGTCAGAGTATAAACACTCTACACTCCAAATATGGACAGAAAAAATCAAGTTGATAGAGCCTATCCATCTTTTGGTGAAGAGTGATTTGGCATCAATCATTGACCACAGACTCTGGGCAGTTGGTGCATTTTTTTGAATCATAGTGTATATAGAAAATTCACACAAGTGTATTAAATATGAAAGGAGTCAATAGGGTGCTCAGGTCTCTCTGGAACAGCAGCTGGAGGCCAAAAGGGATGCACTGGCATATTTCAAAGAGCACTAGGTGCCTTTTTTAGGACACTTTCAGAAAGCAGTTCATACAATCTATTCCATACTGTCCTTCGAGGATGGGATAAATCAGCATCTGGAAAATTGTAATTGTTTCAATAATTATAAAGAGAACCTGGCATAGTCTTACCATTGCTACCTGCTGGGTGACTTCAACTGAAATGAATTAGAACTGAAATAAATAAGATCATGAGTCTGTCCATATATTTAAACTCATTAAAAACAAATATGCACTTTAATAATTTTACTGGTAGGAAGTGAAATTTGTAATGGTTCTGCTTCCACTCTAATGTATATGAAGGGAAGTGGTGATATGCAGGAAATGACAAGAAAAGTGGTCCTGGACATGTACAATGGTAAGAATTAATTTCTGACTTTAACAATAGGATCAGCTTATACTCTGTTACTTGCAAAGATCTCCTCTCTTATCATCTCAGGAAGATCTGAGCTTCTCTCATCACCATTTACAAAAGCATGAAAGGCAGGCTCCTGAGTGGTATGGGTATGACTGCTGAGCAGATTACATTCTGTTCTCATTATGCCTTTTGGGCAGATTCACTGCTGAATTCAAATCATAGAGGGACTATTTGGATGCAAATAATAAATTTGTGGTGGTTTTTTTTGTTTTCTTTTTTGTTTTTTTTTTTTGTTTGTTTGTTTGTTTAGTTTGTTTTTTCTGTTTTGTTTGGCTTCTGAAATGCATATAGGTGTTAAGACTTTGGCAGTGAATTAGCTGCAGAGGTGTCCTCCATGGGAAGAGTTCAGGAGGGCTACCCCATGCTGGGCACAGCTGGTTCCATCTGGTTCCAGCTGACTCTGCAATGGACCCACCATAGGACACAGCTGAGCCCGTCAGCAAAGCTGGTGGCATTTCTGTGAAATAGTGTTTAAGGGGGCAGAAGGGGCTTGTGAGGCAGAAGAGGATTAACAGAAAAATAGTGGGGAGCAGCAGAAGGGAGAGCAAGGTTAGAGGAGGTGCTGCTTGGGGTGAATACCCTCTGCAAACTGTGGAGAAACCAAACCAGAGAATATTAACTACATCTTAACCTGCTAAAAATAGAACTCCTTAACACCCCTGTAGCATTAAGAAGCTGGCATTATTCATTTGGCCAGATATATGGGGGATAACACCACTGAGCATAGACGCTGATTATAGAGAAAGGCCCTGTTTATATACTGTATTTTACATACATATTCTTTGAGTTTTCTGGAATAAGCACACATCGGATAATCATTCCCACCAAATCTTTAACATATGTTCCCTCTGCTTTGGGCATGAGTTCTTCTGTCCTGGGGGTCTCCTTGGTGGTCCCTGGTGGTCAACACCCCAGAGTCATACCTGACCTCCTGGTGAACTGATAAAAGTTGGCACAACTGGGCTGGTAGCTTTCTAGATCTTCCCACAGAAAAAACATGGTGAGGCTGCATAAACCAGTGGTTTTTGAAGAATAAGCGTTGTATTAAGCCACCAGGTGCAAACAGTTCTTCATCTGGCAACAGGCTGAGCCTGGATGAGGTGGATGGAAAGGTGCTGTTTAATGTTTACATTTGTTTCTCACAACTCAAATATTTTTTTAATTGACTATACATAAATGTTCTCCAATCTGAGTCTGCTTTGCCTGTGACTGTACTTAATATGTAGTCTCTTTGTCTTTATCACATCTCATGATCTTTCTCATTTTATTTTCTTCCCTGTTGAGGAAGAGGAGTGAGTGAGCAGCTGGGTGAGGTTTTCTCCGCCAACCAGCACTATTTCAAACACAAATGAGATTAGCATAGAATAGAATGTTATATGTAATTATTTCTAAAAAAGCATCCCCGAAAACATTATATAGGTACTGAATTTCTTCATGGCATCATAAGTAACACTTTTAGTGCACACTGATTATGTTGCCTAACCTTGGGCTAAAGCACAAGAGCAGCCACTATGAGCTTGACTTGTCCATGTGTAGGCATCTCACACCATACAAACTACTCTGGGGGGCATCTGGCTTGTCAGAAGGGCAAGTTTCCTGTATGTTCCACTTCTTATCTGAGATGTTGCATGCACATATCTTTCATATCTTATGAACCTGAAGTCACACTGCATGCTAACAATTGGTAAAATAGATATCTCTTTACATTCTGTTAACCAAACAGATTACATTTCTTTGGACTAACCTAGCAAAATTTTATACATCTCAGCATGGTCACGTGTGTTTAGGTAACTATCAAATTCACTGTTACCCTTCTTACCCAACCCTTTATGCTCTGGGGTATTTTTCCTGTCCATTTTTCTGACAAGTTTGCTTGTTGTAGATGTGAAAGATTATGAGGACTGTACCTTCTTTAGCTCTGCAGTCAATTTTTTCTTGTCCAAATTAACAACTGGTGTTTCCAAACTGAGAGCTCCATTTATTGAAGTAGTGGAAAAGTATGTTTACAATTGTGATGAATTTGTGTGGGTTGTACACCTCAGAAAACTTATTTTCTACATTAAAATACATTCTGGCAGATTCACTCAGTCTTAGGCAGAATATTACGTACACAGGTGCCCTTTGTAGTTTAAAAGTTTGGGAAATATGTTTTAAGTAAGTTAGAAATAATCATCTTTAATTTAGGCTGTAGGTCTTTCAGCATGACTCACCCTCATCATTATCTTACCCTTACAACATTACTAAAATGCTAGTGTAATTAAGATTAAGTATCTTACAAGATTTTTCCCAAGGAAATTTATTACATAAAAAAAATGCTTTCTCCTTTTTGACAATGAGACATAACTTTACTTTATTTTCATAAAATTGACAATATATAAACCTACTATATGATAAGGCAGTATTCTATATGATTAATATATTTAAATACAATGTTAATAACTGCAGAATACCAAATGGGTAAAACCTCTGTATTATAAATAATATGACTTCACAATCAGAATTAAAATGCTTTATAGACTGGGTCCATTGTCAAGTTCTATTTTTAGTCATTTCAAGTATACATTATTATCAAGAAATCTAAATGGAACCAATATTTTAAAAGACATAAAAGGCAGATAGGTAGATGGTATGAAAGGAAGATAGCATTCACACACACAATCACAAGCTGAAGAGCTTTTTCCCACAGTTTTACACAAGTATTTAATATTGGTATTAAACATTAATCAGGTCAGGTACGAATGACATCACACCCCCCTGAAACCTTTCATTAATTGAAACTGCACTAAAAATAGTAAAAAATGTCTTGATGTCCACCATCAGCTTCAGGAGAAAAGTAAACATTTTCATCCATGAAAAGTGGCTAGCTTTGTTATGTTAGAAAGTTTTAAATCAACAATGGCAAAAATTTGCATAATGAGCAATGTGACTAGTTTATTTTATCACCTCAAAAACAGAATTTTTACGTTAAGGTCTTCACCGTGGTTACAGTTATAGAAGAATATATGGGATTAGTGAACCTGAGAATAAAAGTCACCACTGAAATTTAGTGGTCTTTTTTTTATTTTTTTGTCCACTTTGTAAATGTCATTTTATGTACCATCATAAAGACCGAGATATTTATATTGTCCCTACACATGCTATCTCAACATATATATGCAAGTGTCTTCACTACACAAGTAAACACAAAATACAAGGTTATCTTCTGATCCCTGTTATTTTGTCAGTTTGTTTTGCAAACAAATTGATGAGATTATGGTTAGGTAATAAAAATGAAGACTGACTAATGATATTCCAGTGTAACAGTTAATCCCTTAAATTTCTATTGATACTTATATTTTTAAATCTATTTCGCAATGCAGTGTCCAAGGTGAGAGATCTGGAGGTGCCAGAAAAATTAGAGAGGAAGACATTACTGACATGAAAGCTAACATTGAGATAGAAATTTTTGGTTTTGGAAAACCTCATGATTTTTAGAGTTAGTATTAAGGATACTCCTGATAATAACTTTTTTCAAAAGTTGTATTAGAAATCTAATACCCAACATCAACAGTCCAATATACAGCAGCTAGTTTTGCTTCTCAAAGTGTTAGTTTTATATTGCAATAACTGATAAATAATTTTATATTATGTGTGGGATCTGTAACTAAACCCACAGATTTTTTTATAACAGTTAGCACTTTTTGGCCTATCCCAGCAGAAGTGCCAAAGTAAGGGAAAAAGCATTTAGAGACATGTTCCCTGTAAAATCACATACAGAGTTTCAGTGGACTTTTAATTGCCTTTAAATAAGCTAGCTTCAGTTCTTGAAATAACCTGGCAAGAGGGAAAAGGGATCCTCGTGGGTTTCTTCACTTCAGATTTGCTGTCCTGATTTCAAAGAAATCCCAATGAATAAATAGATGAGAAGCTTGTAGGAATAGATCAATTCAGCAATTCAAGGCTGGAATTTTTTTTTTCCCATATAGAACAGTAAAACCAGTAATAATTCCCTTGTAGAAAACTGGAGGACAAGGAATGCTTCTTGCTCTAAAGATGCATTTGAAAAAAAAATCTTCCATTTTCCCTTTCAAAAGACATTCAAACACTCTACCAACATTTGTGGGTTGAAGACAACAAAATGGAATGGAATGTAGCAAATTTACTGACTTCACAATCTGGGGATGTGAATGTTCATCACTTCTTTGGGCAGTCTTAGCCTTATGAAAGTTTTAAATCATTCAGCTCAGCTGGTCAGTGAGATGGTAGATTACAGAGGCAGCAGTTCAAAGCTGCAGGAGCAGAATCCTTTTTCACTCTCTTTTGAAGAGACAAGCTAGAATTATTCCAGCTAGTTCAAACGGCACAGAAACAGGGAAATCAAAGTGCAACAGAAAGTACAAACAAAGCACAATGTCTGTTGAGTCTCATTCCCATACTTCAGCCCTTCCAAGTGCAGAAGGTTGACCCTTCTTGTCCTTTACATTTAATAGGCCAGTTCCTCCCTGGCCCCCTGTAGATATGAGTCAGAGGAGTCAGTAGCATATGAGGGTTTGTGCTTTCCTCTTCTCTGGGTCTCTCCTATCTTCATCTCAAATAGTTGTGACTTTTGTGTTCTATATCCTACTTTTTCTTAAAAAACTACACTTATGATCTAAGGCCCTTTTCCAAAATAGACCCTAACCCCTCTGGCTGCTATTCCTTTTTTAACTGGGCTGCAGTCTTCTATGTCAGCTGCTGCTAATTGGTCCCTTAGTTGCAGCTAGGGAAATAATTGGTTTATATTGGTCTTTTTGAGCTGTGATGGGGTTTTTTCATCTTATCCACAATACTCCTGAATACCCATCATACAGAAAGAGTCAGAAGACAGGAGCTTTAAATATCTTAATATGTTTGGTGTTAAAAATTAGTCTAAATCCTTTGGATTTAAGTAAAGTTGGCACTTTTAACTTCTATATTCTGAGATAATTTTAGATGAAGAATATGCACAGAATTGCTTGAGTGGATTCAGCAATCAAAAGATCTGCTGCTATCTGACCTAGTAGAATGCAGTTATGTCTGTTCCCCATAGAAATACACATATGCCTTTCATGGAAATCCTGCCAAATGAGGTAAAATTCATCTTCTCAGTGGGCTCGGATCATACCAAAATAATACTTAGAGATCACAGGCAAATCTCTGAAAAAAACACACTGATAGTTTATGAATCAGAGAGATGACAGAATGTATTGTTTGCAGAAAAAAATGGACTTATGGCAACCTGCCTGCTTCCCCAGGTCCTGGAGCACAGCCAGGTACATCATTATTATGACACAAATGAGTTTGTAAAGTGCATTTAATGGTGTATCAATCTGTTTCATTTACCTCATAGCTGCTTTTGATCATTCTTAAGAGTTTGCAATTTATTCTGTTTGCATTTCATTTTTCTCTGTAGTGCATCAGCCATCAAATTTTTTTTTGGCATGAATTTCAACGATGCTCACATTTCTAGATCAGCAGATGTATGAGGATATTGCATTTTATGGGATCATTTTGATATGTTGTTTGTTTATCTTCTCTTTTTACCAGTGTCCAGCATTAGTGTTCTCTAATTGTCCCATTTATTTTGTTGAAATAGTAATCAACCACAAATCTGAAGTAATCAACTTTAGGAAAATGAATGTTTTTTTATGCTTTTCACCTACATAATTTCATTGCAGCTTGCAAGGTGTGACTTCAATGAAGTCTGGGGTGAATTTTTGGCATACTTCCATTAAATTTCATGAGGCCATTTGAAATTGAAAATTATTTTAGCAAAATAAAGGATGGGAATTAAAAATAAATGCTATTTTAATGAGCTTTATTCCAGCTCTCTCTGTGCACATATACTTTCACAGGGACCTATATGAAAATATAGGTTCTGTTATTGCATCAATCTGTCCATGTTCAGCTCTATGAATTAAGGCATGCAAGTGAGTGAGACTTCTGGGTTGATGTTGCTTCTTCTAGATTCAGCCTGAGTACAAGCTATGGCTTTCAAGTACTTTAAATTCTGTGTTTAGTGGGGGGAAAATTCCCTATGGGCTATGTGTGAATACTTCTCATGCAACCTCAAACTCTTCTCCTAACTTTTGAAACGTGGAGCAGAGGGAATTCCATGCCCGAGGACCTCTGTAAAGGGCTGGGTCCCCTTGTTCTGTGAGGAGCTGCCACCGTGTGCTGCAGCTTCTGACATGAGTGTGTCCTCTCTGTCCCTCAAGAACAGTTTGGTGAAGAAGGCCATAGACAATATTACCAATAAATCCACTCCTGAAATAGTCTTTGTCTCCATCTCTTAATCGAGCAGTGACTATACAGATGTGACAAATACTGGTTGTACCCTTCTGACAAACCTGAGAGATCCCACAAAGTAAAATAAAACAATATTACCTTATTTGAGCAAATTAATAGTTAACTGACTGCTTTCAAAGGGTATTAAAAAAAGTAAAATAAACATTTCCTGTGTTGTTTATTCTTAGTTTAAATCTATCTATCTATCTATCTATCTATCTATCTATCTATCTATCTATCTATCTATCTATTATTGTTATTTAAATAGTTTAACAGGCCCCCAAAAGTTCAGTATTATTTCTCAGCCCTGTGGTAAATCATCCAAACAGTATGATAGTTGTATTACTGAAGGGAGAATGGTGTGATGGGAATCCTCAGAGGAGCACTTCATGAAAAGCCATATTAGCTATTGAGAGCTACAACAAACTGTAATGAGATTTAACGACTGGTCTACCTATTCTTTCAGAGCTACAGAAAGATCAAGTCCTTGGAGAATTTACCACAAACATAGGAATGCTATAACCAATTTAAGAATACAAGTGGATATTTGTAAAAAGGGTGAATTTGTACCCGCTTTTAAGATTAAGCTCCCTCCTATCCCTGAAATATGATGATTTAAGGATTCAATGTCATGCTATATATTAATATTTTATCCGTGCAGTGAGGATATTGATCTTAAATGTAAACTGCAGCATTTGCAATATTCAGATCCTAAGTTATCAACAAGTCAGATTGATCTGCACTTATTATAAAGGTTATTGTGAAGCTTAGTTCAAATAATTCATTTTATTCAGCAAATGAGTTGGAAAAGAACAGAATTTTAGATGTTGTGACCTGAAACTATGAGTACTGAATACTGAACTCTCTATGGTTGGTTGAAAAACATTTAAAAGTGGATTTTGTTTAGGTTTTCTCTATCTGTTGGACACAGCTTCAGTCTGTTAAATTACAAAACAATAATTACTGATACCCTAAAGGAGAAGTTGGAAACATTACTACAAGAACAGTCTTTCAAGTTGTCTTTAATTCAGTGTAGCAGAACAATACAGTCAATAGCAAAGCAACTACCCTAAGCTGAACTGAAGGCTGAGAACTCCCATGCAACCAATTAAATTAACCATTTCACACATAATGCAACGAACTTGAATAAATATGCCTCTAAGAGATAAAAGCTGTTGCAAACACTGAGAGTGCATTTGTGCTATTGGTCTATTATAACTGAAATTTAAAAATACTTTATGTTGAAAAACACTGCCACTGAAGAGACTGAAGTAATTCAGATGTTGACTCTTTGCAACCTGAATTGAATAAAATGAAAGTTTAACAAGCAAAGAATGTACCCAGTGAGAAAATGTTTCATCTTTCATGCACACATACTTTCATGCTCTTTGAACTTAATTTCAGAAGAGAAATAAGCTGTCCTATATCTTTAAAGCCACCTGCATAATTTAATGCACTGTCTTCAGTGCTGAGATATTTTTCAATCAGTTTGTCTCCCTAGGGAAGGGTGGCAGGGTTCTTCCTCTGACCCCAACAGTAATATGATCCAGGTTATCCTAGAATGTGTCATCTGGTAAGTTTCAGCACAGCTGTGTGGAAGACAAAAGTTTTAGGATTGCAATAGATATTGTACTTGTGAAGTGATCAAGTTAGGTGTAGATAAGGGCATTTGGCTAAAAATTTCTTAATTGTAGATATAACTCAGATATAATTAGCATTGGAACAACATGTATAATAATAATAATAATTGGTTTTTAGCATATATGAAATCATAAGGTGAAAATTTTTTTAGGTTGCTAACACTGGATTAATTATTCTCCTATGTGATCTTAGCAATAAAATGGCAATTATATTCAATCTCTGACAACAGAAATGGAGAATATAATCAATGATTTATTTCAATATTCTTACATCAAGTTTATGAGTAACTTTTATTTTTACTTCTATTATAGCAAGATCTCTGTGTCCCCTGAAGTAATTAGTAGCACATTACAAGTTTTGACACTGTATTACTTAAGCATACTTATTTTTAGAAAGTAAGAAGGACTTGCAGATTTCTGTGGTTCAAAACACAAGCTGATTAGTTTAAAATTATCTACCAAGAACAATGTCTCTCTTAAAGCAGTTTTTTTCTGTAGGTGGTGTTATGGAAATCATGCCATATATTAGAACATTAATTTGAAACATTTTTGCTCCCTGAAGTAAACTCAGAACATCATCTACTAGTGATTTGTTTTGATAAAACAGTATTTTTAAGTTTAGTTCCTGAGAAAATTCTCACTTCATGCAGTGCTGGAAGAGTTATAAAGAGTTTTGAGAGTGTTTTCCATAAGATTTATTTTTTTTAATTCCCCAGTCTGAATCATTTCAAACAGGTTGGTTTATTTTAAAATATGTGAAAAGACAGAAATCTCAGTAGACTAATTAATATTTTTTTTTCTTTTTTTTGTCTCTGGGGTTGAAAATAAGAGCTGTTCCTATCACTTTTCCAATATTTTAGATTGAATCAAAGGATATAAGCTGTTCATACAGGATTTTAGATATTTTGGGGCATAATCCATGTCCCTTTTGGATGAGTATTTGGCTCATAATTATAATTTTAGGTGATGTTTGTGAATGTTACTCTTCTGTTTTGTCAGACTTTTAAGAGATTCAGCAGTTAAATGCTGAATTTTGCACAAATTGAAGATCTGGTATTGAGGATGTTGACCCATATGCTGTGTGCAGACAAGGAATATACTTCATGAAATCTTGAAGAGGAAAATTACTTTTTTCCAAAATGATGGTATGAATGTAAACAAACAACTTGAACAGATCTTGAAGTAATGAAATGCCTGATATAGAAAGTAATTCCAGACCCTTGAAACTTGTGTGACTTCCCATGTGGGTATGAGAACAGGAAACACAAGGAGGTAGTACTGAAACAAAAAGAGAGAGGATAGGAATGCATTTTCTCTATTTCTTATGTCACCTGAGCTGGCTGGTTGTATTCTAACTTGGGGATTTGTGCATGGTGCAGCAATCTTTCATGTAAATGTACTTCTAAGTAATTTTTTTGCCTGATATTTGGTGTTGTTCTCTATGATTGCATAGTTTTCAAAAAAGCTTATTGGATTTTTTTTAATATCCTTGAAAATAAATTTTATCGTGAGAAGGGAAGGCGCAACCCAACTGATATTTTGATTGCTGTAAATAAAGAAGAACTTGAAACAGAGAGATAAAACCTTATCAAAAGCTTGAACTTAATTTTGAGACTCTTTTCATTACTGGAATTTTTTTTCCAACAGCAAATTTACAGTATTTCAGTAACGTTGTCCTAGTAACATTTCCAAAGCATTTCTTGCAATCTTTAATTCATTTGATGGTGAGCAGACTCACAAAATTAGTTTCTTCATACAAATCTTCAAGTATTTTATGCACTGTTGATTTCATTAGAACTTCTACCATCTAGAGTCTGTAAATGACAAATTCATGCCATCCAGTGGGACCCAAATAGCTCGTCACCAAAGCCGATCTGACGCTGACATGCCTGCAGCAGTTAGTGTCCCATAAAACTGTGAGAGTAGTTAAAACCCACAGACTGTGGCAGAGGAGCATAAATGCAGGATTTACATGGTCGTAGACCTTGAAGAGAAAAATGTACACTCAAAACAAGAAAAGTGAGTTGAAATTCATGATAATCCCAGAGCCAGGGATGGGCAACAAGAAGATCTAGGCAGTAAGGGGGAAGCTCAGATAGTATAGAACTTCTGGGATGGAGCTGAGCTCCTGCAATTATAAAATAGAGAACATCACCTACTTCAATTGAAATGATAAAAACACTGGGGAGGTAAAGCATCATCTTCTGCTTTCCTCTCCAGTACTTAACAAGAGTTGTTCAATAAGAAATGTCTTTTGAAAAAAGGATACTCCGTTTGAGGCAATTCCAGGTTGAGTAGGTTTGATGAAGTATTCAAAATATTGAGATCATTTTGGGCCTTTAATACTATCAGAAATTACAAATAAAATACTGGGAAGACATCACAAATATTCATTTAAGTTATATAGGACAAAATTTCATCTGTCCTCCTTTATTGCTTCTCATTGACCTAACTGAATTTTTACTCAGAATGTAATGTGTTTCAAAAAGATAACTGTAAAATCAAGCATTAATTGTACATGTGAAAATGTCCTTTTTCTGCAAAATTGGCAACTAAAGAGATTTTGCATGAAGACCATAGGAGAAGCAGATTAAAACGTTGGCATATGGTCCTTGTTTGAGGTTTTTTTTTAATACTTGACATGAAATTTTTTCCTGATATTTCTCCCCTGAAGAAAATGAAAAGAAAAAAAAATGACAATGAAATGAGTTAAAAAAACCCCCAACATTTAGAAAATAATGCAAAATAGAAAACACCCACTTTTCCACAATGCTGTGCATTAACTTCAGTGCCGACTTTGGTGGAAAGTTAGTTTTGGGAAAAAAAAAAATGCTACATTTTAAATAACTTTTTCTAGTTCTATTGTTACTGAACTATGTCTATCTATTATTTTACTTCATTACTTGTTAAAAAGAAAAGCACTGACATTTTCATTTTCTTTCCTACTTTCAACTTTCAGTTTTGCTTTTTTTCAAAGGTCATTTGCAATAGTTTTTGTCTAGATTGTAGATTATTTAGGATAGAACCAGTACCTTCTTGTACTGGTTTTGAATGGGTAGAGTTAATTTTCCTCACAGTAACTCATATGGTGCTGTATTTTGGATTTGTAGCTAAAACAGTGTTGAAAACACACCAAAGTTTTAACTATTGATGACCACTGTTTGTACCACATCAGCGTTTTGTGGCTGGTTGATTTGATAAAGAGAAATTATATTTTGAGAACTTCTCTCTGTTGTTGTGATGTTTATATATGCATAAACTCCTATGAAGGGGTTGAATTTGGAGGTGGGTAAGCAGGACAGTTTTCCAAAGGAGAAGTTTTGAACGGTTCTATTTAAATTTACATTAGTGAGTCTTAAATGATGCCCAGTGCAGTGAGAAAGAGGAGAGACCCATTGCTTGTTCTTGTTTGCCAGGTATTTCATTCTACTTACACCATTTTCCAACACCAGCACAGAAAATTCTTCAACTCATTCTTTTTGAAGAAAAAAATAGAGGAATCCAAAGTTTATTGCAAATTCTATTTATTGTCAGTAGAATTTCTGGCATAACATGTCATTAGCCAGAAATTATCGTCTGATTTTCCCTAGTCTTCATGTTTATTTTATAATAATTATCTTGAAAGTTTAGACTTCAAAGAATCAGATCAAATATAAGAAATACAGTTATAGCTCCATCCTCAACAGCCACCAGTTTATGAATATCTGTCACCTTTGAAAGAATTAAATGACAATCCTAAACTAATCTCATTTATCAGACGTCTCAGAGAACAGGTAAGTTAAACATTTGTGAAAAATAATACAGGTACAGGTGATCTTGCCTTGAAGAGGACGAATTTCTGGAAATTCCTTCTAAAACCATTCTCTCCCTACTACTAAATTTTCATTTCCCTGTATCTAAGGAATAGTTTAGGATAAATATGCAGTTGTTCCAAATTTTCTGTTAAAAGAAATGAATCACCTGAAAAAAAACTAATTTTTTTTTTCTGCTATCCATGTAATAATGATGATTTTCAATCTTTTGCCTCAGTATCTTATGAAGAAAAAAAAAAAAAAAAAAAGTGGAGGAGGGTGAAGAGAAAAAAAATCCCTAAAACAGCTGCTTAGTGGGAAGAGAACCCTGGTAGATTTGGGGAAAACAATTGCTTCACTTTTTATTTTAAGTGACTACTTGTTGTTTAAAAATAGGAATGAATGTACAATGTGAATCTAATGTAGCTCAATTCATGTATACAGTATGAGAAAAAGCATTTATGTACATTTATCTAACAAGACATTTAATGATCTCATTTGTTCATATTTCAATCTGAAAATGACTTTTAAGAATTTGCCACCCTTTGCAGAGGTGATACCCTCTCTCAAATTCAAATGCCATAATCTCAACTGGAAGACTGTAATTAATCATAGTTTCTTAAAAATATGCTAATATGAGTCACTTGCAACCATGCAATAATATGAGTCAATGCAAATTGAATAGAATGCAATATTTTCCATACTGTAAATATTATTTTTGTAACAAAAGTAATTGCCATTAGAAATCAGAGGATATATCCCTTTTGATATTTTCCCAATAAAAGGAATCGTGCTGTTAATGCAATATTAAAATACAAAGACTTAACATTTATCTGAACCCAAGAGGTTCAAATGAAGAAGGTGAATTAGTTCTGTTTTCTGAATAAAATAACACACTTGCATAGTCCTTTCTGGCATTAATCAGTGATTCACCTCTTATTTATTTCCTATGAATGCTAAAAATGAAGAATTTTAAATTCTCTAGGGTTTTGAGTTTGCATTTAATTATGGCCGAAAAGCTGATCAAATAGAAAGAAAAAAACTCCACATTATCTTTTTATATATGTTTTTTGCAAATAATTTATTCTAAGCTATGTACTTTATTTTAAACATTTCTGAATACTTTCCAGTTATTTATGAAATGTTCATAGATGCTGAGTGAGGAATTTAAATGAATGGTTATTTTTCCAAAATATATATTAAAACTATTTGGTAATCAATATTATTTTCTCTAGGAAAAATGAATAATGAAAATTCACAGAAGAACTTGTATACTTAGAGCATATAAAAGAATAACAAAGTAACATATGCAACAGAAATTATAATGGGATATATTTTCTAAACTCTCCAAACTAAGTGCTGTTGCAGTAGAAAGGATTACAGAAAATTCCTTAGTGCTGGATGACAGGTTTATACAGGCAATCCCACTGAGACTGAATGAAATCCTGCTGAACAGCATGGACTTGATTCAGGTTTTGATTCAAGCATCAAGTGCCATTTGATGCATTGTAGGTTGCTCTTCCTGATATCCTGCTGCTGTTGGAAAGGTCAGGTGTCTCCCACTGCTTTTGTGTCACATCTTTCAGTCCCATATGGATTACTCTGGGATCTTATGATATGGCAAAGGACCCAGTGAAGTGAGCAGCAGGTGGTTATGTGCAACTGCTTACAGAAATGTTGGATGACTGAGGCATGGCAGACAATAGAGACCTAAAAGCTTGAATTAAAGTTGATGTTAACATGCAGCTAATTGTGCCTACACAGACAGTGAGCACTATTTAAGATAAAATCTTCTGTACAGCTTTTATCTGAAGAGGCAAAAAGATTCATGTCTTCTGCAATAGTTATATCATAAGTACTAAGTTTGTGCCAACCTCTTGTACACCCAAGAGCAGTGTCTCTCTGACTTACATGACAAATAAACATTGATTCACTGACAACTGAAAGAGCCCTTAAATTTCAATATTTCATTCTTACATTGAACTCCAACTCTACCACATAAATAGTCCAGTTTCAACTGAGAGTTTGAGATCCTATTCCTCTGTTTCTTAAATAAATCTATTTTCTTTGTCTTTTCTACTATTGTAGATCTGGTACATTTTTCACACCTTCAGCCTTCTATCTCTTTTCCCAAATTTTAAATCCCATTTTATTCTGAACACATTATTTCAGTAAAACATGTAGAAATATTTCTCTATGTTCACCAAAGTACTTTCCATGCTTTCTAAGCCATATACATAATACCTCAGCTTTCTTAATAAAGTATTTTCTGTCTCCAACTTCTGTTTAACTTAAACTAATTGGATACCAAGTTCACATAATTTATTTTATTACTGACTGTAGCTTCCAATAACTTAGATTTGGAATATTATGTAACATAGAAGTCAACAGAGAATTTGAAATGAGATAATTTCTTTAAAATTAAATATATATATATAAAAAGGAATACTAGACTTATTCAGTTCAATTTGAAATGCAGTTTCCTTCATTTTCTTCCAAAAGTAGAAAAGGTAATTCTGAAGTCTATAATCTTCCAGCTGATGCTCTTTGAATGATTGTGAACCAGATTTTGCTATTTCTGCTTATACATGAATGGAATTTTCAGTTATGAGTAATGTCAAAGATTTATTAAGACAGTAACCACTGAAAGCAAATGAGTTGACAAAACTGGTATATCTCAAATGTTTTCATATGCAAAGAGACAAGTTGTTGTAAAATTAACATGTTATGAGTGGGGTGAATGCATAAAGGTTGTACGAAGATAACTTGAAGAAGAAATTATAAGTTCCTGTATTTTTAACTAAGTATTTTACCAAGCTAAAGTTGTTTTAGCTGATTATCTGGTGATCATGTCTTGTCATTGTGATCAATGCACTGTGTTCAATATAGAGAGGGGATGAAATATCTGTGTTTGAACTGTGACAGGCAAAGTGTTTGTGTTCAAAGACCAGGGTATAGGACTTTCTTCTCCAGAGCTGAAATTGTTATATATTATTGATATATAATTGCATATATGTTGTATATTGATTGCTGAGTAAAATGTGTTACATATGACAAAATCCAGAAAAGAAACAGATTCACAAATAACAGCTAAAGTTATTCTATTAAGTAATTATTGATAATAGATTACTGAAGTGCATGAAAAATATTTTGGGTATTTCTAAAACCTAGTAATGCTTCTTTAATGTAAACACCTGAAACTTGTACATCTCACTATATACAGCATGAGGATGAAAGAAAACCATCTTGGAAAACAGAGCATTTTAGAAAGAGAATGTTGACTATAAATCAATGAGCCCATTTTGTTATTTCAGCTTTCAGTGCAAAGTGATACTCCTATGACACTTATAGGAAAGATATTGTACTTACAGTTCTTTGTATTTATTTTTAAATTTAATCATTTGTTCTTCAAGTCTGTATCATGCTGGATATTTCTAGAAACTTAAACTAAAGAGACAGAAAACTATTTTATAAACGTCTTCTTGATTAAGAGAGAGATAATTAGCAATCATTATTACCCAACAAATTATAACAGGACACCAAAAAGCCGTTTAATTTCAACATTAGATAAAAATAAGACAACAAAGGAGATTTTTCATTTTGCTAACACAATTTCCTAAATCTGAGCTAATATTTTGAATGACATATCAAAAAATACTTGAAAAAATATACTAAATTTCTTGTTTAAAATGCTCAAATAATCCACGCTCCATGGACTTTCTCCTGTACCCCTGTGTCCCAATGCAGGTACCCAGTAACCCAGTTGAAATTGTTCACCTTCTGTTCCAACATATGGTGAAAACTGTGCACCTCTTTGCCTTAAAACACAACCACATTGATTCACAATATGGCTCTTTGAAATACACTCTCTGTACTGTTCCTGTGTAATTTTCAAAGTTAAAGATGATTAAAATTTCATTTTTACCATATTTTTATTTTCTCTATTGATATTTTAAAACAAGTAGACATATGTCAAGACATTTACTGGGGCATGACACTATGTGTGACTATCAAATTAAGTCAAGGACATCCCTGTGGAAGAAATTCAATATAAAACTCATTAAAAAAGCACCTGAAAGGGTCTAGGAAATAATGCCTCTGTAGTTGAAGATTAATCAATTAAAAATTATTAGCTAATGCCCAGACATTGTTTGTTTTATTAAAAGAAAAAAAAAATCAACTGAAGAAGATAAAGTCTTCAGCATAAAACCAGTTTATATTTTAGTCAAACAGGTTTTTAATCTCTTGAAGGAAGTAAAAATAGGCAAATTCTTTCACAAAAATATTATCAAAATGAGATCTTTATACTGTCCATGACATCAAAAACTTCCCCCCACTCCCCTTTTCTTCTTCTCTATAGTTATGGTTTATTTCTGTGGTTAAAATAGAGTGATGTTCTAGTTGAATTATAAGTGCTAGATCATGTTGGACATGTTTGAATAGAGGCTGGTTGAATCCAGATCGATGTTTATATAAATTTACCTGAGGAAACTGTAGTAATAAGACTTGTTGCTTGTGACAACACTTTGAGGAAGACCCAACTGATTATGCAGCTGAAATAAGGCTTATGCAGGATTTTGATCATTAAAAACACTTCTAAAACTCTTTCCTCAATGACTAAACCTGGTTAAATGCATATTGTCATGTGGATCATGCCCAGAATTAGCATTTTCTGGGGTAACTGACCCTATAAACACCTATCTCCTTCAGTTGTTTGGGTCATAATATCCAAGTGTTCTTCTGAATAAGTCTATGAATACTCCTCTACCACAGGTTTTAAACTGAAATATTTTAAGCAGTCTAAGAAAAAGAAACTGTATTTGTGGGACTCCTTCACAAGTAGCTTTAAGAAATAATGTTCAGCACTGAATTCCTCCATATTTGCCCTTATTCTGGTGTCAAAATAATATTCCCTAGTATATGACAACAGATTCTTTCCCTTGGATATTTTGTTTCCCCTTAGGGCATTCTCTCCAAAATTGGGAGCAACGGGTTCATACTGAAGAGTGACGAGAATTGCTTACAGTTTATCCCAGTCTCAGTTTTCTTCAGGTTTGAATTAAATCCCTGGAGTGCAGATGTGTTTACCTCACCAGCAGGAATAACCTCAGAGATATCCAAAGTATTTCTTGAGAGAAAATAACTCTGCCATGCTGAAAAGGGTGAAATATACTTAAATAGGGTCTTTTTTCACTCATAGATACTACAGAATCACTCTTATTTTGATTATGCTATAATTTCCAGAACTCTGTTTGGTACTTTCTGTTTATATAGATATTTATTAACTATAAAAATAAAGTTAGAAGCTTTAGAGAGTTTGACTGTGCAATATATGCTGCAAAATGTAATTGTGAAGATTGCTTGCACTTTTGTCCCTTTGTGTGTACATGAGAGCTTACCCTTCCTCCAGGGCTCAATCTCATTTATTGTGCAGTTAATGAACAAATGCTGGTGTGGTCCCAGGTTATCCTTATTACACTGAAGACAAAAGTGATAATATTGCCTACAGGTTTTTTATAGTTGTCCTTAATATAATAGGCAAGTGCATCACAAACACTGATTTATTTATTATTTTTTCTCAGCAGCTTCATAACATGAAGAAATGTTCTAATTTGACATTTGGGAAATCTGGAAACAGAGGCATGACAGATAGAAGCATCCATTGTTTTTGGAGGCCAGTTTTGAATATCTGGATCTAATTTATGTCAGCATATGTTGCATCGTGCAGCACTCTGTATTTAAATATAGCACAGCTCCTATAATTTCAATTGCAACTGAAAATATTCAAATCAAAAATCACAGTCTTTAATTAAAAAACAAGGGAAATAAAGAACATGCAATTAATGATCACCTGTTAAATGTTTGAGTAGAATGATTTTTCCATTACATAGCCAGAACTCAGTTCCCCAAAGCAACACTTATCTTCCTCTTTGATAAAAGCATTGCATTCCTTTCCCCAAGTACTATACATTTCCAGCTTCTGTAGGAAATAGCACAGGACTGTATAAGTTTCCCTTTCACATAGTTCTGCTTCATCTGCAGTCTAATTCTGTTCTTGTGCATTAGTGGGAAGAGCTGTTATATAATAACACAAAACTGTTATTGTGCATACAAAAATTGGTGAAATTAATCAAAACATTAGCACTTGGCAAAAGTAGTATGAAAAATTACCAACTAAATAGTTAACCTTGCTAAAATTGTTGCTGGGTTATGATGGTCTCTTAATTCTCTCCTAGCCTCTCTAATCTTGAAATTTAGGTCCAAAAATTGTTGAAAGCATTGCAACTGAGGTGTAACCAATGCTGATGAGAGTGGGAGGATTGCTTCATGTGTTCTCAGGGCTTTAGTCTTCATGGACAAAGGTGTGTTGTTTTTTTGCAGCTGTGTGACCTTGTTGGTCATTCTCACTTTGGGACTTCGGTGACTCCCCCACCTTGTAACATTGCTCCCTAACCACCAGGTTTGTATCCTTTGCGCCCATATGCCATATCTTGTACTTGTCTCCCTGAATAGCACCCAATTTTTATCTCTATATCTTCAATTTGTTAAGATTGATCGGAACTCTAATCTTGTCTTCATACATGACTTTAAGCCTGCAGAAGGATTTAATTTACTTTGTTTTTTTCATCCATTTTATTAATTAAAATATTGAATTGTTCCATATCCATGGTCTAGGACAGATCTTTCAAGAGCTGTATTGAGCAAGTCTTTCATTTTGATAGACTGTCACTAATAACTGCACTGTAAGAATGGGTTTTGAATCATCCTTAAAAAATACGTGAATGTTTTATCTTCAACTATATTTATTTGGTCAAGCTGCTTATGAGAAGGGTATCTGAGACACTGCCAAGAAATCATACAGCAGTCAAGATAAATGATACATGCTCTTTCTTTCTCATGCTCACAAGACCAGTTTCCATGTTGCAGAAGTAGATTGATTAAGATTGATTTGCAAGTTTTTCTTATAAGACTGTGTAGGCTTTTACTCATATCTACTCTATCTTGTAGATAATTAGAAACAGTTTAGCTACTTTTTACAGTATTTTCCTGTAAGTAGAAGCCAACTAGTTTGATGAGGGTTTTTTTTGATGCACACCATGTTTGCTTTTTCCAGTCTCCCAGTGCATCACATATACTATAGGAGTGTTCAAAGTCTAAGAGGTCCAAAATTTTCCTAACCAGCTTTGTAACTAAACATATAAAAAGAGCTTTCTAAACTAAAAGGGATTTTAACTGTGTCTTGGTTTTATTCATCTGTATCATAGCCTTTTCTTACTACTTTACTACCAAAATTAATATTTTTATGGCTGTATGGTTATAAGAATTATTTGAGGTGAAGATATATTAAAAAGATTAAAAAAAAAAAGCATTAAACACTTCAGTTTTTTACAGACCACATCCTTCTCTCTTACTCTTATTTAGAAATGTACTTGCAGAAAAAAAATTTCTAGTGTCAACAATCCTTTCAATTTTGATATCATTCTTCTCTTGATATTTCTGACTTTCTTAGTTAAACAATGCTGCTCTTGTTTTCAATAAACAAACCATATTTTAAACATTTGATGTAACCTTATTCTTTTTTTAAATGTTAACCTCTTCCTGTACTTTGTCTTTCCTCTGCAACCAAACATTCAGTATATGTGTCCCCTCAGTCAAATTCCTGCCTTTTCTTTTTACTTTTTTTCCTTTCTCCTTCTTTTTCCTGGCTTTCAAGATTCTTTTTTAAATGTACCTTTCTAAAACCTGTTTTTTGTTCTTTGTCTTTATTTTCCTCATATTCTTTATGTCATGAATTCCCTTCATTTGATGATCTTTTTCTTGTACAAATTCTGTATTTGTTAACATTGTTGACTAGTTCCTCCCTCTCGAAATATCAGTTGACTCACCTTTAGTTATTTCTCTATCTTTTGTATCAAATACTTAACTGGATAAAATTACTTCTCTGGAAGAGAGCAAATGGAAAGAGGAATCCCTCCTAACTTCATTCTATTTCTGTACTTGCTCCCTTGGTCATTTGGGGTTTTTACTGTTTTAAATATTAACTATGCTAACTTTTTTACGGTAATAGAACTTGGGCAGAGAGTGCACTTTAAAGGATTTTGGATTTCTTTTGATAGTGAACTTAAGGAGAAAATTGAGGCAAATCCAAACTAACTTAGCTCTGGTTAAGTTGGGTCTCATCATAACTTTTGTGTTTCTCCACGACATGACCTGAGAGAAATTATAAAAGAACTTTGATATATAAGGCAGCATTTAGTTTTCCTCTTCCCTACAGGCAGAGGATATATTCAGTGTATTTTATACAGAGATGGAAGAATATCTAGGTTAATAGGGGAGCATATGGAGATAAGGCTAATAGAAAAAAAATATGCAGAGAAGATACATAAGTACAAAGTTAGCATCACACCAAGTAGACAGATAACTAAAAGGGAACTAGTTTATATTTAATAGCTGACTCTTTCCTGGGACACATCTCATTTTAAGAACAAGCAGAGATTTGCCTTCACTAAAAAACCAGAACTCTTTCCTGTCCCTTTCTTTAGGTGTGGTTCTCAAAAGTCAGTAAGAAATGGAGTGATCTCCATTCTGATTGATTTATTAAGAACCATTTGGAACTTTGCAGAAAAAGGGCAGTAATGAATAAACCACAATTAGGTTTTACCTAATCAGTCATCCTTTGTGCTCTTATGCAAATATTTGGCTTTTGTCACACTACAAATTCTTTGGAGTGAAGAATGTGATTTTCACTTGTGCCACTATTGGTCAATTAGATTGCAGAGCATAGAAAATCCACTTTAATTACTCTCAGGAACAGAAATACTTTGGGGAGTAAAGCTGCCACAGTGGGCTAGAAGTATTGGCTCTGTCCTCCCCATTCTCTGACCCAGAGCTCACACACTGCATGTGGAAAAATTAGAAAAGCAGGGGAGTAAATGCCCAGCTCCTGTCTACAAATTCATTTCAGAAAACGTTGATGGAGGTGACTTTAAAAGGGAGGCATTTGCTGAAGGAGCAATGACTTTTGCAAGTCTGTGTAGTTTGCAGTGCAGGGTTTGGAAAGCCATAAAAGAAATAGAACTACTCTAATGGAAAATGATAAAGAAATGGATTTCAGTCAGCCTTGCACTTCAGAAAGAAAAAATTCTGGCTACATCCCAGAAGTCATGTTAGATGGATTTCAAGGCAAAGAAATGTAAGGGGAAAAGGTAAATTTATAGAAGGTAATGTGTACTCTGACCTCTAAAAAGAACTTGTATTTTATAACGTAACAATTCACCAGTTCATCTCTGTGTATTCACATTTTCTCTTATGCTCCTCCCAGCTTTCTATCTCTATAAAGTAATTATTCATATCTTGCACTCTTTGAGAATATTAAAATCAGGGATTTATTTCTAAATTGTACTGTTTGTATCATTACTAATGGAGCTACAGCTTTAAGTAAGGAATGTTTACTCAGGCACATCAAGTATTCACTATGAAAGCAATTAAAGGGTTTGATGTTCACAGTGAAGTATTAATATTAATGTGTGAGAAACTGCATCCAAATCATTTAGAGGTGGTTAGGAAGACCTCTGGGAGTGAGACAGCCATAGAAAGCAGTGAAATGATTACAGCTGTATAGGAAAATAATGGAAACAGCTACTCTCTAAGCATCCTCAATAGGGAAGGAGGATCCTCGAAACCTAAATGAATGTGACTATAAGTGGCAGCATTTAAGTTTGATTTGCCTGCTATAAAACATTTTACATTAGTAAGTGTCTAGAGCCTTTGCACTCAAATGTATTTTTATCACTTGCCTCCAAATCCCTTTATGGATAGTACAATTAACAGCACACATGAAACAAAATTGCATGACAATAATTTGCAGACCATTATGATTTCAGAACTTGAACTGTAATTCTCCTCTTCTGTTCTTGATACCACCTACTGCCAGACCTAGGGTGAGACATTTAACTATTGGCTTGATTTTCCAGCTATAAAATTGATGGGAAAGTTCTAATGTGTCTCAGGGTATATTTGGAAGTCAAATCAATAACAATTGTAAAGTCCTCAAAATGTTGCATCAATAAGACATAAACTTAATTTGCTGAAAATGTGTTTGAATTGACTACCAATCTACAGATATTCTATTTACTATGCAGTCTAAAAGGATAAAAAATTAACAAAAAAAAAAAAATTTGAATAAAAAATTATATTCTCTGAAGGATGACAAGAAACTGGCTTTGTTACAAGTCTCTGTGACAGTCCTTCCTTTTCCACTGCTTCAGGAGATTTTCTTTCAGATTACAGTTTCTTCATTTCTAGATGACTCCACAGGAGTTGCTTTAGGCTTGAGAATAGGATAAATCTTTTCAGTGTATTTTTTTTTGGTTTTGATAGCCTTACCGGAACTGATTTGGCATTTTGACATTCAGCATGAATTTTATGCTTCTCTCTCTCTTTCTGTATGTATGTTGTCATGGCTGTGTATGCAAAAAAGCACAAATGCATTGCTGAGGGATGTCTGTAAGTCAGTGGCAGAGGGGGAACAGTGTAATGAAGAGAAACATGACATCCCCATAGCAACAGTGGCAAAGCTTTTTATGCTGATGTTGAGTAGAAAATTGCCAGTGATCTAAAGGACAGCAGAAATAAGCTGTATGTGATTCTAAAAGAATTCCTTACTTTGCCAGAAACAAGTTAATTTAAGGTCAGTGTCAGACCCCAGTGGCTGAATAACATTAATATGGAGCTAAAGGAAGACATTTATGGATCACATCATCTAAGGAGAGTATACTGTCATACGAATTAAAACCCACAATTTATGCAACTGTTTCAGAATATTTGTCTCTTGTCACTCCACAATTTTTTTTTAAACAAAATATATAAATACATGTTTATTTGACCAGTCTTAATATCAAGCCTGATATGTTCCTTTTTTTTTTTTTCTGTCTTAAAGATACATTAAAGATAATGTAATTTGGTAGTATTTACTAAAATTCAGATGTATTCCCCACCGGGTTTGCCATCTTACATAGCATGCATCTCTTAAATTTTACAACTAGACATGCTCTTACTTTTAAGAGACCAATATTTTTCAGGTGTAGTAACAAATTTCTAAATGTCTGAAGCAAATAATTTTCCAGCTTGCCTTTTGAGAAGATTTCTGTAAAACCCGAGATGTTTCATTGGCATCTATATTTTTATTTCTTATTAAAATTGCAAATAGAGCAATAATATAACTGAAGTATCTGCAAGTGGAAGAAGAGTCTGCAAATATCCGGTTTTAGTTTTTCCATCAAAATCCTAGTTAGTTATAATTTTTTAAACCAGTCATTTCATGCAGTGCACTAGTGTTAATTACATCATGTTGTATCACAACAGCTATTTAGAATTTTCTGCATGAAATTACCCTCCAACAAGCAAAATAATTTTAGCTTCAGGTAAGAGCATCCCCACAAACACTTTTGAAAAAATAATATTGGAAAGAAGATCTAGCATTTAATAACTCATAAAAATCTCAGCCATTTGACAATGATGTGCAGCCATTTATTTTCACAAGCCATTGCTAACTTTTCCTTTTGGCTAGGCTTTATTTTAAAAATGAGATTCAAGGTACAGCATTTTGTTACTTAAAAAGTTTAAGCTACTACTTGGAGTGCTTCAGGGAGCATTACTTCATCATGAAATACTAAATTAGAGGGATATACCTGTCAGTCCAGGTTGTTAAGTATCACCCACAGGTTGCTGCTCTAGCGGTAATACATTTGATGTTGATTCCAGCTATACTACTGCTGGTGTAAAAACAAACAAAAAAATCTCTTTACAGTTGGTAGTTTCTGACAGAAAAAATGCCAAAACAGGTCTAAATTGGGAAGCCAATATGAAGCTGTTTAGGCCTAATGCCTGTAATTTTTCTTTAATTATAGTGAGTTGCACCTCTTTAATAATTCCCGTCACAATCCAAACATGGCATGTCAGGTCCTGTACTACAGTCATAAGGAATTCTTCGTATCAATGTAATATTTATGGAGATACGTGTGAGAAGCTTCTGTAGAACTTACACATTCATTCAAATAATTTCATATGGTAGTAGATATAGAATCATAGAATCATAGAATCATAGAATCATAGAATCAGCTGAGTTAGAGGGGACAGATCTCTCATGAAGACCAGCTTCTGGGTCTGTGCAGGACATCTAAGAATCCCACCATGTGCCTGAGAGCATTGTCCAGACACTTGAACTCTGTCAGGCCTACTTCCCTCAAGAGCCTGTTCCAGTGTCCAGTCACCCTCTGGGGGAAGAACTTTTCCTAAATATTCAACCTAACCCCACCCCTCCACCCCCAGCTCAGCTTCAGGCCATTTCCTTGAGCCTTGTCCCCGGTCACCACCGAGCAGAGATCAGTGTCTGCCTCTTCTGATCCCCACCACAAGGAAGCTGTAACTGCAGTGAGGTCTCTCAGTCTCCTCCAGCCTGAACAGACCAAGTGACCTCAGCCACTCCTCACACAGCATCTCCTCAAGGCCCTTCAGCATCTTCATGGCCTCCCTTGGACACTCTCTAACAGTTTAATGTCCTTTTTACATTGTGGCCCCCAAACTGCCCCAGCACTGGAGGTGAGGCTGCCCCAGCCCAGAGCAGAGCAGGACAATCCCTCCCTGGCCTGGCTGGTGATGCTGGGGCTGATGTCCCCAGGACAGGGTTGATCCTCCTGGCTGCCAGGGCACTGCTGGTTCCTGTTCAACTTGCCATCAGCCCCAAGGACCCCCAGGTCCCTTACCCCATGTTGTCCTGCAACCTCTCATGCTCCAGTCTGCCCACACATCCAGGGCTGCACCAACACCCAGGTGCAGAAGCAATCATTTTCTCTTCTTGGACTTCATATATTTGGCGATTGCCCATCTCTCATATATACATTGTTTTATGGAGCTCAGTTTATTCTTCCAAATTTTGAGTTTCCTCCTTGTTATCCTTGACAAAATTCCCTGACTTTTTTTCATTGTAATCCTAGATCTCTTCAAAATCCTTACGTTGCTTCAGTTTTTCCTTCACCCATGTCTTAATAAATTGTTTGAATAAACACAATTATTATTCAGATATGTAATATGCTACATATTCAGAACGTTTTATTGTTCTTCACACTACTAGCAGAAAACTATAATCTCTCGTGCTCTCCATTAATTCAGGAAATGCAAACCTACTATTAGCTGCCATTTCAACCCGTGTTATAACAGTGTTGTTGCAGTTTCAATTAATGTTATATAAGTTTCTCTAAATAATTGAAGTGGAAAGTGATAAGGCATAAAAGTGTATATTTATTATCATGATAACTTTGTGAAATGTATGATTAATTGAAGAATTAGTTCCAAAGTACTCTATTGCCTGAATTTGCAGACTGCATGTGAGGTGAGCCTCCATTTATAATGCAGTGCTCTTATGGTCAAGTGTTAACTTTACAGGGAGAACATAGAAATGTTTTTAATTTTTTTTTTTTTTTATTTTTATCTCAACATGGTTTGAAACACTGAATCTCTGGTTAAAATTGTTTAGGCGAATTGCCTATAGATTAACTCCATAGTTCTCACTACTTAGTCCTCATAAGTGTAAAAAAGACACGTGACCTGTTGATTTCCTCCACAAACTAATGAAAATGCTAAAATTCTGGGCAGTGAGTCACTGGAATGAAACATTTAAAACAGTCAGCAGGAACAGCAAAGAAACTTTCACAATTATCTCGTTCTGGATTTTGGCTGAAGAAGAATATGGTCAAATGATTTGTAAGTAAACATAAAATGCTCTAAAATGGAAATATCTGACATTTCAAGGAAAAAAAAAGGCAAGAAATCTGGAGCAACACTAGTCACGGTACATTACTTCTGTTCAAAAGGCCCTGTCATTTGTTCCATTATCTGCTCAGTGTTCATTTCGCAATAAAATACATTTTCCATACAGCTATAGGAAAAATTATGAACAATCTTTTCAATGTTTTATTCTTGTCTGAGAAGAGATTATTTATTAGTGGAATATTTTCCCCCAGTCTTTTCAGTTTGGCTTGTAGTTTGAGTTTTCTACAGCCTAAATGTTTTCCTCTCCTTACTCTTTTGGACCTGTTGCTTCATGCTGAAGAATTAATAACTCTATTTTGGAGTTCTATGTAGTCAGGAAAAGAAAAGGAAAACAGTGAACTTTGATCTCTCCTTTCCTCAATGCAATAATGTGCAATTTCCTGTCTTACCTTCAGTACTGTTTCCATTTACATTATACTTTTTATTTTACAGCAGGGCAAGCAAAAATAAAATACATTACTAGTTTCCTATTACTTTCTTGCACATGCTGGTGGAAGAGCACAATACTGCCTTTGTGTCAAAATGAAATCCTAAGCTTATCTCATTTCAGCATTAATAGCAAACTTGCTGACCAACATATTAAAATTATGTACAAGAAAAACTGCTTCCTTGGCTGCTCATATTGAGTCAGTTTTATTCATTATGATTCTATATCTGAAAGTACAGACTGCAAAATGTGGGGTTTCAAACTGAAATAACATATTAATATTTACAGAAAATATATGTCTTTAGATATTTGTGAGTAAGGTTTTCTGGGATTCATTTTTCACTGAATTCAACATGAGAAATGTTGCTTGTGCCTAATAGGAACAGAATGTCATGGCCATGTCAGTCTCTGACCCATCTCCTGATTTGTCCTGATATCTTAAAGGAGATTCTAACCTAAGAGCTAGTTTCTGTTTCTATGAAAGGAGCTTGTGAAAGTTTGCTTAGCTGCTTTTGCTGCAACACGATGACATGTAGAATTATCTCAATTGACTGTACTTCAGTCTAGCTTCTTCAATGATGGACACTGTTTCAGAACTCCTTTGTCAAGAATTATGCCCTGTACATGCAGTTTTGGCTACACATTTGGCCAGGCAGCTGATTCAGGTTTCAGATTTTATTTTGTTTTGTAGATTCCATAGCTTGGTAAGTCCCTAAGACTAGTTCCCCTATAAGCCTCAAGCATCATGATATTTAGCACAACAATGTTGCAATATAGACCCTCAGTGCTGGGAGTGGATACTTTTGACACCCAGCTTCTGTAGAAGTTTTATTTACGTGTTGGCATTTTAAATAAATGGGGTGCTAAATGCTTGCATACCTCAGTCAGGAAAAAAAAAGTCTTTCAAATCCTATGCAATCTGACATATTCAGCTGGATTTGCATTTGTTTACACAGATACAGGACCACAGACCAACCAAACAGATCAGTCCCCAGTCAGAAAAAATTCTTTCTGGAGAAAATGTTCATACCCATTATATTCTTACCAAAATTCATTTTCTCTGTGATGTAGCAGAGGAGATCATTGGTACCTGCAGACTCCAAGCTAGTGCCTAACCTCTGAGGTTAGAACCCCTGGACTTCATATTTTGGCATTGTTCTCATCTACATTTTGTCTAAGACACCATTATCAAGTAGAATGATAATGATGGCAGTCCTTTCTAGAGTTCAGCCACCCTAAGTGTTAGATTAAGGCTGCAAACCTAAAATTTACACAACACTTGTCTTTTAATTTCCTTTTTTTCCACCTGCATTTTCTGGTGCTGCTAGCTGCTTAAAAATCCAGCATCAGCATACAAGGTATGGGTCATGCTCTTTCTTTAAATCCGTAAAGTGGGAGGTGTGAATCTTTCAGCTTAAGGATTCAAAATAATTTAAATTGAAGAAGATTATAGAGTTATTTTCTTTCTGGAGTCAGGACTTTAAGATTTGGAGAGAGATGACATTGGAATACTATATTAAAACCGGAAAAGGGTACCATCATTGGAAGTGTCTCTGACTGACACTTTTTATGTTAAACTTAGTAATGATAAAGCCAGATATCTCAGTCAGATACTTCATAAACATGAGATGAATTATCTTCTAGGGAAGTAACTCCACAATCACTATAAGGGGAGCTTAGTATGATTGGCTTCAGATTTGGAAACTATATTCTTAGTGTCTAAACTTTGATGGTTTTTGTTTTTGCTTTCTAGTTTAAGATATGTTGCATCACAGGACTGGACCTGGCCAGACTCAGGTACACCTAACAGGAACTCTGTACCAGCTTGTGGTTTGCACTGACAAGCCTCAGCTCTGCAAGGCTTGTCAAACATGCTGCCTGCAAAGCTGGCAGTCCTCCAATCTGTCCCTCTGTTTGTGATAAAGATTAAGGTATGCCTGGAGACCTCTGATAGCTGTATGCAAGTAAAAAGCGTATTATCAGGTCTGACAGAAGAGGAAAAAAAGGTAGAACTACAAAGAGAAAATGGAACCCCCTCAAGCATGAATTGAAAAGTTTAGGCTGATAGGTAGAAACCTCACAGATTTGTAAATGATAGTAAAAAAGTGTCTGAAATTATACAGTCCCCATAATCTTAGTGCTTCTCAGTCTGTAACCGGAACAAGCCTCAGGCTTATAGGTTTGGACAGACATTTTTTTCAGGACTGTCTTTAATTGCTTGCACCCGATTCAATAATTTCTTCAGTTATCATTGTGCATCATTCATCACTGGCCCACTGCCTCAAAAAAATCACCACTAGCAGCAGAGAGATGAGTAGTTTGAAAGTGAAAAGTTTCCAGGTATATTTAAGCAACTGAAGGTTTTTCAGCTTTTTATTTGCACTCCATCTGTTACAATTGCCCTCATTTTGAGCAAGAGTGTTATTGCAGACAATCATACTTTAAACAAAGCTAAAGGGGATGAAATTGAATATGAGTGTTCAAGAACCCAGTATCCCCCTTCATGTCTTTGTTTTACGAAAGATAACTGGATCAACACTTCCACAAGTTGCATTCTCAGGTGCCCTCTAGAGAGATTATCTTATTTTGCATACATATACATGTATATCAACATAAGATGCTTTCCCTGGTACCGTTCTAGTCTTGACTTTAAAAATAGGTAAATAAGTATGTACTGTACAACTCTAATAGTAATGACTTTAAATTCAGGAAAATATTTAAAACCGTTATCAGAAATTAGCATCTTATTTTGCTAATTACTGTGTAAAAACTATAGGAAAGCAGTTTCACTGCATAAGTTTATAAATTAAATCACTTCATGCACATCTGTTATTCAGAGCTTAAGGGAAACAGAAATTATCTGTATGATCAAACAAGGTAGGGATCTTGTTTGTAAACAGAACTTCAATTCTGGAAAATGTATAAGTGATCCCAAATGAACTCTTTTATCTTTCAATTTAGCTTGTATTTTTCCAATGTGAACTCTGCAATCCAGGTAGATTTTTCTCCCTCTTATTTTCTGAGCTGACCACAGCTGTCAGGAAGGAAACCTTCTCAACTACAGATAAATCCTAGTTAGACTCTGGGAAAAAATTCACAGGAGAACATGTAGCATGCAAGGTAGTCCAGCAACCTGTCATAATTTTAAAACTTCATGAACTCCTAACTCAGTAAATTTTATTGACAATGTCTGCAACCAGGCATTTCAAGTAAAAGTTGGCCAAAGAAAGATTGGGTTTCACAGGTGATGTAAATGTAGATAACAAGTTGAAATAATGGAATTGTGTAGGTTGGAAAAGACATCTGGTGCAACCATTAACATCATGCCTCCAAACTTCGCCATGTCTCTAAGTGCAATGTCTACTGCACATCTTTTAAATATCTTCGGGGCTGGTGACTCCACTGCTTCCACAAACAGTCTGCCCTGATATTTGACAACCTTTTTTCTGAAGAAATTTTTCATAATATCCAAACTAAACCTTCTCTGGTGCAACGTGAAGCCCTTTCCTCTTGTACTATTGCTTGTAAAGTGAGAGGAGTGTCCAAACCCTACTGGGATACAACCTTTTTTTCAGATAGTTGCAGAGAGCAATAATGTCCTCCCTGAGCTTCTTTTTCTCCAGGCTAAACAACACATAGCAGCTCCTCATGTTTTGTGCCTGGGCTGGGCCTGAAGAACATCCTGCAGTGAGGAACATCCTTGAAGGAAACTGCAATGAGTACTGTCTTGGCAGTGACTTCATGTTGAAAATGCTTTTCTTTAGCCTCACCATAAACACTACTGAATGCAAAGAGCATCCATCTCAGCCTCCTTTTCTGGTTCCCCACCCCATTTGGAGAACAGTCTTGCTGAAGCTGTCTCCTCTGCCTACTCATGTGCAGGCCTGTAATCTTCCCTGTACCAGCCACTATTGTCTGGCCAATTCTCACCATGTACAAAAAGTTTCTACAAGTGAGATTCACATAACTTCCTAATGTGCTGCAAGTTTTTCCTGTTAATAACAGATGGCAAGGATTGTCATCGTATTGACATTAATATGTTCCCCACTCCCACTGAGCCACCCAATGAGTCCCTGTTAGCTGGGAGGAATCAGCCAGTTGGAGAAGAATCAACCTCCATTATTCCTTGGGGCAATTCCTCCTTGAACTTGTTTTTCTTTCCTGATTCACTATTCTTTTCAGCCTTTGGGGTTTATATCTTTTTTATATTCTTATTTTGAATCCTCTGGTTGATAACCATGAGTCTTTCTGAATTCTTTCTGTATTTTTTACTTTTCTTATCTTGCACAGCTTTACATTACATTCTGTCTTAGAGCTTAGGCAACAGATTTCTTTGCAAAATCGAGCCAATATAGCACGGCTGTGACTCACAGAACTGGGTTTTTGGTCACAGAGAGGTGAACCTCAAGACTGTGGGTTAGCTGCCTATTCAGAGTCCCGGTGTAGTAGTTTCTCTGTACAGTCTTGATATTTGAACCGGCTGTCATGCAGAGGAATGTTTTGAAAATATACAGGTTGGTACCAGAGATGAAGTTTGTGTGTGGAGAATCACTTTGAGAGAAAGCAGCATTTCAAGTGGCATGGGGCTCAAAATACAGACAAGCATGTAAAACTCTTGAGGGACTACTCACATGTTGCTAATCTACCTTGAGATTTCCTTGATCTCCCCAAACCCCTTTCCTCTTTGCTCATTTGTTTTAAGCAGGCAGCTGGCTCACATTCCTAGATCTGCTGAAACTGCCATTTCAGCTCTCTAGTCAGGTTTGCCCTAGAACTAACTATTCCTCAACTGCTGAAAGAGTCAAAGAATGTTGAAGCCTCCAATCTATCTTGTAATTTTCACTGCCTTTCATAGTTGTGACTACAGGATGGAAAAGGGACACCCTGCTGAGAAACACTCTGCTGTCAGAGGAATTTACATTTTGCATCCCTTTGTCTTGGCACTGGCTGTTCAAAAGATCTGGTAATAGCACATGTTCTCTCCAGGAGCTTTGTATGAACACCTGAACAGATGTCCCTGAAGAAGGAGATGATGCAGAAGATGCCGTGAGCTTTTGCACTTCTTTAGTCAAGTTATCAAGACAGAAATACCATGGGGGTTCTCTGGGGTATGTATCACAGCCAAACAGAGGCAAAAAAAAGGTCTTTGTTGTTTTATTTCTTTTCTGCATTCATGGAGTCCCAGAGCCCAGCTTACACTGGCATATACTGAAAACTGATGGTTTTGGAGCAGTTTTAAATATCTATTCCTGAGTGAGTTTTCTGGCCTCTCCCAATCTTACAGTGGAACTATTCTATTCCATGTGAAGTGCAAACAAAGGTCTAGAAACTGTACCTGCACATCCACAGGTCTGCCTTGCTTGTCAGCCTTCCTCATACATTTCACTTTCTGTAAGATGAAGTCTTAAAATGATGAGTTATAATGTAGTTAGAAAATGACCAGAGCTGTCTAGACTTTTCCAGGAAATAGAGTTTAATTTTTCTTCTAGTATTTGCTTTTTTGTGTGGCTGCTACATGAATAAAAAGTGTCAGATTAATGGAGGTAGTATTCACCAGAGTAAGCAGCTGGGGCAGGGTATTCTTTGCACACACCTGGTGTGAAAGGAGAGAATTAGTCCCATAAGAGATATAATAATAGAATTTATTTTTGTCTACTATATGTGTGTGCTGCATGATTTCTGTCCCAACCTTTTCTCTAAAAATTAATCTGGTCTAATATGATCTCTGTTCTTGCAAATAGAACTACTTGAAATGTTAAAATAATTTCTATATGTCACAAAATTTCTAGCCCTCTAAAGTTTTCACCCTATTTGATTTAGAAGAGGCTGACTTGGGTCTGTTTATAAAATATTTTCCTTAAATTAATATCTTTTGTACTGATTGCAAAAACATGGGATTTATTTTTAATATTTTAAATTGCTGACCAAAATGGATTAATTAATATTATAAGCAGAAAAAACTTTCTCATTCTTATGTAAGGTTTTCCAAAAAATGAGTCTAAATATATTGTTGCCACTAAATGAGTCTAAATCTTGAAATGATTGTTAGATTTTCATACTTATTTAGAATTCAGTAACTCACCACCTTTATATGGAATTAAAATTGTAAAGAATGTCTGACAAACAAGCTCTGTTTTTCTGCTTAGAACAGGTTGCCTATTGATTTGATTTTTTTTTTTATTTGATTGATTTGATTTTTCTTAAAGAGTCAGAGTATTCCTCAACCCTGTTGATTATCAACTCTCTAGGAGTGCAACAAAGAAATGAGGAATATCTGACTGGATAATTTGCAAAGCTGCCATCTCTTTACTCTAATAAAGCTAGGGTGAACACTAGTAGAGGGTCAGTAATTTCCTGAAGTGAGAAATAAAATATTTCATAATCTGTAGCTTTCACAGTATATGATACATACATATAATGTGCTGAATGTCACAGATGTGCTCTGACCCTTCCTGGGAGTTTGTTGTACATTTTTTGTGCCTTTTTTTTGTGTGTAATGGCACAATTCCACGTTACAGTTCTGTTCTCTTTAGGATGGTGGCATCCATTCAAAGTCTGACAGAAGTTACTTCTCATCTCCTTGTCTAAGAGTTCCTCTCCTTATGGGAGAGTTTTACTTCTCTCTGTCTCTTGCATTAATACTGGGAACATTGTAGTTTTATTGGTTCCTCCATTTTCTAGTGTTCATTTTTTATGTAGGCTATTCCATATGAAGTTCAAAGATAAGTCTAGAAACTGTACGACTTTCACAGTTCCACCAAATTTCAACAGCTCATAGCCATTTAGTTTATTTATAACTGTCTGGTAGACTGTTTTATGTAGCTTTTACTTCAGGCTTTCACAGTTCCCAAGACAAATATTGCTGTTTATTGAAATGACCAGCAGAAGCACAGAGCAGCTTTAAAGACATTCATTCATTTATTTATTTTTTTTTTCTATGAACTTTGTGTTCTTTCCAATTTTTTATTCATATAAAACCCTCAATACAGTTCCTGAGAGAACTTTTTGAAGGTCAGCTAAGAGAATATGAAGAATTAATAGTAAAGTCTCACATTTTGGTCATTTTTAACAAATCATCTTCTAGAAAAGATTGTCATCATATGCTCAAGAATAGAAGTAACATTTTGAAGGAACTTTACTTTCCCTTATGAAGAGAAATTCTTCAGGAACCACCAAAGGCAGTTTACACTGGTATGTCCACGACAATTCTTTCTTGTATTGCGCTGCACAATAATCAATGAAAGATGACTGCCAGGAAATGTGGTTATTTATCTTGGTTGAGATAGGGGAAGGTCATTGAGTTATGAATCAGTTTGAAGTTTAAGGTGTGAGTAGGGGACTAGAAAGACAGTTTGGCTCATAGAATGAAATCTCACTGAGAAAGACCACAGAAATAGCTCCACGATTATCAGGGATACAAGGGTGTTGTAATCAGATGGCTGAGACTCCATTTTTCCATGCAGAAAAGCCACATCTTTATTTGCACACAGTGCACAGAAGGCACTGTGTCAGATTTGATTGGATGACAATGCACTCACACTTAGTTCCTTGGTCAGTACCTGGTATTTTGCATATCTATCAAACTTATCTATTTTTAGTTAGTTTACATACTTTTTCCACTGATTCTCATGGGACAGATCCCTGTTATTACAGGTGCACTTTGTTTTTCACCCAGGAATAGTTTGCTGTGTTAATCAACTTTTCATTCTCAAGATGCTTTTGCACGGGAACTTAGAACTGCTTAGCTGTACTTAGAAGAAGTTACAAGCTAGCTATTAATTTAGCAGAACAAGGCCTGATTTTATGAGACCTTTACTAATTTCTGTATCTGTGACACAAGGGGACACAGCAGTAGAACTTATTGTAATCTTCGTTATCTCTGCAATGTCATATGAAAAAGACAAAGCGGAATCTTAATGTTAGTATACACAAACTGAAAATATAAAAGCAGCCCTCTGGCATCACTTAGGTTTAGTGAGATGTTAGTATAGAGTCTGATCAGAAAAAAATGTCAAGGAGAAAATATTGTATATAGGGCACTCCAGAAATATGAGATGGGAAGCACAGTCAGATTTGCTTGGTAGGAAAAAGGGATGTTGTAGGAGAAGTCTATCCTAGAACCTTACACTAGCAGATAGAGTATGTTTTTCTTTGACCATAGAATAAATGTATTGGTAACAGTAACATTCATTCCTTGATTACTGTTTGGAGAAACATTAACCAGATCACTATTATTTTAAAAGAGACACTTCCAACATTTCTGTAAAGTGCAGAAGTAATGAAGGAAGTAGAAAGGGTTGGTAACACAGATCAGTTATTTTATATTTGATTTTAATTTGATTTTGACTAAGTCCCAAAGACTGATTGAAAAATTGAGATGGAGGGAAGATAATTTATGCAAAAGTGATCACAAAATTATAGCGCTCATGTTACTAAAGAGAAGAAACAACAGAAAAATGGCAATAGACTTTGAAAATCCCAACAAAACATAACAAACCTGAGACTCACATTCTGTGGGTCAGCCCTGACATGAGAGCGTTTTCATGAGACAAGGACAAGGTCAGTTTCTAAAAGAGAGAATGTTAAAATCTTCTGGATGGTCCCTTAAACATAAAGGTGCAAATACATTGGGCCACTACTTCGAGGCACGACCTCAGGAAGACTGTGTGCTGAATATGACTGAAACGGCAGATTAGACATTCTTTAGCATGCCTCTACCACTGTCTGTTAGGAGATGGAACTTTCTGCTGAACCAGTGCAACAATTTTTCTGTTCTCTTGATAGGGATTGACTTACCTCAAAGAAAGGGAAGAATTATGTAGACCATAACCTATCTGCTTATTCCAAGTGCTTAATCTAAATATTGTAACATTTAACAAGGGCACATGGTTGGCACAGAATGATTCAAATCAACTTTTTTCCCCCACTTTGCCACTGGTCCTTGAGTTCTATGACAATACAAATGCCATTTGTTTTAGCTTCACCCTGAATTTTCCATGTGATCCATTAGGTCGGAGTGAAATTACAGTAATGGCTATCAAGTCCCTTTCTGTAATGGCAGGACTGGTTTCAACTCATTTTACTCTTTCCATGACAAGAAAACAAACCGACTAAGAAAAACCCTAGAATAATTTTATTTATCATTGCAATATTCTTTTTAGTGTTAATTTTAGTGCTCCATTTTTTTACAAAATAATTTTCTTTTATTTTACTTACATCCAAATATTTCTATATTTTATTTGTCTTTAATTCTTATGTAGTCAATATGAATAATTTAATCCTGTCCTCTTCATATTAGTAAAATTACTTGCAGAAAGCTATTTTGTCTTCTCTTAACACATTTCTTTCATATAAACCTCTCTGGTTCTGTCTTTTTTTTTTTAACCTTTCCCCTTACTTTGGCTCTTTATATTTTTCATGACATTTATTACCATGCACCTGTGCTCTGAATTCTTTGTACCACTTTGTGTGAACTACTTGCAGAGGAGAAAAGGATTGCTTAAATCCATCCTAACACCTCAAGATCATGAACATAGCTTTGATTGTTCCAACAATTCTCTCGAGATTCATTTTTTCTTTTTAGAAACTATTTCAAAAATTAATGCTACTTTATTTCTCCCACTAGGGTGGCTCTGTTGGCCTACTGCTCCACGGTTCAGTCTTGTAAAATCCCTTTTCAAGATGTACAGTTCAGCAGGTCAGTACATCTTGATTGGCTGGTCAAAGTTTAAAAGCCTTATTTCTGAGAATAAAAAATTGCAGAGGATCCAGAGGTACAAAATTATCCACTGAGGGCAAAATCCAACCATGCCCTGTTGTACCAAGAACATTCAATTCCATAGGTGTTGTACGTGATAGAAAATTACAGTGGCCTTTACTATGGGAAGGGAATCTTCAGCATTCAATGCCAATCACAAGATAGTATTTAAAATTAACTGTTGGAACACTTTGTCATTTTTATAGCAAGTTTTTTGTGACCATGGTTCTCACATAACATCTGGTTTGAGGCAACATTGGTATTCCTTGAGTAAAGTAATGAAAAAAAACCTGCCAATTTAACACATTTCATGAACCTTGAAAACTATCAACTTTAATATGGACATGGAAGAAAATAGAACATTAATTTATAAACATTCATACTCAGAAGAAAATAAAAATTCACAGAGTACTGGAAAAAGTGTGAGAAGCTAACACTTATGGACTCAGTATATAACCATCAGTCTCTCTACCATGGGGACTACTAGGAAAGATACTGGATTTTGTGCATCAGCACTTACAAACCTTAATGTTAATTGATGTGTTGATGCACACCTCAAGCAGTTCTGGTATCATATTCTTATTAAAGATTTATTTAACCCTCTAAATTGCTCAGGCTTTAAGGAGGAGTCAAGGCAGCTGACAATTTGAGGTCTCCTCAGCCCACATTATGCCAGCCCTTCCACCAGTAGCAATGCAGAAAGTTTTGTGGCAGGCAAAAGGAAGTAAGCTTCTCCATGAGGCATAAATAAAGTTGGGTTTCTTAACAGTGGGTAGGCAAAGGGCAAATGGTGTTTGTTTGAACATGTCAGTAAAATGGTGTCAGTAGGGAAAAGAACAAACCAGATGGTGCTCAAGCGGAGGAGAGCCATGACCACCAGCTTGCTCTGCAGGCAGCCAGAGTGGGAACCCCTGAGTGAGCAGCCATTCCTGCCTATTATCCAAATGTAAGCACAGCAGGCAAGTCATTTGTTCTGTACCTGGCTTTTAGACTGGAAAACCTATCCAATAATCCTATTACAGCATTTCTGTTAAATTGTGCAGCCTAAATGCCAGTCAGTGGGTTGTGTGCTTTCATTTTTAATTTTAATATTCAGGTGCAGATTTGTGTGAATTTCCATGGTAAATATGAAGACACTAAATCTGACCAGTTTTTATTATTGTTATTATTATTATTTTACTGGAAATTTTTACTGTCTCTGAAAACTTAGTCTAAATGCATCAAAGGCTGAAGAACAGCAACAAAAAACCCAACCAAGTGACTAAAAAACACCTTAACCAAATTTTGATAATCAAGTGGTAAATATATATAATTGTTGTTATAGCTTTTATAACTAATTGGCAATTTTAAAAATTATTATTATTCACAGGCAAATTTAACTTTTTAATTTTGATATAGAGACAGAGTAGAAGATAAGTTGTTAGGGCAGTGAAGAAATTTAACGTTAATATAAGATATTCTTTAAATTTTTTCCTAATTTCTTTCATCTTCAGGATCAGGGTGGGGAATGGAATTTCAGACTAAAACTTAACATTAGGAACTGGTAGTAAAGGTGTAAAATTACTGCCAGTTTAACAGATTATCAATATTAGAAGTCCATATCAATGACAAGTTTATTTTCCCTTACATATAATTGCAATAAATTCCACTCTGCCCTTGATAAGTTGTAGCAGTGCAAGCTGCAATCTCTGCTGCTTTTCACTCTGGGGCCAGCTAGTTAATCATAGAAGAATCTCTTTTTCCTGGAGGTTCATCAGGCTAATAGGATGCAAGGGAGAGAACAGCAATCCTAATGTATTGTGCACAAAAAGGGACCACTTGTACCTCCTTCCAGCAGGGTGAATTAGAAAGAAAAAGCACTATGAGATTACTATAGTTAGTTATAGCTACTATGTGCTATTTGATTTTGACTTAATAACTTAACCAAGATCAGCTTTCTGGAAGACTTTTAGAGCAATTAAAACCCAGTTTATTTCTTCAGTTTTTTCATTATCAAAGATATCCTTTAATAAATTAAGTCTCAATCCAACTGACTACACATGGAGTGGCTTTTGGTCCACATACCCACACTACACAGTTTTACATGTATGTTGCAGGCTACTTTGAAGGTGTAAAAAAGGGAAGGACAAGAGAGCTTCTCCTATTCCACTGGTAAATTATCACTTTTTGTTTCCTGAGCTTAATCTTTACTTCTCTATCTTGAAAAAGTGTGGTACTAAGAGCTAAAGCCCATTGCAAAGCAATTATCCTTGATGTTCCCATTTCCTGCAGTTCCTTTCAGGGGAATGACATTGTACAGAGCTATGAATCAAGCATCACTTACCTTGAAGCCAGGCATTCATCTATTTAGATGAGTTAAAAATCAACATTTGAGAAAACTGGGCTAGCTGCAAATGGCAATAAAAACTAAACTCTGTTTTTAAGACATTCAAAACTAACTGCAGTTAAGCAAGCTGAAGAACTGATGACCCATCACTGAAATGTCAGGGATCAGCAACTGGGAAAAGCCATACCCTTTGATGGAGTTCAGTCGTGAAGTGGATGAAGGGTAGAATGGCCTTATTTTAGTTGATATGTGTGCACAGCAAGTGTTCCTGCACCTCAGGGATTCTAAGCAATTTTTTTATACCCTGATAAGCTACATGAAATTGAGTGCTGAAATTTATTAAAACAAAATTGTCCTGTCTGTTTTGGCTGTTTTACTGTTCTGCCAGGGAGCTGAGTACCTGCACAAAGCATTAGGATATCATTAGAGCATCTTTAGGATGGCTCTCCTCTTGAGTAGATGTATTTAAGCAAAATTAACTCAAGACCTTAAATTTAATGGCATTTCGATTTCAGGATCATAAGATAAATATTAACAGGAGGAAATTTAAATTACCTGAATATCCTGAAAGAAGACTCTGTAATTGAAAAAGGCATCAAACTTTGATTACTTAAAATTTGTCATTGGCATTGTAACTACTGACAATACCTAGAACACTTTGAAAGCAAAATATCAGCACAAAGCTTTGAAAAGAGCTATGAAATTGTCAAAGATTCATACAGAGTACATACACCTGAAGAGTGAAAGAAGGAGAAAATAATGGATATTTTTTAGGAATAGAGTATGACTTTGTAAAAAAAGAAGATCATAAAAATAGAACAGTTGAACTGGTTTATTAATATTTTTTAAAAATGTACTTGAGGCAAAACAGTAGATTCTGAAAAAAAATCAATAAAATGAGGAAATTGAGGAAAATACAATTAACATTATTTGAAATGCATAATGTAGAGTAACTGAAATGCATAGAGTAATGCACACTGTAATTTCATTTTCTTTTCTTTCCTATGCTCTGCTGGTACTCCTGTTATATTATCATAATATACATTCAAGTAAAATTATTAAAGATTTTAAGGTCTAAGAGAGGGCAAGTTGCATGTCCTGCTTAAAATCATGCCCCTTTTAAATATTTATATGATATCTGAAGTTATGAAGATGAGCTTATCACTAGGCATTAACCAGATCCTTGTAGTAATAATAACAATATCTGGACCTTCTGTAAAATCCATGTCCCTGAATCACAGATGCAACCCTCAAATGTCTATATCTTGTCACTGTGTGTACTTGCAGCTCATGTGAAATGTCAGTATGTTAAGTTAAACTTCCTGTTTAAGTAAGTGCAAGTCACAGAATGGCCCAGTTTAAGTAAGACATCCAATGTGCTTTTTTAGGTAACTGAAGTTTGCACAGTTTCAAGAGAAGCAAGAAGACACTTGATAGATACTTGAAGATACTTATACTTTAAAAGACTAGATTTCCAGGTTTTATTTCCATGACTGGAAATAAAACTTAGATTTTCTTAATAGATTTCAGATTTAGATGATACCTTTTTTTCCAAGTATTGATGAAGATATCCAGGAAGAGGTCATGAATTATGGGGGTTTCTAAAAGGTAGTAAATCAACTATCTTTTTTGTGTGTTTGTGGAAGGATGAAACAGGTAGCCAGGAAGCCAGATAACCTGCACAGTTACTGCAATGGTGAAAAGAGGACAGGTAAGGACAAGGACAGTAGGAATGCAGTGAAAATATCTACTTAACTAGAGAATAACCTTGCATGTTCTTGGAGGGGGGAGGTGTTGGGGTTTTTTTCTTTTCCTTTTTTTTTTCCTTTTATTTCTTCCTTGTGGATTAGCTCCTGCAGAAAAACAATACCTGGCTAAGGACAGCAGGTCACCTTGCTTAATCCTCACTTTGTTACCATACAAGTCGAGAGTGATTTGACTAATACTTTCTTGCTCTTGGATTAAGTTAGAGACATTCTCAACAGTAACAGTTATGTAAAGCTACCAGGAATCTTTCTTTTCAGCCAAGAAAATCCTTAAATGGTAATTTCTACATTTTATTTTATTTTATTATTTTATTTTATTTTATTTTATTTTATTTTATTTTATTTTATTTTATTTTATTTTATTTTATTTTATTTTATTTTATTTTATTTTATTTTATTTTATTTTATTTTATTTTATTTTATTTTACTCTATTCTATTCTATTTCATTTTAATTAAACTTAGTTTCTTCTGAAACTTATTCTCTTTGGTTTCACATACAACTTGTTCTTTACTGTGGAATTAGAATACTGTATCACTTTGTTGACTTTGTTACCCCTGCATAGCTTAAAGTAGTTAAAATACTAATTAAAAATATTAAGGGAAAATAGGTCTCAAATAACATGAAAGAGCACTAGGGTAGCAGCAGCAAGGAGGAAGGTTTAACATTGTCCAGCTGTAAATATAGATGAGTGAACAGTGCTGCAGTTTAGAAAGTGTATTCTTTACAGTCTCACATGGTAATTTTCTGTAACTATTAGATTCTAATCCCTACAAGTTACCAAACCACTATTACTGTATGTGTATTTCCCTATGGACTGATAAATCTGTATAACAAAACTCAATTCCTTTAGAGCAAAGGTCGTTAAAGTTTACACTGTGCTTGCTACTGCCCCCAAAAGTTCCAAACGTACACACAAATCAAACAGATGTGTTGGTGTCTACTTCAGAATTGGGGATGCAGAATTAATTGCTCTGGCATCCTCTCTGTGTCTGCATGTCACACCTTGTTTTAGTATCATGCAAAAGGAAACTCAGAACAATTGATATTTGGTCTTGTAGCCTGTTCCTTGTTCTTATTGGTCATGATCTGTTCAGCATTCCACCCTTGAGCTTTTATTATAACTTGAATGCCAAACCACTCTTTTTGAGCACAGGGGAACACACAAAGGTAACATAATGCCATTACTGCTTTATTGTCTACATAAATAATGGATTTCTTTTGAAAAGCTAGAAAAAGTTTGGAGAAAAGCTCTTCCTCCTTTTAATGCATCAAAGCTAAATGATGCCACAGCTCTTTTATACTACTAAAATGAGTGAAACTGTGTTTTTCAAGGTACATTTACATATCTATAGTAGAGGAATAAGTGGACTGCTGTGGGAAACTTTGATACTTGCAACATTTAAAAAATATTACAATTACCAATGCTAAAATTGATGTTCCAACTTACAAGTGCTTTGTCATAAAATATTCTTCTGAAAAAAGCAATATAACTCAAGGAACTGATGTAAAAAGGAAAGCAGATAACTGTTCCTATACTGGAACTTCTTTTCATAGACAGAAGAGCATTATTCTTAAGTGAAAATGAATCTTCTGTTGACCAAGAGTACCTCAACTGTCTGTAACAGTGCAGGAAAAACTTGTTCCAAGAATGCAGGAAAAATTTGCTAGGTAAAAAAAACCTACATGTTTAGAACAACCTTCCAAAATACCACCATGTAAAAATTATCTTTACACTCTGCTATGTAAGTTTCTAAACCAAGAGATTCAGGTGTGATTTCTGTCTTGTTCTGACAACTTATTATCACCACTGACAAGCAAGTGTTGCTGTTGTGTTTGACAACTGGGAATAAGGGGATAATGCTGTTTAGGAGAGCAGCAAAAAGTTAATTGTTAGCAAAAAGCCATATCTGCTACTTCAGTTTTTCTAGTTGTGTCTCTGTACTAAAAGCTCATTCACACAATGACTGCTGGAACAAAGTCTCTCTAGTGTAAATAGCATGCAGCAATGCTGCTGCTTCTTTGTAGAGAAAGCATTCATGCTTTTATAATGCAGTGCATGCATTTTAACCATTACAGGTCCACTGAGAAGATGCAAAGTTTCTAGAAATTATTCAAGTTTCCTAATTAATGTATATTCTTACCTTAGACCATATGTTTCTGTATTAATATACAAATATGTAATTTAATACAGATTATAGTAAGATATATAACTCAAAGCAGTAGCATGTTTAAACACAGAAGTCCAATTATATTGATAAATACTTAAAAATATAATTTTATACTCATCTATAAATAGGGAATAACTTTATAAACACAATATTCTCTAAACCTGTAGTAGCTGAAGGAGCTGAAGAGAATTCATTTTGTCAGCATTGTTTTCTTGAACACTTTATATCTGACTGAAGTGGCTTTAGGCCCAGCTGGAGATGGAGCACCACGCAGCCCCTCCATCAACTGTCCCCTTCTCTTCCCTCCAACACGGGTGGAATGTGGAGGAGAATTGAAGTTGTCTGTGGAGAAAAGAACAGTTTAATTGAAAATAAAGTAAAATACAATACCAGTGGGAAATAGTAATAAGAATAGTAATAGCAATAATAATAATAATAATGATAATAATAATAATGGTAATGCACAATACAATTGCTCACTGCAGGCTTACTGATGCCAGTCCCTCCTTCCTGAACCCAGACTGGCTCCCTTCTGGATAACTCCCCTCAGTTAATATGCTGGGCATGTGGAATATTCCTTTGTTCAGTTCAGGTCACCTGTCCCAGCTAAGCTTCCTCCCAGTTAGGATTTTTTTGTGTACCTCTTCAGTGGCAGAAGATGAGACAAGAAAAAACTTCCTTAGGAAAAGCACGACTTAGCAAGAAACCAAAATATCAGTGTGTTATCAACACCATTCTCATTGTAAATCCAAGCCACAGCAATGTAACAGCTACTGAGAAGAAATTTAACCCTGATTCAGGCATTTTATGTGGCTCAATTTATGCAATTTCTATGTGTTCAATTGTCAGGATATTTGGTATTCTTAAAGACCTAGCTCCTGCAATCTGTTCTTCATATTAAAGTCTTCTTAAAGGCATATTTTAATCCCTCTGGCTTTTGCAGAAATATTGAAAATATACACATGAAAAAATTAAGTGGAAATTAGAAAAGAAACTGATCTTTGCTAAAAAGAACTTTTAATTTTCATGAGCCTAGTTACAATATTCATAGGTAATGCATTCCTTGGTAGTGCTGTGCAGGTGAGATAAAAGCCCTTGATAAATGTGGATGGAAATGGGACTTCTTTTCTTATGTGATAGATAATATTTTAGGGATGTTTTTAATGTTTCTACTTCAAGTGCTTCAGTAGGAGCATTTTAAAGGGCATTCAAGTAGACCAAATTATCCATATACTATTTAAATTAGTATAGTACAAAAAGCGCTCAGTTTTAAAATCTGATGTGCTAGGAAAAGTGGTCATTAAAATAAAGTTTGTGTATCATTTTCATAACACTCTTAGTATTCCTTCATAAAAGGATTTATGCTTTCTTTTATGAAGACAAGCAACAAAACTGCTTACAAAATGCATGTTAAGGTTCTGTATTTTATATATATAAGCATGGTGATTTACACAATAAAAATAGAACTACAAATAACTTGGTATTTGTGTATCGAGGAAACAGCCCCTCTACACATGTACTATGCCTTTTGAGCATTAAAACATGAATGATTAATTAGATACAAACCAGAGCAACTTGACATTTAAAACAACTCCCAATTGTCATTGTCACTTCCAAGGCATGGGGTTTAAAAATAAACAAATTACTAGCTAGTTAGATAAATTAATGGAAGTGTTTTATGTCTTCTAAAAGTCTTTCTAATTGCTTTTGAGAATTTCCCTGTGTAGTTGAATGCAATTTGAGGAAACCATCACAATATTCTACAATTTCTTTCAATTCCCACCCTGCTACAATGTTGTTGTAAAAAACCCTGCAAATAATGTCATTCTAATAAAGTAAGTTATTTGAGATTTTCAAAACTGTGGTTTTCATTTGTGTCCATATTAAAAAGTCAGATAAATAAGGGACAATTTTTAAAGAACCCACTTGACTACATTGGCTACACAGGGTTGATGGTCTTAGATCAGTCTCAGAAGTGCTCTTTCATCAAACAGTTAAAATTACCTACTGAAATTAGACTCAAATCAAGCATCAATCTTTTATCTTAGGGAAAGCTAGTGATAAGAAGAACAAGATAATCTTTTAATAGCTTCCCGATACTAAGATGCCAACTTCAGAGCAATTGACATGAGCAGTTGCTGTCAAGTTTTTTGAAGATCTTGGGTCTATTTAAGAAAAATAGACCTAAATTAAATTCTTAACTTCAAGATAAGTTAAGCAGATTTTCAAGCCCCCCCAAAATGGGGGGAGCTGTGGTTAGCTGTGTCACATAGATGCTGAAACAAGGAGGCTGATATACAAAATAGTTTCCGAAATACAACATGATTTTCCATCAATTTAGTTTCATAAAGATTGGATTGCTGCCTTGTCTGGAGCAGGGATGCAGAGTCTCAGTTTGTCTAACAGGTGATCATGCAGCAGTGTGGGCTGGAGGCTGACCTGCTGCAAAGCTGCTCTGCAGAGAAGGAAGGACCTGGGTGTGCTGGTGGACAGCAAGCTGTCCGTGGGTCAGCAGTGCCCTGGTGGCCAGGAAGGGCAATGGTACCCAAGGGTGTTTAGGAAGAGCATTGCCAGCAGGTTGAGGGAGGTGATCCTGCCCCTCTACTCAGTCTTGGTGAGGCCATATCTGGAGTTCTGTACCCAGATTTGGGCTGCTCAGTACAAGAGGGACTGGAGCTACTGGACCAGACCCCATGGAGGGCTATGAAGATGATTAAGGGACTGAAACATCTCACTTAATAGAAAAGGCTGACAGAGTTGTGCCTGTTCAGGCTCAAGAGATGACTGAGAGTCCTCATTTATGTCTGTCAGTATTTGAAGGGAGAGTCTCCTGAGGATGGCCCGGGCTCTGCTGGTGGTGCCCAAAAATAGGGTGAGAACCATTGGGCAGAAATTGATGCACAGGAAGTTCCACCTGAAAATGTGGAAGGAATTCTTTACTGTGCTGGTGACCACAAACTGGAATAGATTGTCCAGAGAAGCTGTGGAGCCTCCCTCACTGGAGATAGTCCAGAACAATCTGGACACAATCCTGTGCCCTGTGCTGGCGGATGACCTTTCTTGAGCAGGGAGGCTGGACCATATGACCTGCTGTGTTCCCTTCCAACCTGACCTATTCTCTGTTTCTGTATATTGAACATGCATGTGAGTTTTTGGCACTGAGAGAACAGAATGCCCCACATATATATGTGACCACACCAGATTAGGCCCCACACAAATACATAAGGACCCATGAGAATAGGTGGATATTTGTGGAGACATCCTGAGGAAGATCCTGTCTGCAAATTTCAGGAGCAGAAATGAAGCAGACAGCATCTCTTCCCTGAGACCTGTTTGACATTTCACTTAATTCCACTAACAGTGTACAAAATGCTTTTAAGTCACTCTGATTAGACACTTAAAATTTAGGCATAGCTACTTCCTCAATTAAAGTTTTAACCCTTTCTCACAGAAAAAGCACAAGTTGTCATACATTTACCTCTTTCTTTGAGGCACTGTGAAGACAACTACCTAAACAGAAAATATTTGAATCATTCATCTGCTCAAAAACTAATTACAATTTGTGTCCCCATTTTTATACACATATACAGCTACAAAGGCCAAGTCATAATTATTTGAATCACGCTGCTGTGGACATTTATTTACATATTTATGACTGTCACAATGGATGTATTTTGTTAATTTTATAAATTGTGTGTGGGTATATATTTGTAGGCTTATGTGCTCTGCTTTGAAAAGGCAGACAGGCAGACAATTTCTCTTTTCCAGTACAAACCTAACAGATCTGCTAGTGATTAAGGGCCTCTGGAACATGGAAGCATACAAAAATATATAAAAGGATGTGTAACATAAAAAGTGGCATTATATGAAGTAAAACTGAATTTTGACTTGTCATATTCCTTGCTCAGACATGAAAATAGAAGTAAAATCTTCATTTTTTCATAGCAGATTGTGCTTCATCTTCTGGTTAAGTTAGTGTCAAAGAAGTCCAGTAAATTTTATGATGTTCTAATTAGCACTCTCGCAAGCTGTTAACATTTGTACTTGCAGTCAAGTGGCATTCAGAGAAGTGTGAAATTTTTCTGCCTTTGAAAATATGTAGGAAATCAGTTCTCCTGAAATGGACAGGTCCACTTGAAAAGTCTGTAAATACATCAATAGAAACCAGAACTGATTCTCAGTGAGGTACTTTGGATATCTACTGTTGAATGAATTAATGAATAATAGTCCCTAAAAGTGTAACTCTTCCTGTATACCTACTCTTATGTAAACTCTTACTTTATTTGTATTAATGTTTGCAAACTATAAAATTATAATGTCAATCACATGCTTGTCGGTTGCAATGACAATTATAAATAAATGTAACTTCATTTCCATGTTTTTTCTTAAATGACAAACCATCACAATTTCCTATGGGTTCATGACTCTTAGTCAGTTGACCTTTAAGTCCAGTGATGAAAATATCTTTGAATATCTGTGCCTGTATTTAAAATTCTTCTTACAGAGAATTTTGCAAAACAAGATGAAGACCACATTTGATTTTCAATACTATATTGTAGAAACAGGATTGACAGTTACTGGGAAGAAACAAAAATTTTAAAACTTGATATCTTCTTTACCCAGTATATGGTTTTTAGGGGATGCTCAAGGGGTGCTCTAGTCTTGATTAAAATTGGACAGTAGGTGCAAAAGTTGCCAGAGGGATATACAGACAAACACAAAGACTGTGTGATTACATGCACTGTTATCAGCAGAAACAAATGAAAAAGAATCACAAACTATTCCTTTCAGTATTGTTCAATGTGATGTGAAAATGAGATGATCTATTCTCAAGAGGGAAACTTAGATTGCTAAAAGAACACACACACACTCAAACATTCCTTAGATTTATTTAGAGGAGGAAAATTTTGGAGGTCAGACCAATGAAATAACATAGATAACAGCAGCACCTGAACTACTCCAACCCTTTTTCCCCTTCAACTAAGGATGCTGTTAAAATCCACTTCTGTTAGGTTTCCTGTCTTATCTGAGTCCCTGGCAATCGGAACCTTATAAAATCACTTTTGTCCACAGCTGCATTCTAGAAGCAGAAGAGATCAGTAATGTGGCAGCTTCATAATCTGTCAGCTTCTGGTCTCCTCTCTTTACTCCATACTGTGACCATTCATTAGGGATCCCTTATTTGGGCTGCTAACCACTAAGATCAAAAGCACCTGAAATGGCCAATCATTACTTTCAATTCTTTCAGTGAATCACTGCCTAGGCTCCATTGGGCAGATCTAAGGTTGAGAGAATAGAATTGGAATTGTTCAGCCTGGAGAAGAGAAGACTCTGGGGTGATCTCCTTGTGGCCTTCCCGTATATGAAGGGAGCATACAAGAAAAATGCAATGAGACTTTTTTACAAGAGTATGTAGGGGCAGGACAAGGGGGAATGGCTTTAAACTGAAAGAGTGAAGTTTTTTTTATTAGATGTTAGAAAGAAATTCTTTACTGAGAGGATGGTGAGGCACTGGAACATGTTGAACAGAGAAGCTGTGGATGCTCCATCCCTGGGATTATTTCAAGGCCAGGCAGGATGTGGCTATGGGCAAGCTGGTCTAGTGGAAGGTGTCCCTGCCCATGGCAGGGGGATTGGAACAAGATGGTTCTTGGGTTCTCACCAGAAAGTTTATGATTCTATGATCTGCTTTGGACATAATGGAGATTTAAACACTTGCTACATATGTTGGCAACTACAATGTAGAATATTATATTTATCTAACATAATAAATGCCACTGTTAGTGTTTGATTCAGCTCCCTAAACTCACATAAGAGCATAGAACACAGGAAAAAAATTATAATAATATTTGAATTGTACAAGGCTATCTAGGATATCTCCATTACACTGGATGATGATGGGGTTTCATACCCAGGGGAAAGGCAGTTGAAGCAGTTGAAGACTTTGACATTTCATAATGGAACTCTATTTCTGTAAAAAAATTTCCCACATCAGGTTTATGTGAACATCTGTCCATGTGCAAATACAGATATGATGAGTCTGGACACCTTGCACAGATCTGAAGTCCAGCTTGTGACTGTTGTCTCACAGCTCATACTGTAACACTTCTGAATGTTACCTTAAACAGGTTGAAGCTGTGACTTTTGAAGGTGACAAAGTTTGTTGTGGGCATCCATTAGTCTGGGATGAAGGGATTGGAGTCTTGCTTATGAAACATCTTTCCCTTCTCCCTTGGTTCTCCCCTGAACAAAGAATTTCAGATTACTTCTCTCTCCTCAACACATCTTCACAACAGTCATAATTAGTTATTAGGTAGATAGGCAGTTTTGTGCAATGAGACTTTTTTCTGCAGGTATTTCATCTTGAGCCAGAAAGTAAAATTAAGTGCACAAAAGACTGGAATTAAACTATTTTGGTACACAGCTGAACAGGCTTCCTCCTAGACAATCTCAGTTAGGCTTTTTCTTATTTTGCTTTTATATAGTAAATTATTATCTCATTTTAGATATTGAAATCCAATTAAGACTCTGGATCAGATCCATCTTTCCAAATAGATATATCTACAGTTCAGGCATTTGCATATGAAGTAATTTTTTAAAGGCTATTCTTAGAGTCAGTAATAAATAAATGGCTGCATGACAGCATGAATAATTTTATTCTAAAACAAAGATTTTATATCAGTCTGATGAATTGTCTTTCTATCTTATTTACTTGACAATCTCAGCTGCAGCCATCAAAAATAGGTGAGATATATCTCACTGGAAATTCCAGGAGGAAGGTAGATCTTTTCAAGTTCATGAGGACTAGGACTTAACCCTCTACTCTGTATTCTCAGTATAGAAATTTCCTGAGCCAGAAGGGTTTATTTAAGCAATTCAAAGTATCTGAAAATGTGTGCACCATGGAACCCATAATTTCATTTTAATGAAACCTGAACATTAGATCACTTTTTCCCTCCTCTAGTTACTTGTTTTAGAAGATAACTTATCAAATACTCTAGATTAAATTTTCTTTATGTTTAACTTTTAAGGAAATTTTGTAGTGTCATGGCAACTGTGTAAATGGAACAATTTTTCACGTGTGGCTCTGGGATTTTACTTAGTGGTGACACAGCTGTCCAACTCTTCAAGGTTGATTGAAAGTACATTGACATCAAAAATGTCACAGCCATTTATTACATTGCAACTGAAAACTCCAGTGGTGAAATAGTGGCAGAAAATTCTGCAGAAATATAGTGTGTTTCAAGAAAACAATGTGATCATTTTCGGATTTAGGGTGGTGGGTAATCAAGAGGCAGTTGGTACCCCAAGCACATTCTTAAAGTATATGTTGTTTTAGCACCCTGTTTCTACTGTTTTGCATTTTAGTTGTAGATTTCAGCGGAAAACTTAAAATTTCCTATTTCCTTGACACATCGTCCTTGTGACTCAGCTGTAACCACATTTTCAGGCAGTAGCCAGCACAACTGCTGCTCCTCTTTGTCATTTTGGAAATAAAGAAGATGATTGGGATTTGTTTCTTGTTTCCAAAGTCTCAATGCATGTAAGAATACATGTCTTACAACTGCTATTTTAATGTAACAGTGTTTAGTTTGTGATGTAATAGTTTGATGGGATGAACCTCTAAAGAATGCTAGCATCAGTTGATTAGGGTTCTAACTATGTTCATAAATTAAATCAGTTTGACATTGATTTTAGCCAGCCATAAGGGTTTTGGGGAGGAGAGGGTTTTTTCACACTTATACAAAAAAAAAAAAAAAAACCCAAAAAAAACCAAACAAAAAAAAAGCAACAAAAAGAGAACGTTGAAATACAACGTTCATCTGTTAAATATTTGGAAAGATTTTCTAATTAACAGTTACAGTAGGAATGTAGATTCTGTGACAGTAATTAAATAAAAATATGAAAAGATCTGTCACCATGAAACAGGAGAAAAAAGAAACTGTGAAGGAAGGATGGCAAAATCAAAACAAGCTGACATCTTTGAGTAACTCCTCCACGTGGACTAGAGACAGGGCAATGAATCAACACATCATTGTCATCTTGGTGGCAGAAGACCTCCCAAAATGAGTGACTGAGAAAAGCAAACAGCACTGACAGAGGTGACAACAATGGAATTAATAGTTTTTGGGCTGAAAGCAGCTTAGCTTATGGATTTTCAAGGACCTAAGGGCCATATGAGCACAGAAATAAACTATAAAGCTCTACTGCATCCTGCATATAATATTTTTTTAATAGAGATGTGTTAATTATATCTATATAACAGAGAACAGATAAGTTGTTTTCTCTTTTCTTCTTTCTTTCTTTTCTCTTTCCATAGTTTCAACCAAAGACTGGAAGTCAGTGCTCCCTCCGGTTCACACCTCAGGTCTCTACTTATCAGTGGCAGGAAGGAAAAACTTATTTAATTTGCTTACTGTAATAGAAGCGTCAGACAGCAATACTTACTGATATAGAATGAAGACAAGAAAACAGGATTAGTTCTGAGATCTGATATCTTTCAGCTCCCCAGGCCTGGCATGAATTCTAAGAGCCATGGCAAGTAATGAGATACCAGAACTTAAAACCACATTATCCTGATTTATCAGATATTTTCATCCCAGCACTTTGCTCTGCTTAAGGACCCCTGAAGCAGAGATTATTCCTGTATACACCAACAAAAAGCTTGAGGTCACAGTTTTGAAGCTCTGCATATCAGTTCCTAACTCAGTATCAGACCTAAAACTTTTATTACTTCCTCACACTTACAGCATACTGGTTATTTTCTTGCTACTACACAGTAAGCAGAAAAATGGTTCTGAACCAGGCCATAAGCAAGAGCTTTTGAGTGCAAGGCTATATCATGTACTGTGCAAAAATCCTAGAGAGACTGTTCCTGCTGTATGCAACCTGCAAGTGCCAAGACATCCAGTAAAAACACTCCCCAAATGCCAGTAGATTGTGCCTGAGACTGGAAAAGCACAGGGTTTTATAAATTTACTTCAACAGTGACTTCATTATGGAAGAACCTGGAAGAGGACTTTTAACTACCAGTGAAATGACAGCTGCAAACATATGAACAGCGAGAAACCTGGAGGAAAAGAAAAATGCAAATTTACCATTGCTTTTGATTGGTGCAAGTCTACTGAAGTAAAAGGAACACTGGCTTCTTCATGTATGAAATAAATTTCTTTCCAAGCATTTAATACTCTGATCAATGCAATGACTTGACTGAACTCTAGTAAAAAGAAAACAAAGTCTATTGAGGAAGAAATTGGGAATTTACATTTCTCCAATTAAAAAAGGAATCCTAATGGAAATTTGGGGATGTTGCAAAGAACTGTTGCCTGATTAAAAAACATGCTAGACACTTAATGTTTTCAGGACAATTTAGAGCATGATAAAAGTTGATAGGACATTCACAGCATATTGAATCATCTGTAAAGAAATACTGATAAGATTATTGTTTTCATTTTACTTTTCATTGTAGGTGTTAAATTCTGTGAGTGAATGATGTCTGGCCCTCATTTATATGAATCATTTTTATGAGTTAAATGAAATACCAAATTAACTACTTTTGGAATTATTTGATGTCTTACAACATAAACAAACAACTTCAAAAGAACAGAAATAAAACTACTTGAATGACTACAAAAGTCACATGGTTTATTATTATTAATAATTTCTGAGGAAAGAGCCTAGAAATGATCTATGACAAAATTTTTCATGTTTATTTACATATCTCTTCTGTTCTATAGTTTGTTGCCATCATTGGATTGCATCTGTGTGTGCAATTACATTTGTTCATACAGCTGGCAGATGGTATGCAACAAGAAACTCATAATACCAAATGAATGGGAAGAAGACTGATTCTGTGAATTATTATGTATTTATTATGTATTGCATCTTCTTGCCTTTCATTTCCAACTAGATTATGAGGCTGCTTCTATGCATAACATTACTGGCAAAAATCAAGAATCACTGTTTTGTCTTTGAGGGATTCCTGGTCACATTTTTGAAGAAAACTTTTCTTTTTGGTGAATTTACAGTTTTCTAGGCCAAAAATGTGAAGTCTATATCACAACTTCATTACTGCCAGGTAGTTTTGAAGACAGAGTTTTCTCTAACTTTTACAGCAGAGATGATCTGGGGTCTTTTGTTCTATACATCACTTTTATTTAAAAGGCCTATTTCAACTACTACACTTCATGTTTTAACTATAAAGAAAATTTCATTAGATATATACCAAGTAGAATCAAACTAGGGGAGATATTACTTCCTAAAAAAGTACTCCAATTACTCCCCTAGAAGTGGTGGCACATATAAAAAATATACTTTATTTTTTGTCCTTTGCTGTGAGGTGTAATCTATCCCTTCTATGAGGTACCAAGAGGCAAAAGGAACTGAATCAACCAGAATATACAGATTTGTCAACAAATGGGGAACTGCCTCAGGCATCAGCGTGAAGGAATAAGCAGCACAAGCTAAAATGGGAACTAGAAGTATTCAGTGGATTTAGATTTAGAAATAAGCAAAAAAATTGGGCATGATAACAGATGGATATTTCTGAGAATGGAACCCTGTGAAATAAAAAACAGAGTGAGCATGAGAAAAGAAAAGAGACACTTCAGCTTCTAGTCCTGTTGCAGGGCATACACAGGCCATTACAGCATAAACTTCATAAACTTGTCCACTGTGACACTTGCTTGTGGGAATTCTAATTTTATCCTTACTCTCAGCTTATTTTTAGACAGATATCTTCTGTGAACTTCTTGTCCTCCTTGACCACCCTTTTCTTAGGAGTATTACTTGCAAGATTCAGTAAGTCAACATGTATCTATTTTTCTATATGACCACAGGGCACATTTATATCCTCATTTAGCCAGATGGATCCAAATCTTACTATCATATGATGGTAAACCATAAGCACCTAACAAGAAAAACATGAGTTCTTTGCTGCATGGGGTGGGTATTTTGGTGACAGCTAGCTAAGCTTTCTTAGCCTTACTCTTCACTGCTTCAGCCTTCCAGGCCACTGTGCTTGAAGACATGGTTCAAGGAGTTCTCATGGTTCTTGAAGTGTCATTAAACCCTACTGATTTGTATAGCTTTAGAATTAAGCTACCATTAAAACTCTTCCCCTGTGCAGTTCCAGCAAAGGAGATTAAACTCTGTATTGGTTCTGCAATGAATACCATAGCAATGCAAATTCACTTAAGCTGCTCTCCACAAACCATGTACTCCATAGGAACCATGAAATATCAATGTGACATTTATTAGGAAAAAAAAGAAATGTTTTTAAAACTTCTGAACTGGCAAAGATGTAAATCTCCATTTCATATTGGAAGATATTCACTTTTAATACTTTATTATTACCAGGGCTCACAGATTACAAGTGGAATTTTACACAGCCATACTGATATTAGTCACAAACATGACTTTCATTAATATTTTTTCTCCAGTTAATTATGTACTGAAATAGTATGAAATTGTAAAAGCTTGAGACAAGGTCAATCTAATTTCTTAGTGATGTAGAAAATAGTAATTTCTCATAAGGTTTCCTGGGTTTGAGATCTCAGAGTTTAATCATTTAGCTAATTATGCCATTAATTTACATGCAACAGTTCCTTGTCAAGGCCTGTCTAATGTTAGTTTTTTTTCATTGATATTTCCTGTATAAAATTTAACCCTAGTGAAGCACTGTCAAATTTTTGTATCTTGTGGCAGAGAAAAAGAATACATTTTTGTATGAACTAATTTGCATACTGTGAGCTCACTTTTTCTTCCATGTCCACAGATACTCCTACAGGTTATTTATAGTATTAAGTACCACTGAAAGCAGTCAGCTGTGATCTTTCTTTGCATGCCTACTAAGAGGAACTGAAGAACTATTTTATTCTTCTGTTCATGAGAGATTTTTGAGATTAGAGACTATTAATATATTTACTACTGTTACAGTATTAAAATGTGAAATTTATTTTGGGATATCATATTAAGACACTGATGGAAACCTTCTCTGTAACAGCTGCCAGTACCCATTCTTAATTCTTTCATTAAATATGGGGGGATGAGAGGGGAGAGGAAATAATTTAGTTAAATATTTGAAATTTAAGGAAAAAACAAATTTTATTTTGAGCATGGGGGATTAACTGCATTAATTACTCACTTTCCTTTTAGCAGAAAAAGTGATTCTTTTGTCTGGTAGTTTTGATTTCATATTGACTCTCTTTTATTGACATGAAGACAGACCCACTCTTGTTCTACTGTTGAACCTCCCTTTAAAAGAAAGCAGAATGATTTTCAATAAAATGTTAGCAAGAATAGTATAAGAGACAGAAAGTGGAAATGTTTATTTTTTATTTAAACCTTACTGATGGATATTAGTGATACAGCACAAGGTCTTAGCAGCCAGTCTAAAGCTGAAAAAACTTATTCCAGTGTCAATCTATTTAAATCATTGCTCTGTGTTTGCTCTTCTAATCATACATTCCCATCAGTAATAGAAGAAATGGAATTGACTTGGCAGTCTTAGCTAGGCTATTAGGCAGGAATAGAAAGGAAAAGACTGGGAAAGAAGAATCAGCTCAGAGGAGAATGATGCACTGGTGAGCAGGAAATATCAGAGCCCTGAGCATCATATCCTAAATAAAATTTAAGATTTAGCCAAAGATATTTTGCACCCTCTAAAAACACATTGCTTAAGGCCTAGAAGAGTGAATAGAGAGCTAATGCTTTTTAAAGTAGTCTTTTAAAGATTAAACATTTAGTTTCCTTGCTATTCAGAGAACAATCTTCAAATCTCGAAGAATGACTAGAACAAAAAGGGAGTTTAACCCTGGTTATGGGGCAGTTCACAAATCTGATGCTTCAGTCCCGTGGGCAGTGGTGGTGACCCTCCTGAAGCAGCCTAAATTCCAGGAGTGGAGACAGAGTGGTCTCTGACATCAGACTTCTGATGAGCTGTGAGGGAACCTGAAGCTCCTGGTTCCTTCCTAGTGAAGCAGGCAGGCAGCCAAATGGAGATAAACTTAGCAGCACCGCTCTTCCTTCTGTGTCTTGGACACACTGTTTGAGAAAAGTGAATGAGATGAAGAAACATGGGGAAGATCTGATGCATGTGTTTGATGTGAGCACAACTGTAAGATGATCAAAATTAAACTATCTCTGGTTTTGGTTTTGAATGTAACAACAACAACAAAAGGATAAATATTTTATTTTTAATTTCAACAGTGGTAATGTAGCTATTTAATAGAAGAATAAATACTAAACCTGGAGCCTGAGATACTGCAGCACAAAAGCAGCATCAGTTGTAGCATAGCTCATCTCCTAAAATTGCCACAGCACCTTGTTCTTCAAGAGATTAACAAAAATGGGCATATCTAGGCTTTTATAACCAAATATATTTACTGTTATTAATTATCTGTATTTTTAAATCTTCCAGTAGGCATAGAAACACATAATATTCCAGAATTTTAATTGTTCATTTTATCATAGAGGAATAATTACTGAAATAAATGATACTGAAATGACAGTAGAAAGTCAGAAATTCCTAAAAATATTATCCAAGTAACTAGCTGTTTAGCAATTATAAGTACTGTCATGTGATGATGCACACGGGCATTGGATAACTGGGACAAAATACTTCTGAAGGAATGAAACACTCTTTCTGGGAGAAAGGTTCAGCACAACCTGGGCATGAAAGATAATTGACAGAATTGTTCCTAATAAGGCTTGAGAAGAAGGATGATGTTGATTATTCAGAGCTCTGAAATTTTAATCCTACATACTTCATGCAGTGGGTGCTCCAGCTGATAAGATTCACCTCTCTATCTTTAAACAAATTATCTTTAAACAAATTATCTTTAAAAGTTCATCTTTACACTTAGTGCATATAAATGAGAAGCCTATATATACTTGATTCCTGCTATAGTCAAGAGAGAAATATGTTATATCCAAAAGGCAGCTGCTATTTTTGGTAAGATAACAGCCATCTGCGTTGCCTGCAGAAGAGACCTGGAGCAATGGTGCTCCTGAAAGAGGTGGCTTGATTAAATAAATGACCAGCCTCAGCTGGCATGAGCATGTTCCTGCAAATATGGGTGGGTAACCCTGAGCTGGCTGAAACAAAATAAATAGCCGCCCTCTCCCTCCATGCATGTTTGCCACCATAATCCTCTTGGGAGCTTGCTCCATACATATATTAATATGTTGCTTCATATGTAGGTAACCTGCTTTTGGGACAGGTAACTAACTTTTCCTAATATGTTTCAATCATAGTTGAGTGGGGTTAGTCAAAGCAAACTTCAATAACTGTTAATCACCCCTTCTTGTTCAACATGTGAATGACTGATGAGGATATATCTGAAGAGGAATTGGTGTCTGGAGCAGAAGTCAACTCCTCATATCTTAGAAGTTCAATTCCTGTAGTACAGGAGCAGTGCAGTGAGTTCAGCTGGCTGCCAGCATAGTTCAGCTTTAAAGACCTACAGAGATTCTTCCTTTCCTATTTGCAGGTGAGTGAGTGTGATTTTTTCATGCTGAACACCTATATTTAAGGAAATGTTTAATGTAAAGTTTTGATTGATTCCCTAGGTTTGATGGTTTTGAATAAAGGGAACCTAAGAAGAACTGAATCTCTGCTCAATTGCTGTCTAGACCTTTTTTTTTTCTCACTTAAGTGTGAGGCACAAACAGTGGAAAACAATTAAGATATAGATCAGTTCCATGCTTGATCAGGCAGAAATCTGCATTTTTTAAACAGACTTATGTTTGCACCAGGGAAGGAGGTGGGGTGAGAGAGATGGTGCAGGGTAGTTTCTGTATCTCAATAAGATAGTGTCCAACAAAAAAATAGCTTAAAAAAAGAGTTGTTTTAATAAGAGTGACTAAAAAGAGAAATACAGATAGCAAGTAAATTTTCTATTCCTTAAGATTTTGGGCACCCTGCACTTGTGCAATGTCAGAAGGTACCCAGGTGGATTTTCCACAGCACATTTTGCAGTTGCCTTCTGTGGCAGAAGCTTCCCATTTTTGATCCTTTGAGCTATTAGATAATTTTTTTACAGGAAAACAACTCTGTTCATTAAAGAAAGTTGCATGAGAACTTGCTTTACTTTTAGATAAAAGCAAACAGAGGTAGCAGAACTGCAGGTGCCAAGTGGAAGCTGCCTGTTACTTCCTCTCTTTCAGTAGTTGGCACCTGTGTCCAAGGGATTTGTGGAGCTCAGTGAGTCCTGAAGGTCATGCTGAACATGCAGCACAGTGCAAACCCATCCCTGCTAAGGCTGTCAGGTGGGTCACTCACCTTGACATTCACTGCTGTCCTCATCAGGATCACTACATTTCACCTCTTGGTTCACCTTTCTCAAGGACATTTTATATTACAGGATATATCAGTAAACTGTTTGTATAAGAGAAAGTTTATTGACAGGTTGGACTGTCATCTCTGTTATAACACCCCTGTACGTGCAGCACAGCCTGGCATGGGGCTATCCAAGAGGTTATCATACAGTGGCTACTCATGATAACTTATGGACTTCCCAAGCCCTAAGAAAACTCAATAAAACAGACCTAACCCGCTCAAAACCATTAACTCTTCCTCAAGTACAGCATCTTCTCGAAAGTTCCTGATACAGATTCTATCTTTATGTAGAGAGAGTCATTGAGCCTTAATTTTCTGCAAAAGAATTTCATGGTAAAGTAACTATGGTCAGAACAATCCCATCTCACATAGCCTCTGTGGCCAGGAAAGGCCTGGAGTTCAGCAGAACCAATGTGAGCCACAGCAAGGTAGGGTGAACAACATGGTGTCAATGATCCATATCCACTATATATCACCAAAATGTAACATTTAGTCTACTCAGTTAGTGACAGGGGAAAAGTTATGGAACATGGATCTTCAACTATATGTATCAGCTGGCTGATCTCTTAAGTCTTTCAGGACTGCATAAAATCCTGGGTAGCTATAGCAACCTCAAAAATGCCTAGGTCAGTATTGAGGAGTGGGAATCTAAATGTCTTGAGTGCTTCCAGCAGAAGGAAGTGTCAGAAGAATGAGGCATAAAATCCACATTATCATTAACTGATATAGTAGAAAATATAAAAAATTGCTTTGGAAACTAAAATAAGGAATTTGATGTTGTGAATAACTCAGTTTAAAAGTTTTATGAAAATGGATACTCTGAAAGGCCACCACTTTTTTTCAGTCTATACACTTAATTTATTTTCTGTTTTGCAGTCTCCTCCCTGTTCTTGGAAGTGCTGTGCCATAAGGAGCTGGTTTGTTTGAGCTCCTAGAATGCATATTTTACTATTCATCAGGAGTTTTCTCTGATCTACACAATTTTTAAGAGGTAAGAGTTCCTTAATGACATTGATCTCATCACCTTTAGATCCATCCTCACTGGACCTGTGGACTTGTTCTTATTTCCAATTTAAGTAACTAGTTCCTAACTTGATTCTTTGTCATGAATACTGTCTTTGACCCCTGAACTTTGCTGATGAATGTCTGGGAGGTAAAGAAAGAGAGAGGTAAAACGTCTCTCACTGTTTTCTCTCCTTTGTTAAGTGTTAAGTGCTCAAGTGTTACTTGACCCACTCAGGAACAACTATCATCAGCATTTTCCTTGATTATTTTACTGCTGATATAACTTTAGGCAGCCTTCATGTTGCTTGATATCTGACTCAACCTTTGACTACATCTAACCAGTCTTTCCTAATTTCATCTTTGTATGTCCAGGTGTTTCTCCTGGATAGCTCCTCCTTGTTTTCATATTGCAAATACTTAATTGAATTTTTGCTTAGTCTCCTTTTTACTCTACTTTCTGCAACCAAAACAAACTGTCCTTGTTCTATCAGGAGGATGCCCCTGAAGAACACCTGGCTCACTTGGACTCCCTCACAATCAGCTTCCTTGGGATCCTGTCCCTCTTATCCCTGACAAAAAGGGAAAATCTCTTTCCCTGCAGTTCAAGTCCTTAAACTCGCCTTCTTTAAGGATCTGGAACCTCTATCTACCAGTCACTGGAATCAAACTTGTCATTGACTATCACACTACAATCAGTCCTTTATCAGATACAGCTCCAGCCGAGCTCATCTCCTAGGCCCATAATTGTGTGTCCCTTACCAGCTTCCTCCCAAAAATTTTGAATAGTTCTTTTCCCATTCCATATCAGGTCTCCACGTATTTAACTATTTGTTTTTGTAAAGAACACCCCCATCTTCTTAACTATCCTGCCTGTCTTCCCCTGAGATTCTGCATCTGTGGAAATACTCTAGTCACAAAAACTATCCTACCTCATTTGTATAATCTCAGTGATGTCAGGTCTGTGACTACACATTAAGATACAGTTCCTTTCATGTGTTTTCCTGGCTTCATTCACTTGTATACAGGCTGCTTAAATGGATCTTCTATTTCCTCACTTTCTCTAGGAAACTGTGAAAGCCTCCTCCTTTGCCATGCACTCTCTGTTTTTCCCTTACTTCATCTTTCTCTATTTTTCTTTGAACTTTGGCCTTCATCCGCTGCAAAATCTAATCTAAAGCTTTTCTGAAGCCTGGGAAAGCTTGCTTGCAGGGAGCCTACCTGTTCACTTTCTCACCCAAGTCATGTCTCTCACCAGAAGTTGGTCTCTGGACCACAGTAACTGAAGGCTTGCTGGTGGAAGCAGCCCTGTGGAAAGTGTTTATCTGCAGCATGCCTTTGCTCCTGCCCTAGTCCATCTGCTTGGCTAGGATGGGGTAAAACCTTAGCTGGACTTCTGCTTCTTTCAACTTAGGTGCCAGAGTAATTCTTGGTGCACTCAATGCACCCTAAGTGTGCAGAGTCATTGGTACATCCACAGAGTAACAACTAGGGGTTGTAAGGTGCTGGTAAGAATAGTCACTGAACTCTCTCCATGATGTCCTTGGTTGCAGACAAACAGCTAGGAGAATAGTCCAAATTGCATTACAGTAATTAGGAAACATACCAAAATAGGTGTCTTCAGACTATAGTGTGAATTTCTATTTTCCATTGTTTTAAAATTTTTGAATTGATGATTACCAAATGGTAAGAAAACAATAGGAATAAAAAATTCATGCAAGCAGAAAATCCCTAAAAACTATCTTACCAGAACAAAAGACATTCATCTATGTAGAAAAAAACCTGTAGAGCCAGGACCACTGCTGTGCAAATAATATTTTGTTTTATCGACAAAATTAATAAATTGTGCACATTTAAAATTCAAGCTGGTATAAGTATATTTTGTTTCTTGTCCAAACAGCCTTTCCCTCTAGGAATCCCTCCTCTGCAAAACAATCAAATCAAAACAAAACAAAGCAGTGAACAAAATACAACAGCATTTTGGAAATTTTTATTATTATTATTTTTATTTTTGTTCAACTCTACAAAAGAATTTTATACATTTAAAAGAACATCCAAATCAGCATGTTTCATATGGAAATTCAGGAACAAAGTACTTTGGATTTTTCCAGTGGTTTTTTCTTAATTTTTCTTTATCAAAGCTATCCTTTAGTTTTGTATGAATTTATGAAGCATATTATTAAATCTCAAAATTGTGTTACTGGAAAAAAAAATACAGAAAACTGGCTTAACTTTCCTTTTGACAGTGATGACACACAAGTTACATCACTGACAGTCATTAAAAGACCCAATCCCAAGAAGTCAAATATTGAATCTGGATATTTGAATTTTAACCAGAATGTGTTGATGGCAACTTGAGTCTGCGGCAGTGCTGACCTTCAGAGTGGTTTTGGGTTGAAGTGTGCTGTATAATGCTGCATTTAAGAGTCTCTCAAGAAATGATACAGAGCCAAACCGACCGAAGGAATGGATTTACAGAGCCTGACATACTAATGAATCGTTAGAAACAAAGAGCCTAGTTGGAAATAGATCTGGGCTGATCACCGGTCATACCATGGTCCTCATCATACGAGTGTGGTAAAACACTGGCACAGGCTTCCCAGAGAAGTTATGGATGCCCCATTCCTGGAAACGTTCAATGTCAGGTTGGATGGGGCTCTGAGCAATCTGTTGAAGATATCCCTGATCATTGCCAGGGGTTGGACAAGATGACATTTAAATGTCCCTTCTAACCCAAATGGTTCTGTGTTTCAGTTTATGGGTTTTAGTGTAGATGAGAGGAGAGAGCATGGATCCATCTGTGTTTATATCTCTTTAGTATGGATCATGTCAAATAGATTTTATGCGGAGTAAGTAATCCAAGATGGGCTACTGCCACTGGCAATGCAAATAAAATCTGTAGTGCAATATTCTAGACAGAAGCAGTTACAAAATTGGTATCACCTGAAAAGCTATTTTTATATTTTCTTTACAAACACAAAGACACAGATGTTTCAGAGACATGAATATAAATATATGTATATAAATAAATTACATCGATTTATATATAATAGGTATACATACATGTGTATATAGAAGTTAATGTCCATAAAAAATATTTTCTGTCTAGTCTTAAATATAACATAAAGAAGCTTTATTTTTTTTTGGTTTGGTTTTGTTTTGGAATTTGGTGTTGGTTTTGCTTTGTTTTCCCTGTAACCTAAAAAATAAATTCTTCAAAAAATATCTGAGGGAGATGTTCAGCTGATTTTAATGTCCCAGTGATTTAAACATATTTTTTTTTCACAATTTGTAAAGGCCTGGTAGTAGCATTAAATATACCAGCCTACCTCGTATTTCAACATTATGTATTTTTTGACATAAGCTAGCAATTCTATGCCTGGGGAGCGTGGTGGTCTAGCACTAGGAGTTGTGTTTAGGCTGCCTGCTATAAATTTGGGCCTGCTGCTGTTGTGAGAGGTTCTGGCTGCCTTTTAGGCAGAGCTCCCAGTGTTCTCCTAACACGTAGTGGAAAATCCTGTGCTTAAATTGGACAGGCTGTTGATGCTGAGGCATATCTATGGTAGTAAATTAAGCAGTGGGTGTCCTGCTCTTGGCCCTGAGATTAGGTGACATGATCTGGCCCCTTCAGTATTTTCTATGCTTTTAAACATTAAAACAGGATAGTCACAACCATATTGTGACTGCATATCAGGAGCTTCGGGAGCTGTGTCTGTCCCATAATAGACCCTGGGAGCAGTCTGGAAAGAGAGTGCTAGTGGATATGGGCTGAAACCATGCCAAGTCCACTTCTGCCTATTTGTAAGTGTGAATAATAGTGTGCTGGAGCTCAGGAACATTCCTAGGCATGGTTCAATTTATGTAACACATCCACATTTGATAAGTTAGATGTCATGACTCCTCGTCAACAACTTCAAATGTCAGGCAGTATTAAATAGTAGGCAATCTGAATTGCCCATAACTCTTTGGCCTTAAGAACTATCATCATTAAAATGTCTAGATAGGTGCTATAATAGATAGCATGAGTGTATTATGTGACTTCCTGGTGAGTGCCTGGGAAGTGTGCATTTCCACTCTGTACTCTGAGCACTCAGAAAAATCAATGGACATGGGGTGGGCCAGATGCCCACCTGCCTGAGAAAACTTATTAGGGCAAGATTCACTCTTCTTGTTAAGGAGCAGGTAGAGTTGATACACACTTTTGGATCTCAGGATAACTGTCCACTCTCAGAGTTCTCCGAGTAGCTGTTTTCTCATATAATGTTTTGGAGGAATGGTAACCTCATACATTATGAATGCAGGAGGGGAGTGACTCCTGGGCAGTTCAGGGCAACTCACATTTTCATAAGGAAACATATCTAACCAAAAGTTCCACTACGAAGAGTGGCTTCTCCAGTTAAAAGAGAGCTGCTACAGTTAAGAATGTAAACGAGAAACCTTTATTCCCAATATTGATGTCACTGTTCTATGCAGAGGTAGGAGTGTTGCAGTCTTCCTTTGCTTTCCCATTTGAGCCCAATCTTCCAAATTGCCTAAGCCTTCATGCTGGGTAGTAGAGGGTATCTTAAGCAGTCCCCTAACACTCAGCTGATTTAGCAAATAGAAACACATTCTCCTTCCCTTTCAGGGAAAAAAAGAAAAGCCAAACCCCCAAACACCACCATGTTTGTTTTTTTCAAAACAAAGCAGTGAAAAACAATGTCCATAATTTAATTATCTTTTAGATTGATTGCCTTAGTTGTCTTTAAAAATTACCAAATCAGGGCTTTACATTAAGCCTGCCAAAAAGGAACTACAACTAGCAGATGTTATTTACTTTTCTAGGGCTCAGCACCAGTGAGGTGCAGCTGCTGATTTGACTTTCTCTTTTGCAGCTTCTTTGAAATGTTGTCCTTTTTTTTTATCACTATACACTAGTTTTATTACCTTGGATTTTTTTCAAACATAACTTTTTTTTTTGACAACATCGTGCTGATGAGTTGCAAGACAGATGCTCTTTAGATCTTGTGGTACATTAAAATTGTGCTAGTGTTGCAGAGAACAGGTTTAGGCAACATAGATATGTCTACAGGATGCAGCAGGGTGATGTTAATTTTTAATTAATGGGACACTTCTCAATGAAAAGATGGCAGTTGTTTTATTACCAAGGCAGGAATATCAGCTGGAACACACTGAGTGTGTTTGTTCACCTTGGAAGAGAAAATGGAGCACTGTGTCTGTTTTATTTAAACTGTGTTTAGGAGTATAAAGTGGTGGCAGCACTGGGAGAAAGATTTGGCTGGAAAGATTATTAAAGGGAACATTCCTCAGCTTGACATTATTCATATTTGAATAGAGTAGATTAGACACAGAATTTTCACAGTTCTACCTCTTAACATATCTGGTAATTACAAGAGTATAAAATGCAGAAGTGATTTTTTTTCCAGAAACACAGAGGAGTGTGAAAACATTCTGGAGGACAACTATTTAGGGAATAAATAAGCTACTGGAAAACTTTTACAAAGAACTCAAAAGTTTGGATTATTTTTTGTTCTGTGGATTTTTTTAAAATGCTATCAAAATTTTAAACTGTACACAGAAGAGCTTCAGACTAAACTAGGTGTTTTTTTTCTGGAAAGAAGAACATTTTATGGGTAATGAAAGCAGTGATTGCAATTAGCTGAGGTGCTGCCATCCAAAGGGGTAGAATTTTTTTTTCATTTTACATCCTTAGAAAAAATGTACTGACTTGATTCTCAGACAGAAAATGTTAGTCTTATGCTGACAACTAAGAGTGAAATTGAACAGTGGTCACAGCTTTGAGTTAGAGAGTGGGTGGCAGGAATGAACAAAGGGAGTCCAAGGGAGGTAGGAGCAGGGAGGAAGGACAAAAAAGTTGATACAAATATTGAGAACTATAAGCATATTCCTCCTGTCATCTTCCATACACACTGTCTGACCCTATCTCTGGTGTAGGAGCAGTGCCACAGTTTTTCTGGGCAGCCTGAACCAGTCTTGCCAGCTTCACAGCAGAGATTTTCTTCCTAAAATCTAATCTAAATCTCCCATCTTTCAATTAATAGCTATTCCCTCTTGTTTTATCACTTCATGCCATTGTAAAAAGTTCCTCTCCTATTCTTTTCCAGGCCCCCTTTGGGTGCTGGAAGGTGCTCTACCGTCACCCTGCAGTTTTCATTTCTGCAGGCTGAACAACCCAGGCTCCCTCAGCCTGTCTCCATGGGATAAGTGTTCCAGCCCTCTGAGGAGGTTCATGGCTCCCTCTGGATTTGCTTCAGCAGGTCCATGTCCTTCTTATGTTGGAGGCTCCAGAGCTGTACACATAGTACAGTTGTGGTAGAATATTGTGACAGTGTTTTACATCTGGCATTGACCCATGAAATAACCTATGAAAGATGAAAAAGACGTAAGATCACACAGTCTGTCCTCAGTGTAACTTCCTCTGTACTGTTTGCTTACTCCAGTCCACTTTACAAAATCTCAATAACACGTTTCCAGTTCTGTCCCTCCAAGGTTAGTCTGAAATCTCCATAACTTTTAGAAGTTAACAATGAAATTTAATTTTTCTTTTGTCTTTTACAGATAGCTGGTCTTTATTACAGATCATTGCCTCTTATGAAGAGCTTAAACATAATTATCATGGCAAATATTAATAACTGCAAATTTTAAAGCCAGATGTTGCAAACCCATGCTCATAAAAGTAACCTTTTATAAGCTCAGTTTCAATGGCAATACTCACCTCATTAAGAAACACAGCATGAGATCTGAATATTTCTGTGTTCAATTTTTAAAGTAGCGGAATCTAGTAGAAAACAGTCTTAAATACAAAGTAGAAGATGTCCTCTAACAGCACAGAAGAATTGTCTTTAGAACCACCTCACTGAACTTTGAGGCTTCAAGTGAACAACAGAAAATGCAGCTGTGAGAGGGGTGGGGAAAGGGAGGGTGCAATACCTAACTCTTGCTGCTTTTAGATAAAGAAAACCCCCACAGACTCTCCCTTTAGCTGTACCTTTTAATGTGTGAACCAGCTAGTATGAATTCACATTCTGACCCACTTTCTCATAGGTGTTCAACCTGGGACTAGTTGGAACCAATTTTAGACTGTCTCATACTGCTTTCTTCAATAGTTCCTAATGACTACCTACCGTAACTCATTATAATAACTACAGTGAATTCTTGTTTCAGATGTCTAGCTCCCTACTCATCAGGCAGAAAATGCAGACACTTATCAATGGCTCATTTCAAGACTACAGGAATACAGATAATTTTCCAGCATTTCAATTATTGAGTGTTATGACACTGACATCCTCTTTGGATCACCCAGATTTGAATTTGTCTTATTTAACGTTATTGCATTGAAATTTTATTCCATTGTGGATATAACTGATTGTGAAAATATGTATTTTTCAGTTGTACTTCATGATGGCAACACTGCTTGGAATAGTGAAATATACAATAATGCTTACCTAATATAGCAATAGATTTTTCTCAAATGCTACATCATTAATTAGTTAGTCTAAGTGAAGTATTGTCACTTAATACCTTAGTAGGCCTATTTGTGCACATTTACTGCCTGTTGAAATATGACAAGCAGATTTCAGTTTTGCCATAAGTAATTAGTGAATAGAATTACATATGCAGAAGATGTATACACCTAGAAACTGTAGCTTCATTGTGGTTTATTTATTATGGCTGCACAGTATTTAATCTTTGATTTTTTGACATAAGCTAGCATGACTTTGACTGTACCCTGATATTTCACATAAAAACTATGCGAGATTATGATTTACAGCTTAATCCACCAAAACTGTACATGCAAATTATCATCCTCAAAAAATATAGTTAAAGGAAGAATTAGGAAAATGGATGACAAATCTGCAAACATTGGCATCTTCTGAAAAATAAAAATAATCTGATTTTTCTTTTTTTTCTTTTTTTTAAAAAAAATGCAACACTATCACTAAGAGCAAACATTTTCACTTAGTTATCACTCTCAGAGAACTGTTTTCTCTCTCTGGATGGACTGTAGTAAAATCCAGGGCAATTTTATTTTGACATAGATGTATGCAGTAGAGCAGGAAAAGCAGTTAAGCAGAAACTTAGTGGGCTTGTTTTGTTGCTTCTGTGCAGGACCTTGGTCAGTGTTTCCATCCAACCTGTCATTCAGGGTATTCTTTAAAAAACACCATCTCTTTTAAACTTACACAATTCATTCTCAAGAAGCACATGTGCCTCAATAGTTTAAATGGTGGGCTGAGGAAAGAAAAGGCTTGAACTGCACTACAAGCTTTTAAATCTAGTTGTCTGATTTTTCAGAACATCTCCCAAATAGAGGTACATTTATGGGCAGTAAGAGACTTAAATGCAGTGCAAATAGATCAATCACAACATATGCTAGTTTCTCAAATATTTATATTTTAAAATAGCAACCTTTGGTTTGTACCTTGAGGAGTTTCCTCACTGTTCTTCATACTCTTCTGTGATCCTCTGCAGCCACAGGATCATGAGCAGGGAAGCTACAGTTACCAAGAACCAGCATGGGACACCGATGAGACAGACTTCTGTTCATGGAACCATTTATTCAGCATGGGAACAAACTCAGCTCCAGAGACCGAGGGCCCCAAACAGAGGCAGGGTGATGGGTTTTGTGGAACAGAACCAGGGTGGAATTCAAGGTCAGGGACCCCTAGGAACACAGCAAGGGAGAAACCCCAGGGGCTCAAACCCAATCAGAACCCCTGGGCTGCCCCCCCATGAGGGTCTGGGGTGGGGCAGCTCTTCCAGGGCTCACAGGGCCCAACCCCCAAGGTAGAAGTTTAGAATTCACACTAGGCAGGCTTTACAGCCATGCCTCTCACTTTAACAATGCTTATCTGAAACTAAATCTTTGCCTCCCTGGGCAGGGGGCACCTCACACCAGCTTTCGCCCCCAGCTGAGGCTCCAGTGACACAGACTCCTAATGTCTGTCCCAGGCCTTGGGGAGTCACTCCCGTCACTGTGTGCCTGCCTCCGCTGCTTTGGCCTCTGCTGTCTCTGAGCAGATCATCGCCCCTGGGTGACTTTGCACATCAGGCTGGTCCCAGGGAACAAAATCCAGTCAAGGCAATTTCTCTCTATCACAGACACAACCCTAGACCTCTTGTCATTCCCATCCATACAATGCTACCACTAGCCTACTCTGGTCTCCATTGCCTTCATCCATTTAACCTCTCACTATTTTAATCACAAATCCAAAACACAGCACAGTGTAGGATACTATGAGGGAAAAAAACCCACAATATTGCAGCAAAAACAAGTACATAAAAACTTCCTACCCCTCTGCATTTCTCTTGAAGCTTTATGTAAAGGAATTTGGATATTCCTGTTCAGGGCCTGAGAAAGTTTTACACCATTCTCTCATAACTAGTATTTACCATGCACTTGATATAAATTAGCTTGGGGATAATTTTTAAATATAAAAAGAAAAGCTCCTGAACCTGGATGAAGGAGAAAAACAAAAAGAAAACCAAGAGACCCAAACCAAGCATGAGGTACAGCTAACAGGAATACTTTATAAACCATGAAGTAGAATTTTTCTAAGTAGCACAACTGCAATGTGGCATATACTACAGATGGATAACATCACAACAGGAGTACACTTTTATAACTGGCAAACAGGTGTCTGGGTTTATTTAACAATCTAGCTGGCATAAACCAGATTTTTATTTATGATTGGAATAGTTGGCACATATGATATTGTTTCAAGGAAACGGAGAAGCCAAATCTCTGTGAAACATTTGCAGATTGACTTAAGGTGCTCCTGCAGAGATTGTTTCATCTTCTAGAAATTTTCGAAAGGGCTATTTTCATCTCCTATTATTAGAGTACAGAGCGTCCATTCACTCCCTATAGCAGTACCCTAAGCCTATGAGATGTCTGCATCCCTGAGAATATGACTAGGATTTGCCCTTTTGCATGTGTAAATACGTGTATTGTGTACATATCAGAGAAATAGAAAATAAACCTTTTTTTTTTTTTCTTAATATAATATGAAGCTAATTTTTCTTTGTGTACAAACTATATTCAGTACTCACAAAGACAATTCTTCGCTCCAGGTAAGTGTTTCATGATAATACAGTTCTGTTGGACATGTACATACCCTGTGCCAGGGTGACTAACTGGGAGTGTTTACACATATCTTCAGCAACCCTATCAGTCCGTGCTGAAACTCGAGCATGACCGAGATGATAAAGCTCAGGACACTGAGCCACCGCTCATGTAAGCACTTAAAAATGTTATTCATAGAAGTGAAGGCTACATGTGCATGAACGAGCTCTGCAGGAGCAGGTATGGTTTTGCTGACTGGCCAGCAACAGTCTGCAATGAATAATTGTTAACATGATCTCTGTTATGGCTTTGTCTCAGGACAAAGATCACTCTTCCAAGCACAGCCTAATTTAGGTTAGCATTAGCCAGGCATAGCTCCAGCAGCAATACAGACAAGCTACTCTACTTTGAGCAGGTAGAAAAGAGAGTTCAATAGTCTGTACGCTACTCCTGGCCAGGAAACCAGCTGAGTGTACAGATGGAGCCCAAAGCCTCATACATCTAAGTTCATTTGGGTGTTACATTGGGTACATGAATGGACAAAGGAGTGCCTCAGCTCTCCTGCAGCTCTGATCATAAGTGCAAAATTAGGCAGAAACTGTTGAAAACAACTAATCTCATGGACATGCAGTTATATGGAAAAAGGCAGATGATGGCTAATTGCTGAAAACAGATACACTGAGATACCAAGAGAGAATGTTTAGAGCCAGTGCAGCAAATAATTAACATAAAAGGCAGATTTTTCACTTCCTAGTGTTTCCAGATAATGACACTTAGGAAAAAGGTGTGTTAGGGAAAAACAAAGTATGGAGCTCAGAAAAAAAATAAGAGGTTGAAAATAAAGGATTTGTGGTCCACAAGGTCTAAGACTACAGGTGTGAGTAATGTTTTAAATAAACCCTACAAATACTGCAGTGAAAAAAACCACTGTTATTATTCTTAATTTACCCATAGGGAAAGCAAACTGAGCTAAAGTTGTGTATCTGACATGACATAGGTCAATAGGAGAGTTTGAAACTATGTAAAGGGGTCTCTGAAATCTAGCAGCTGGCACCCTATGCTGACATTCATTGTCTGTCCTACTGGAAAAGAGCTACAGGACACAAGCAACTTGTGAGTTAAACACATTTTTATATATTCCAATAAGAAAAAGGGATTTTTTTCCCCATGCACTTCCTGAAGATTATAGACTGCGTTATTCCCTTTAGCAGTGCACAGGTTCATGAATGATTAATGATGCTTTAGGTCAAAAATCACTGAGTAGTGGTATACTGCAAGTTTTACAGTGTGATCTGTTACCATCAAATGTATCACTTGGTTTTTCTTTTGTTGGATATACTGTACTGTGAACTGGATAATCCTTCCAATTTTCCCCCTTTCTCAAAATTGCCAGTTAGGTGGGAGTGAGAACAAGATTTCACTCCATGAAATGGGTATTGTTGTTAAGCATCTTGTTCTTTCTTTGTATGCTTGGTAGGTGAAGAGTGGGGGGAAAGGATTTAGCTTTCATTTTCTGCATTTTTCTTCTAGTAGTAAGGTATAATTTGCATAGTTTATCACTGCAGCTTTTTCAGCTGCTTTATTTGGGGCTGCTTTAAGGCAAGTAGCAATACTCATCTAAGTAGCTTTGTTTGGAAACCCTTACCATGGCTGAGTTTTAGAAGCTGAAAGAAAAGGATGAGTCACTGCAAGCTTCGGAATGTGAGTGATCCTGCAGTAAAGATGATTTGAAGTGTACAGGGGTTAATAAAAACAGTTGGTTTTTTTTTTTTTTTGTTTTGGTTCTTCTTTTCTTTTTGAGACTATAAAGTTTGTGAGTGTAAGAAGATAATAATCATAGAATCAAAGGAAGAATACATGGTTGGAAGGGGCCTCAAGAATAATCTGGCCCAACCTTTCCTGGCAAAAGTACGATCCAGACAAGATGGCTTTGAACCCTGACTGCCTGGATCTTAAATGTGGCCAATATTGGAGAATCCACTACTTCCCTCTAAGAATTATTCCAAAGGCTGATTGTTCTCATGGTGAAAAATTTTCCTCTTGCATCCAATTGGAATCTTACACCTAATCTTTTCCATGTGACTTGTTTTTGGAAGAGGATTCTCCATCTGCACTGTAGCCACCCCTGAAATACCAGAACATGGTGATGTGGTCTCCCCTAAGCCTTCTCTTCTCATGGCTGAAAAACCCCTATCCTCCCAGCCTTTCCTCACCCTTGAAATGTGTCCTTTGAACAGTTTTGTGGCCCTTTTCTGGACCCTCTCCAGACTCTCCATGTCTTTTTTTTTGTAATGAAGACCAAAACTGAGCACAGTATTTCAGGTGTGGCCTGACAAGCACTGAATGAAGCTGGATAATGACTTCTTTAGCTCTGCTGGAAATGCCCCTCTTGACCACACTGTGTTGGCTTTCCTTGCCACAGCAGCACAATGTTCACTGGCCAGCTTCAATTTGGTCTGTGCCTTTTGCTTTTCCAGCTCCATCTTTGCACATGCTGGCAACACCCTTGTAGATTTCAATTCACCCTCTTTTCGATATCTGGTTTGCCTCTTTTTTGCTTTGAGCAGAGCTAAGACAAGGGAGTTTCTTTCTCCACCTATTTCCTTTCCCTTTAGAGGGAAACTTCGTTTCCAGGAGAGTGTTTTTTAAAAGAAACCCTGCACTTGCTAGCTCCTTTATTCTACATGGAAACTTCCCATGGAATCCACCCCAACCAAGCTCTGAGTGAGCAGAAGTTTTCTCTTCTAAAAGGAAGTCCTAGCAGTAAGAGAAACACTGTGTCTTAATTTTCAGCAAAACAGATGGTTTTATCTGTGATTTTTTCAATGCGTTAGCTGTAGACAACCACAACTTCTAATTTTAAGTAATAATGACTGGAATAAGGCTATGGAGCAATTCAGACTGGATGGAATGAGAACATCTTCAAAGTAATTACTTTCTTTGATTAGATTAAACAAAATATATTACATTTATTTTTGAGCTGTACTGCTCATGGGTGAACACTACATCTGTTCCAGCTTGTGTAGTGGTGTGTGTTTCTGTGCTTTCCTTTTTGCAGAGCAGAGTCAAGAGGGCAGAAGGGGAGTTCAGGAATGGCAACACAGCAAGTCTGGTGTGAGAAGGATGGGAAGAAACACCAAGAATGAGGAACACTAATATAAGTAATGGTTTTTCCCATTTCCTAGTTACTCTTTTGATTTCTGTTCCTGCAACTGTGTTTGTATATTTTTATTGTTTTAATCCTGTAACAAACTAGTATAAACTAGTATAAAAGGGTCAGTTGAAGGAAACACACATATTTTTTAAAGCCATTTTCTTTTAAGCATGCCCCTTTCTTCTGTGGAAATCCAGTTTATGACACCTGGTCCCTTTCAGGAAGACTATGGGTCTTTCATCCTCGTAGCTGGTCTACAAATTGTTTAGTGAGGAGCATGACCTAGAAATGCTAGAACGCAAATAGGGGAAGAGGAGGGTGTAAATGTGTTCAGCTCTTTTCCCCAGGATTGGGATTGACAAGCAGAGAGATGGTCTTCACATTCGGATTTAGGATGTTTATTTTACATTATCTATATTACATTTTTACAGATAGTAAGTACTTCTACACACTAACCTAACAAGCTACAAATGGCTCGGGCTCTGATCACAAGGCCTTTTAAACATAAACTATCCAATTATCAAATGCCAACTAATTTAGTTTTACTTTTACCCCAATAACCAAACACCTGTGTTCCACACTGTGTACTTTTCCTTTCCAATCACCCAATACCAGCCAAATCCATGAAGAAGAAGGAAGAAAGGCAAAGACAAACCAACACCCAAGAACCTTCATCTTGTCTCTTATTCACTACTATATCTCAAACTCTAAACTCTATATTTTTCACCCAGTGACTTAACATAACTCTAACTCACACATTCACATTCCTAGTTTCTCCACTTAGTTTTAGAAGCCTTCTCCATGATTTTAAGCCAAAGCCTTCTCTTGAGCCAGTCAGCACAGATAAAGAGACATTTTTTATGCCTGGGACTCCAACAGAGGGGAAGACACTGATCTCTTCTCTCTGGTGAGAAGTGAAAGGACCTGAGGGAATGGCCTGAAGTTGTGTTGGGCAGGTTTAGGTTGGGTATTAGAAACAGGTTCCTTCCCCAGAGGGTGACTGGGCAGTGAACAGGCTCCCCAGGGCAGTGGTTACAGCATCAGCCTGACAGAGATCATGGAGTTTGGACAATGTTCTCAGCTACATGATGTGCCACTTGGGAACAGTGCAGTGCAGAGCCAGGTGTTGGACTCAATCCTTGTGTATCCCTTCCAACTCAGCTAATTCTGTGATTAAGTACTTTCTTTGGAAGTGGAAGCAATAAAATCAAACGTGCTTAGACTGAGGAGAGTATGAAATTACAGTTCTTTCATTCATGGCAAGTACTGTAAACAATAGGATGCAGTAGAACAGTAGGACCATGTTTTCTACACATCATCGTCTTTTCATTAGATTCAACTTTACTAGGTGTTGCCTTTAAGAAAAGCATTGGACAGGCTGGATGCAAGGCCTAGGTGCAGAATGCCTGGTATTTCCCCCTGATTTCTTATACACATGTTGAAAAGTGGACGAATTAAATTTATGTTTCTCTCTTTTTTTTTTTTTTAACAGATTTTCTTCCCTCTAAAATAAAAAATTAAATTGACATGCAAAATGTAAACTGATATACTTTACCAGAAAGTTTAAGAAAAGTTTCTATTTTATTCAACCATATTCTCCTGTTCTCAGGACTGTTTTTTTCACTTGTTCAAAACTTCAGTACTGTGCTTTTTTTTTCTTTCTTTTTTAATAGTTTGGGAGTGTTTGTGTGATTTCCTAGAGAAAATGAGTTAGATACAGTAGCTAGGTTTCATATCACATGATGTGCAGCATGTAAACTTCCATGGCTGAACTAACTGCCTTAACTACACTTTATGATGTGTGGAAAGAAATAATAAATTCTAGGACATAATTCATTAGGTCTGCTTTGCATATCCACTTCAGAAAATACTGAATTGTATCTAAAATTTCTCATTTTTCTTCATTGACTTCAGAGCTTTACTGGACATCTGTCATCATCTGTACTGTATGTAGACATGAATATTTAGATTTATGAATTCTTTCCAACTTACCTTTGCAGTTATGCTGTACATGAGCAAGTGTTCCTAAACAATACACATTTTTTCAATCTCTGCACTAAAATTTTAATGCATATAAATGTTAACTAAATTGGATGCTTAAAGTTCAGCAAATAAAATACTTAAGCTATTTAAAGAAAGTCAGATTACTCTGTGTTCTAATAGGATAGCCAGGAATGTGGGATCTAGCCTAATCAGTTTGGAGTGGAGATCAGAAGGCCATTTAATCCAGCTTTCTCCTCAACATTGATTTTGGACCAGTATGCTCAGAACTTTAGCCAGTCAGGTCTTGAAGATCTCTCCAGACTCTTTGTATTACCTGTTCCACTGTTTGACTGTCCTCAAATGGAAAAACATTCTTCTTAACTCCAGATGGAATCTCTTCTGATTCAGCTTATGATGTTATCACTCACCCTCCCATCATACACAGCTGCAGAGGCCATGGTTCTATCTGCTTGATGACCCTCTCATAGACACTGGGGAGCTGCTGTCATGTCCCCTGAAAGTCAGCTCTTCTCCAGATTGTACAAGCCCAGTTTCCTCAGCCACTCTCACAGGACAGTGCTCCAGCCCCATAACCACCCAAAGATCTGGCCTGTTAACAAACCCAATATACTGGGATGCACTGCTGGATCACGTTTACACTGTTGTCCATCTTTGAGGCAGAGCTCATCCCACTCAGCCCAGTCCCATATTTTATCATTATGAGTTTCTTCCCAGGTGTAGAACATTACTTGAATCCTTGCTGAATTTCCAGGAGTCCATTCCTCCAGCCTGTCTAGGTCTCTTGGAAAGACAGCTCTTCCCTTGATTGCCTAACCTTCAAGCTACTATATTTTGAGTATTATCACAATTTAAATTCCTATGTTTAAATTCATCTCCATTAAGAAAGGAATGATGTTAGAGGAAGCAAGCAAGGTGTTCTAGATTTCAAAACTGAGAAAACTAGACTTTTACGCTGCTGAGAATTTGAACGCAGTATGACCATATTCTTTCAGTGCTGAGGAACAGTGGTCTGACCCAAAGATGCAGAGTACTGCTTCTGTTTCTGTTCCTGATTACTATCTTAATAACATTTAACAAAAAACCCTATGAGCATCTAGTAAAGATTCCTAGCACCACCTTTATAAAAAGACAATCTCCTAGCTGTTAAAAGTCTCATGTCAAACATCAAAATCCAGGTTTAAATTCCAAGACTGAAGGTAGACTGTAACATGGTATTTGAATATTTGTGCCTGCTTAGACAACAAAACAAGATGTAGATGCACAAAGTTCCAAGTAGTTTAGATATTCTAGGCCATGCAGATTTCCAAGCTCTTGAAGAAGATTGTTGATGTCCGTATTTGCTCTGATACCTCTACTGTATAATTATAGCATCAGCTGGACAAATTAAGGATTTAGAAAGAGGCCTACTAATCCCAGTGTGAAAGAGCTAAGTCTGTTCTGAAATCTATCCTGTTCTTTCTTAAATGTTTTATCTTAGGAAAAAAATCTTTCAACATATGTAGAACAAAAACACATTTCACAATATGCTTTTTTTTTAAAATGAACCAGATTTTCTGCTTTATAGTCAGGTCTACCTATAAATATTGCTACATACTTTTCATAGTTTAGCTTCTCAATTCCTTCTGTTTCTCAGATTGCCTGCCAAAATGATGTGGTGTATGTACCATAGAACAGAAAATAATTGATATAATCTGATTGATATTGTTTTAGCTGATCTTGAAAATCAGCGCATATTAATTTATTGTGATTATTTCTAGTAAAATAGATTAAATATATTAATCTCTTTTCCCCTAAAACTTAATTTCCCAAAAGAGATCATCCTGGACTGAGAAAATAATTTAACATATTTAAAGAGATGTTCAAATGACTTTATTATTTATTTCTCCTCCACTGTGTTAATGAACTGTTTCTTATGTAAATGTAAGATGCTGGAGCTACACTGGAAACCTTCTAAATCTTTGTCTTTCCTTTGGATGTAGGGAATGAGGGATTTTGCTATTTCTTCAGAGATTTGGTTCATGGATTTTTGCGAAGCAAGACAGACAGCAATCTTAACTCTGGTGCAAACAAACACAGACTTCCTGCCAAGGCTTAATACAAGATGGCTTTCTGATAGTTCTACAAGTTGCAAGCTCCTGGACTTGAGGGAGAAAGAGAAGTCTGAGGGAAACATGCATAAGAGGTGAAATTCTGTACCAATCACAAGTCCTCCCGTGCTGGCTGAGGAGCTCTGCGTAGAAATATACCAGCATCCACTTTTAACCCAGCAAAATGTAGGGCTACTTGTACTGACAAAGCCATGGGTTTGAGCTCAGCTATCAGGAAATATTTAAGAAATACCCTCAGAGAAGTGTCTGGAGGTTATGATTGTGATTTGAACTTGCAAAGTGATCAATATTGCAAGTAGCTGGAAATAGCTGAAAAACTAAATCTCCTAAAATAGAAACCTAATTTTTAAATTACTCAAGGTGCCTGAGCAACCCATAGCCATATCTCTTTTCTACCCATATAAACATCTGCTGAGTTGTGAGCAGCACAACTTGTGGCCAGCCTAAGCCTATTTTTAATTGAAATTCGGTATGATTTTTAGAGTTAAGCCTTTGTTTAATTGCAGGTTTACAAATTCTCCTAAGACTCTTTTTTTTTTCCAAGGTACAGACAGAGGAATGGCACTGCCATGATGACCCTGACTTTGCACCATGCTCATCATGACACACTGTATTAGCTTGCATGGTAGAATTAATGCAACATGACCTTATGTCATAGTGAATGTCACAGAGACATTTTTTTTCCCTCCTTCATTCTGGGAATAACTGTCAGAAATAATCTTTTATTGTGTCAACTACTCAGACACTTACATCCACAATGGTATATTTTATAAACCACCATCTTCAAACAGTCCGGCACTTGACTCTGGGACTATTTTCTCTAACCTTTAGATGTTTGCAGTTGTCGTGGTTTTAAACTAGTAACTAAAAAACTACTTATTTTTTGTTGTGAGATATGGATTAAAACAAGAGCAAAACAGGCTTAAGACTTAAAAGGAATAAAGACAGTTTATTAACAAACTACAAGAATGAGAATACCAGAATAAACTTTCAGAAAACCTCCTTATCTTTTACATCTTAACTATTTCTTTGTACACATGACAACATAGAGACAAATAACTTTAGGACTTTGGTGGTTAAAAACAGTCTTAATTCTTGCTACAGTCTTTCATCAGTCTTTGTAGAGAAACAGAAGTGTCTTTCTGTTAGCTTACGGAGTTTCTCACGAGAAAACTATTTTTCATCATAGTTTTCTATTTCTCTAATGCCAGCTGCCCGGAAATCTGTCATTAGATCTTCTCCTCCCATTTCACATCTCCAAGGTGTGTATGGGTCACAGAGTTTAGGAATCTTATTTTAAGGATAAGTTATTCAAAGGCAGAAGTCTTCTTCATTTGTCTCTGTGAGCCTTCCTGGAAAACAGTTTTCTCTTTGCCCTCAAAGCTTCAAAATCTTCACTCAACTCAATTCCAGCAACTCACAGTATCACAAGCACTCTCTCTGTCTCTCTTCTGCTCAAAAGTTACACTTTGAATATCTCACTCCTCCTAATACTCTTATCATGAATTAAAGGAGTCTTTTTATACTATTATTGTCCATCTCCATAGCTTTAACAGAAAGATATTTCAGCTGTAAAGCATCTCCTTATTCTCTCTTTCTTATTTAAACTTAACTCTTTTCTTCACTGTTTTTGGTGGTTCTGTGATGTCTCCTCTATGTTGATTGTCTCTCTCTCTCTGTCTTTCTGAGAAAAGGAGTAATCTGTATGTTTATCCAGGTAGTAAAAGAATTAAAAGCTTTAGGAAAACTGCAAGAGTTCATGGTGTTAAGTTTCAGTCTAGCAGCAAAAACTGAAAACCAAGCTCGGCTGGCCAGCGCTGCTTCTCTTCTCCCTCCCCCCCCCCACCCCGCGGCCTTGTAGGCCTGGAGAGGGGGGGAGGAGGCCAAGACAGAGCCTGCTACCTTGTCCGAAGCCGGAAACCAAAGAGAGCAAGAGAATTCTGTCTGTACTTCTTAAGGGGGTGTTTACAAGTTGAATTCACTTTTTAATGGTCAGATCTGCTGTCAGTTCTTGAAAATGACCGATAATTGGTCAGGAGGGAAAAACTCCCATCAGCCACCAGCAGCTTCAACTTCCTCTCCCTCCAAGCTGTCTTAAAGGTAAAGCTACCCCATGACAGCAGTGTTTTCCCAAATGGCTGTATTTTATTTACCTCACTAAGTTGCAACATTCAGTGCCAGTAACAAGCTCCCCTGATTACTTAACCAATCTGTGTCATACAGTAGACTTCTGTGTTGTGCTTTCAGTTTTTTTCCTGGCCAGTCCAGAAGATTTGGAATGTTGTCTTCTGGCAGATCATTATTTCAGGATGTTTGTTCTCCAGATCAAGAGGATGTTTAAAAGTAAATTTCTTTTTCAGTATCCATATGGCTGATTTTCTTTAGCATGTGGAAAATTGTTGACAATTCTCTGAGATCTTAAATGGATAAGAACAGCAGTACATGGACTCAAGAGCAATCCTACAGGTCTCTAAGGAGAACTTCAATGAAAACATGATTAAAGTAAGGAAAAAAAACCCTTCCATTTAAAAGTAAACTTTTCACTAAAAGATTTGTGGGGTTTTTTTTGTCAGATATCAGTATGAAATATTATAGTCAGTGAAAATTCAGTGGTTTTGTGTCCCCCGTCCTACTGTACTTTGCTCAAGTAAACTGCTCACATGAATATTAGACAGCTGATGATTACCTAATTTTTGTGTTGCGAGGAATTTCTTTTCCAGTAATTTGACTGATACGTCAAATACTTGGTGCAAAAATTTGGCTTTCATCACTCCACTGAAATAATGCCCCCCACTGCAAAAATATTCCTATTTTGGGACCACTGTAACTCCCATTAGAGCCATTTATTGAATTAGAGGAGAATAAGTAATATTCTCATGATGACCTTTTGCTCTGGAGTACAGTGAGCTTATGTCTGTCACTTCAATTAATTTATTGCTGAGATGGTCCTGTTGAGTTTGCTTCAGTGTTTTCAGTAAAAAAGAGCTTGCAGTTTATTCAGGAATTAGTCCATTCAGTGTGTAATAAATTTATCCCTTCATTCTATAAGTGAAACAGTTTGGAAAGCTTAAGAACATATTTGGTTCATTTTTGAATTAGGAAAGAAAAAAAAAATCAATTTTTCTTAATTAAAATGATGAAGATTGATGTTATCAAGTTCATCTGATAGAAAGAAAGGTGAAGGGATTATGCCATGCTGCCCAACTTTGGAAACCTTGAATTGTTTTCTTGGTTAAGACAAGAGTCTCCACAGTCACAGGAGAAAGATGGATTCCTCCTTAAGTATGATGACTTGTGAATTCTTATTTTCCATGTTTTCAGTCAGCCTTTGGATGAACACTTTTTTGTGTTCCCTTGACAACGCTAGTGACCCCACCAAAAAAAAAAAAAAAAAGGCAAAAAGAAAAAAGAAAAAAGAAAAACAGTATTAGAAATACTGGAGGCATTAATCTCCTTGGAACAGTGTTTGACGTAATTGCTGAAGTGGATTTTTAGTGTGGCCCACTAAAAGAGTCTTAAATAGTTATATATGTTGGTTTTGTTTTCTTATGTATTTATTTATTTCTATTCACTTTTTTAGTGTTGGTCTGTGCTTTAAGAAATAATGTGTGGAGGGCTCGTGATGCAGCTGCACACAGTGTAAATACCAAGTTTTCTGTTTTGCTTGCATTTTCTTTGTTAAAAAAATTTCTTAACTTTATATTTCCTTTTTGACTTCTTTTAAGCAGGCATTTCCTTAAGAAATATCTACAATGACTCCAAAAATCTGTCCTCTAACTGATAATAGCTAATTTAGAACATATCATTTTATGTAGTTTTCCCCATGTTTTTTACTTTGCATTTGTCAACTCTGAATCTTTTATATCTTTTGTTACTCATTCATTTCTGTAACTCTGTAATGCTGTAATCAGCATTAGCATTGGCTTTCTTCCTCTATGATTGTTTTTTGTTCTGTTTTATTGAAATTATTTTCTTAATTTAAAGTTACTTATCTGTAACTGAAACCTGTTTCTGACCAATGATAATGCATTTTTCTAAGAACCTTTTTTATCAAGTATATTATGAAAAGCTTGTAAGAGCTTTGCGTATAAAAGTCTGAATGGATCACCCATGCTCATGTGCCATTTCACTTCATCACAAACTTAATAGCTTTGTGAGGCACAGCTTTTCTCTGCAAGAAAACCATTTAATTATTGATATTGAACTCTGTATGTCATATTTATCTATATATCTATATATCCTCCTACTTTTTCAACTGTCTGATCCTGCACCAGCTCACTAACCTTTTCTTAAAGATAATTTTCTTATTCTATTACCAAATTCAGCTACAAGAAAGTAAAAGTTACCAATCACCATTAGAGTTTCACATGTCTAAATATGAAGTATTTAATCATAATTAAGTTAATTTAGAACTCTTGAGTGATTCCATGTGGTTCTTGAAACTTGTTTATCTTCAATTTATTAATTGAGTCTGAATTCAGCTCTACATTCATAAAACATATAAACAAACTCCAGTCTGTGAAATTCTCTTAGCTATTTTTAGTGTATACTGATCTGAAAATATATGTAATTTTACCAAAATATCCAGTGAATGCTTTTTCTATTCTTGATCCCATATTTGTACTATAGACCCTATATCAGGCTTCATAATTTTTTATTAAATTTCAAGTCTTTGACAGAATGCATCTCAAAATCTTTACATTTCATTTTCCAAATGATACATTTTTTTTGGGGAAAAAAAGCATCAGACCCTAATTTAGGCACTTATCTTCGGTGCCCTACACTGGCTGAATAATTTCCATCTATAAAGTAATTAGAAGCCAGAAGCAGGAGGAGTGGATACAAGTGCTTTGGATCAGCTCAGCAGAAGTAACCTTCTGTTTGCTCAAGGTAACCAGAATAACCAAGTGCATAAAGGCTTATGCAATGCTGTTATAAACACTCAATGTAGGATTCAGTTACAGCTGTATATGTTATTTATTTAATCAAAAGTACAGTTTCTGCGTATTTTTTGCACAATAGAAAGGTAGAAAAATAAAGTTGTTGCTGAACTCAAACTCATTTTGTAGAAGCAGGAAGTAAACACTTTGAAATCTTTCAGTGATGCTTCATAACCTGATTTTGAGGCCTCAGTGATCACAGCCTTGATCTATGAAATGTAATATTGACAGTGTCAACTCAAATAGTTCAGACTGTGGAACTTATTTAGGTCTTTGTTTAATAAGGGAAGGAAAAGTAATTTGAAGAACAATAGCTAAGACAAAGACAAATCTGTATTAACTGAGAAATCATAAGTAAAAAATGAAAAGAGTGTATTACAACTTTAAAGCCATTGTATGCATGAATTATAAAACTTGTATAATGAAATATACATACCTTCATGTGTACATAGCAGATAAAAATGGATCCCAAAAGGATCTTTACAGTGTAGAATTTCTTATTATTTAAGTTAGGAAACTTCAACACTATCCAGGTGTGGAATGCTACTATTTTAACTCCAAACCCAAGATTATCTATTAATCTTCTCTCCCAACAACAACTCATTCTTTAAAATGCCTTAAATAAAATTAAATTTTAAGTTTATTCAATAATTTAAATGTGAGATCAAAATTTTGTGCATGGATGGCTAATATGCTTCAGCAAATAAGGAAGAGGCTATCAGTGTGCTGTAATCAGCATTTGTGATGTTTACTCAGACAATACAATTATGATTTATTGTCTTGTTATTTCTGTCATGTCATCTCTTGAAAGTAAAAATAATGTGTCTGGTGTCTGAGTTTGGCAGTGAATGACCATAAAGAGAATATTACCATGCTCCTCAAAAACATAATTTCAACACAAAATCCAACCTGCTACTGTACAGAACACAAACATGGCATTTTTCCAGATATCTATAACATACATATTGAGGAGTGGCAGCTGTTAAATAAACAAGCAGCAAATGTGTGAAGTGTCATTTATCACTAATTGGAAAGCATTTGCAGAGCAATGGATTTGAATTATTAGCAACAAGCTACAACTGAACATTAACCAAAAAAACCTAAAAACGGGGGAAGGGCAGAGACAGAGAGGGTGAGAAAAAAAAATAAAAATACAAAGTATAAGAGAGAATAAGAAAGAGAACAATTCACTGCTTTATAGGAGCAGTATGTAAGAATTACAAAGGATAGATATGGGGACATTTCTTCCATTAATTTTAATCTTTTTTTCTTTCGAAAAAAAAACCAAAAGGAAAGTTGCCTTGCCAGTGTTATTTTCTCCATTTGCACCTGGCCTGTTTGTTTTTTCTGTACCTTGCCTTGCTAATGTCATGACTTGTAATCCTCCATTCAAGGACTGCCACAGAGTGCTGGTCAGCTGTACAGCAGCCTGCTGCTTCTTGTCTGAAATGAGACTGCAAATTCCTCAGGACTGCTTCCTCATGCTTCAGATTTTGTGTCAGCACAGAAAGACCCTGGGCCGTTTGTGAATATGAGTGATATTCAGGCAGTGAATGAGAATAAAGATTCCAGGTAGTTAAAGAAAATTAGGGAAGGGATAAATCACACTCTTCTTGAAGACATCTCTCCATAGCTTGGTGGTTAAGGTAGGAGAAATAAATTAGTTCATACTTGCTGGAGCAGGCTCGTGACCCACCTGAGAGTAGAGATGTGGATCAAGAGCACGATGGCTCAGGCTTACAGGTTCTGCTGCTCCTCAGGGTGGTGTCTACATAAAACATGGATTGTATTTGCACTTTCCTAAAGTAGCTCATGCTTTTATTCTCTGTCAAGAAAACCTGGATTTGTTTCAGCTCTTGCTCTCTATGAATAAAATAACTTCCAAAATGATTCTAAACATAGATCCATTGAGAAGCTTGGTAATGTGAATAATCCTAAATTGCAGTTTTCAGAGTAAAAAAAATATTCCAGAAGATTCTTGTTATCTTTGTATACTATTTTATGTATACTTTTTTGTTTATGTTCTCTTCAGACAAAACATTAAGAGAAACTTTGAAATCATATAATTCAATTAATTTAGATCACAAGAGGGTCTTAAAAACAGTGCTTTTACTGTGCCATCTCTGATTTATTGGCAGAAGGAAAAACTAAGTGCAAGGCTAAAAATCATGTTGGGTAACATCTTACACTATGGTGAGTTGATTGAAGTCAGTATGATTACTGATGGATGTGATTTGGCTTTCCATCAGCGAGAGTAAAAATATCATCCTAAGAAAAGAGGAATGCAATTTGTCAATTTTGAGATGTGAAAATTTTTAAAAATTCCACTTGTGGTCTTTTTTCTTTCACAAAGCCCAGTGTGTAGAATCTCAAACAGTCCTTTTGGGTGGAAAATTAGCATAGAACACATTAGCACAGGGAGCTTTATTCTGCTATATCATTAATGAAGTTTTACTTTCTATGCTTTGTGTCTGCAAGCTTTGTGTGACAGCTGAACTCTTGGTTAATACAGCAGGGATTGAAGCAGGAACCTCAAGAGCTAAGAACATGAAATGCAACAGCTGGAGCTCAGAAAGCAACCCTTTGTAGCTGGGGGCTGTAACACTTGTGGTGTCTGTGAATAACTCAACAGTATGCTGCTATTTCTTTGACTATTCAGTTCTATTTTACTTTGAATAATTTCAAACTAAACTTCTTGTTCAAATATTTACACTCAAATACCTTATTCATTTTTGCTTGGAGTTTAGATCTTTGTAAATGGCAGACAAGATTTTCAGACAAAAATGGCAGACACACATAAATAATTTTCTCTGATTTCCAGTAAAGCTTACTCTGAGGAGATGAGGTACTTGTAACTTTAGCAGTGTAAAAATCCAAACCAAAACTAACACAAGAGTCAACTAGGCTAGCTTCACAGCCAGTGGAGAGAAGCAAGAAAAACTGTTCATATATCTACTTTATTTGCCTGTTCTAGTGGAATGGAAAAATTCTATAAACTAGAATTCTAGATTCTCTCTCCTTTGGATGAGAGTCCTTCCCACCTGCAATGAGTTTTAGATTCTGAAATATGGATGTTCAGTGCTGTTTGAGACACCAATTCCACTTGGCTTCCAGCCATCACTCCAGAAGAGAGTAGATTTTTGCATAACGTTTTTGTTATGTCTGCCAACTGTGGGCTGATGTCTTAGATACACTGCAACATTTGAAATATCAGTGCACAGCTATGATTAGGTACCTGAATTATTCCCCTGACTATAGGCGATGAGGACTGGCAAGGGAATTAGCTACACTTTAAATCCTAATTTCATTGACATGACTAGCAAAACTGATTTAATTTTAGTTGTGCAGGTGCAGACCATTACCTCCCATGAGCCTCAGATTAACAAAAAATACACCTGAGCAAACATTTTAGGCATAGAGCAGAGATTTTGCAAATAATTTTCATCTCCTTTGCTGGAAAACACTAAGCATCAAAGATAGTTTTGCATGATTATTTTTCAGCAGAAAAAAAGGACTCCTGAGTAAGTCTACCAGCTGGGCTTGAGCATTATGAGTATTAAATAACCAAAAAAAAAAAAAAAAAAAAAAAGGAATGAAAGACAAAACAGTTGGCTCAGAAGATGAGTGAGTAGTGAATTGGGCAATTTTTACATCTCAAGTTGCACTGCTAGGAATATCTTTACTTCTAATCAACAGAACAAAATCATATAGTTTTAAAAAGAAATGTGCATGATTGCATTATACAATCTTTGCCTCTGCAGTATTATTATGGAAAGTTGTTTGCTTTGTCTATTAAGAAACTGTAAAGTGCCTGATCCCAGTGAAATGAATAGATAGTGGAGGGAATGAAATCTCAGAGCTGTTCTCTGTTTTGGAGTTTAAGTCCCTTTCAAAAGAGGTCATGTCTACATAGACTTTTGTTTTAGGTTTTTTTTTACATTCTCCATAATATGATACTCTAGTATTTTATACAAGAATATTTTGAGGCATAAGGAAAAACTTTTGTACTTAATGTACACATTATAGCAAAACCAAAATGATTCACGTGTTAGTAAAAAGGTTTTTGAAAATGTTTTAATGTTAGCAGCTTTGTGACATGATCATAAGAACATGATCAGAAGCCCTTCTGAGTCTAAAGGCTGACTTATGCAGCATCTTAGCTGAGTGACAGCAATGCAGCAAGGCACAGTGATTTACACATTTCCAGTGGTAGATGAAAACCATAAATAAATGGAATTCCCTTGAAGAATCATTGTGTAAATAGTGATCATATATAATTACAAACAACAGTTCTCCAAAATCTCAATAGATCTATTTCCATCCTCCTAGAAAAATAAAAGACAGAAAGTAGTTTACATCTAAGATCCACTGGTTTCATAAAATAGCCCAGTCTTCTCTGTAGATTAATATGCTATTTCACTGAAAATAGAATCAGTGTATTCCAAAATTACAAAGGCTAAAAACACCCACCAGATTCATACAGGAAAAACAGCAGGTTTGCAGAAGAGTCTTAGAGCCTTCAAGCATTTAATTTAAACAGTGAATGTGTGTGTTGCTTTGCCTGTCACCAGAATCTGTTGTTTTTATGATGATACTTTCCATATTCAAACAGTTCTAAAATATTGGATATTCATCTTTTCCCTTCCACTGAATTTTTATGGGTTTTTTTTCATATAAGTTACACAGAGAGGATTCTTTCTCAACATGCAGTAATGATATTAAATCTTCATAAATGCATAGAAGAAGAAACAGGACATCAATAAAAAGTACCTGAAGGAGAAAGAGTTTTGACAATAAACAAATTTTTAAAATTGAAACTAAATCACTAGTCTCTAGCCAGACACTAACATGAATCGTTGATCAGACACATAAGTCTCCACGTAATTGTTTTCCCTTTAAATTCTGCAGACATAATTCAAGTCTGGAAGAAAAACACTAAGATATGATTCCCTATTGGGCTTCCAAGGCTCTTTCAAAGTCTTGGAGGGTTTAAATTGAGACATATCTGTTGAATTATTGTCATGTGAGATGCAGAAACCCCCTTTGCAACCATGAAGATTCAGGTCTCTAAAAGAGATCTCGTGGATCTCTCCACACTCGGAGCCATTGGCAGTGGCCAATGTAAGCTATGTCCCACAGGTCCAGATGTTTGTGACTCACCCATCAGTCTGTCTTCTGACATCAGACTGGAAGGGATGATGAGAAAAATAGTTATAATAATGATCTTACACTCGTTGTCTTACTGATCCCACATGAATTTACAGAAGCTCTAGATTTTCCATTTTCTTCACAGTCTGAGACTGATATTTAACATCTTCATAGGCCAGATATTAAAATCTTAATATCTGAATAATATTTCTGCCTAATTCTTACTTCATGACTTAGAGCTAAATCTATAAACCTCTCCCTTCCTGAGCTGTTTAGCCCTCTAACATTCTGGCAGCAGATCAAGGTTGACACTTGCCTGGAAAAACAAGAACTGTGTAACTCCCAAAATGGGCAGTTCTCTGAGCACAGATGGATGAACAAAGTATAAAGGAAGTCAGTGTTGAACATTACAAACTTCCACAGTCTGGCATGTTCTTTAACTTCAGTGAAAACACTTTCTGATTCCTCTGCTGACAGGGAAACATTTTACCTGCACCAGATTCAATGACTGGAGACAGCAGTGTCACATTTAAGTGATGCTCAGCCTGTGTGTAGAGCAGCTCACAGGCTCTCCTAACGGCTTTTTAGCCACTACCTCTGACAGCATCATTCCCACTAACACATAAAAGTAAGTTATCAGCTTTTGCATGTTGTGGGCTGAGCTCTTTCAGTTCTGTAGCTATTAGTACTGCCATTATGACTTTTAAAAAAACTTACTATGTAATTGTGGATAATGCTGATCAGAACAAATCTTTATAAGATGAAGTTCTACTTCTATTTACCTCCCTAATGACTGAATTTCACATTATTCTGCTGTCAATTTGCTCCTTAGAAGACTGTGTTTTTAATTTATTTATTTTACTGCTTTCATGAGTGCTTAAGACAGCCTGATTCAATTGCCAGTCAGTTTAGTGATAATTACATGTTAGATGCTATAAATGGACACAAAGAATATATTTTCCTAAGAATCCAGAAGAAGAAGAAAAAGAATAAAAAAGAGCAGGCTTTGGAAACACTTGTAAGCCACTTGTCTATTCGTACCAGCTGTTTGACACTAGCACTCTCCTTGAAATCATTTTTAGACTGAAATCACACAGTGATGCTGCTTCTGAAATGTTAATGTTTTTATGTCTGAGGCAAGACTAGATTATTCTCCCCTGAAGTTTTTGAGCAGGCAGTTATGTCCTTGCCAGCACCACCAACATTTTGAACCCCTATTAATGACAGAGTAAAAGAACTGCTTTCTGTCTCATTTCTTTCAGGGAATAAATGCTCCTTGTGACTCACGTGGTCTTACTCCTCTTGAATGCAGCTGTCTTTTTCTCATCAGAGTTGAAGTAAATTTACAAGGGTGCTTTAAAAAAACAAAAAAAAAGAAAACTGAAAAGCTGCTTATTCTCCAAGCTCACTATGTTGTCCTTTTTCTGAGAAACGCCCATTGTTCAAAAATGATATTCCCCACTGAACTTAAAAATTATATATACAGGGAGGATGTTTTGAAGGTTAAATGGAATGAAAAGTTTTATCAGTGTGGTACATAAAGATCATAATGTGCTATTTGTTAAAGTTTTTTCCTGGGACAAAATGTGTCATGCTCTCTCTGGAATACATGCAAGATTTTTCCCATGTGTTTGGAGCCTAAGAGCCCCAGAAATCTGTTGTGGAGAGCCTGTGGCTTTCTGGTGGTCCATAAGTATAATGAAAAAGTCATTATATACCTCTAGTATGGGTTTGGCCACTTCTCACCAAGCAAGGGTTCTTATCATCACTTTATCTGCCATCACATCTCTAGCCCTGTCTGACAAAGAAAGCTGAATTTAATTACAGCTGTGTTGTACAACTCCTGGTTGGTGGGATTGTTGTAGATACCATGAAGGGGTGTCTGGAGAAGTGACCCTATGGATCATCAACAGAGGAGCAAAGACTAAATAACAGGAAAAGTAGAAAAGAACAAAACAGTGACTCTATGTCACTCCTTTACCAGCACTTGGTGAGGTTCTTTGTAAGCTGACATGAACAGAACTGGCCAAGGTTGTGCTTTTCTGCTTTGGCAACACACTGAATGCCCCATTGTGCCAGTCAGCATCATTTGCTACAGTCAGAGGAACAGTAAAGGAGCACCTTTGCCCCATTTTTCTCAGCAAACCTGTTTAATGATAGTTCAAAACTTACGCTGCATTTTCTCATGGCCAGCTTGTTCCTTCAAAGCACCACAAGATAATCCACATATGTATCAAGCACTAGGTGAGTATTTGAAAGAAGAAAATAAAGACTCATTGGCTTAAGTGAACCTGTAGAAGACCAGCCTAGATCAAAAGAAGCAGCAAGTAAAAATTTTGGTTGCATGCTTAGGAGGCAGAGAAACATGTAAGAAAGTGGCAGCAGATATTAAAATACTGTATGTAATGTTTTGTAAACAGAAAACCTGACATTTCAGATGGTTTTGTAGTAGACCTGGTAGAGTGTTACATAGCTGATCACAGAAAATCATTCAAATTAATGTGAAAATAAAACTAGCAGTTTACTGCACTCTTATTTATGAATTTTTAATATTCTAATTGCTCTGTAACACTGAATTATGTCAGCCATTTGAGACTGAAGCCAAACAGCTTATTTAAATAAATGAAAACCTGAAATTTATTTATTGCTTTCCTCTGAAAATGGAACTTCAAAATATTTTGAACTGTGGGAGAAAAAAAAAATATTTATCTGGAAACAGTTTGAAAGTTTATCTGTATTTTACTAAGATTTTGAATTTAAAATTTTACAACATGATGTGGCTGATAGACTCTGAGGACGAAGAAATAATTTGTTTAGAATGTGTAAGATAACTCTCCAAAACACTTAATGTGTCTTTTTCTTACTGGCCCTAAATTTGTGTCAGATACTATAGAAGTCCTGCTAAAAGTATTAATAATCCATAGGAGAAAAGTAAAACCTGGGAGAAATCTTTATAATTATCTCAAGAATTTAAGAATTATTAAGAATTTGCTTTAAGGAAGCAAACTTGCTTTTAAACCAAGGAAGATTTTAAGAGGTATAAAAAAATATCATAGAGTGTACAGGGAGCTTTACAGAGTCTTTCTACAAACCTGTATCCCAAATTAGCAAGGAATATTTGGAGCCTTGTATCAGGTAACCTGAAGGCACAAGAAAAGTTTTACTAAATGGAAAGACTCAGAAGACAGTCAAAAAAATTAGGCCTTGAAAAACCCTTAATAAAACTACAGATTTTCCCTTTAGCATGGTGAAAAAAAATAGGATAGAAAATCATTAGTAATATATTGAAAGTAGATTGGGAAATTCGTGTACCATAGAACAAGAATTGATTTTACATGACAAATGGAGGTAGGATATCAAAAAATGGTAAATTCTGAGACAGGAATTTGATATGAAACAAAGAGGAAATGGGTGTTTGTAAGTTCTCCAGAGTGTTTGTAATTATAATCAGTTTTGATGTTGTGGAAAGGATATTGTGCCTTTTTTTTTTTAATTGGAAGAGAAAAAAATAATTATCTGTATATTCTCTTACAGCCTCTGGTGTTGGTCACTGTAAAAAGATGCTTTAGTGAGTTAGAAAAACACATGGATTAATCTAATAAGAAAAAAATGCATTCAAAATCAAATGTTAATAATGTAAAATTTGTCTTTTAAGGTTTGAAATTTTAAACTCGATTTACAGACTCAAAAATTCATTGATCAGAGGAAAAAGGAGCCCAGTTTAGGGAATACAGTTGGACAAAGCATAAAAGTCTAATAACCCAGGGAAGTGCCTAGTGCTTATTTGTTGATTTGCATTGTGTACCTACAGAGGGAAACTGAAAAGATAAATTCCTAAGACTTTTATCTCACTGCCCTGAATAGTTTCTACCTTTCAGTTACACAGATATATAAAATTTATATTAAGCCATTGGTGTCACCAAATCATGAATAATTGCCACGGTCAAACTAAAACTCTAATTCTCTACAGTAGCTGATATAGACGTGCTCAAATTTTCATCTGACATTAACTTTAAAATGACCCTGAGAGAGTGCACTGTTTTATTTCTGCAGCAGAGGACAGGATTTAATTTCCCTTTTTATTTTCTCCACCAACCACTTTACCCACTGCTGCCTGATTCCCATCTGCTGTCAGTGTCTGAGGTAGCCTGTAAGAGTTGAGGCAAGACCTCCGGAGTAGTAAATTTATTAAAAATTTGTTTGTCCATTCGCAGATCTATTGGACTTTAGTAGGAAAAGCTGTAGATGCTGGGAGTCAAAAAATGGGTGTCAAGGCAGGGTGGGGAAGGTGGGGTGCAGGGCTTGGTTTGGGTTGTTTTTTCATTTGCTGTTGATATCAGTACTTCAGTATGCTAAGGCAGCATTGGAACAATCTACCCAAGGGTCAAGACAAAAGTCAGGATCATTTTTACAACCAAACCCTTTTCTTGTTTGGTTGGGTTTTTTTTCCCTTCTGGAAACTTCTAGAACTTTAAGATAAGTCACACATGCACACAGAGAAGGAGAAAATGAGCAACCTTGGCAAACTTAATAGGCAAAAGTGAGTCTCCAGTGTTAATATCATCATGCAAAAAAATAAGGTATTGGTAGGAAACCGTGTCTGATGACCATTCCACTTACGTTATTTGGTCCTAAAAGGTACATAAAGTTTCAAATAATTACTTCAGTAATTTTGGTCTCTTCATTAGAACTGGTATTGCTATTCCACCACTTCTACCAGGAAAACTTCAGGATAGCTTAGCATAAAAGTTACAGTTACTCTGCTTTTTACTTCTCTCCCTCCTGCCTCCTTCTTTCCTCCAGTAGAGAAACACTATGGTTCCTAATAATGAGAACTTGAATGCAGGTGTATGGAAATAAAAAATTCAGCTCTAATTTGATGTTCCACAATGGAGCAATGTCTTGATGCAAGTCATTCTGAGTCATGAGTTGTAAGGTTGACTGCAGAGCTGAAATCTGCTGCATTTTAGAGCCTGAGAAGCCAAGTGAGCTGACCAGGTAGATTATGCAGACCTCTGAAGAGAACTGTTGGATGAGGACTTACAATAGATCCCAAAATGTAGTCTGCTCTCATGTTTTCTGCTGAATCAAAGAACAGATGGTATGGCTGCTTCAGAATCTTAAGCAGGCACTGTGCCCTTCACTGTTACACGTTAAAGTTGATGGTAATAGGCAACTTAGCAAATAATTTATCTAAAAGTACTTCTACACATTTATGAAGAGTCCAGGACCTAGCATAACTACAGCAGATGTTTGTCCTTTTGTTTTTTGGTTTTTTTTTTTTGGATGTAAATTACTGTCGTGTGGTATAAAAAAGTAGAACATGTCCCAAAATCCAAATAGATTTTACTGTGCCATTGGTTGCTGCTTATGTCTTATGGAATAAAAGATACATCTTTGAAGATCATGTATGAATATTTACACAGTTTAGTTTTTGATACCATGACCAGAGTCACCAACCAACTACCGTTATTTGTCCCGATCAAGAGATAATCATATTTTCAGAACTTATGAAACAATTTGATCAGCCAAAGTTTAATATGATATCTAAAAGTATGAGAAAATAGATTTATTTTGGTTACCCATTAAAGTGTTCTAATTTTCAGATGCAAGCTGGAAGTAAAACTAATTATATCTACTTACAGCTGCAAAAGTGTTTTCATAAAAGTAATGACAATTTCTGAAGTATTTGGATTTTTATATGCATTTTCAAATCTTATTATAGAGTGTACTCATAATGAGTGAATTAATAATGGGTTTAATTTAATAAACTATATGCTGACTACTACATCTTTACAAGAATGGATTTTATAATTTTTTATTTCAAGATGGAATTTTTAAAATATATTTGTAAGTTTTTCAGTTATGAAAAAAAAAAAGTTCAAGCCTGCAAATAAAGACCTGGTGCAAATTATATTACTGTAAATGATATTTCAGTTTCAATCATGGCTTTATCTCAGATCATTTTTCTATCCTTCTTGAGGAATAACTGAAGCAGAGACTAAGGAATGGTGTTGGGATTTTTCAGTCACTAATTTTCACTTAATTTTCAGTCAACTCTGAAATTCATGAAAGGAGCATTTAAGATTGCTGCCTATCAGTTTTTAATCTGGGTATCCTTTACTCATCTGTCTTTCTAGATAGGAAATGTCATTACTTGATGGGACTTGATAAAGTGATTTATGGCATCTGATCAATCAGAGCATATACCATTACAATAAACTTGAATAAAGTGCAGTTGAGCAGTGAAGTAAGGATATACAAATGTCATTGTCTTGCATTGGTTGGCTATGAACTAAAATTCAATACTGAGAAACCAGGAGGTGAAGAAAAGAACTTGCAGAGATATAGCTAGAATTTTTTATTACTTAAATTCACCTTTGATACTTTGAACTGTGTAGTATTAGCACTTCAATATCTTCCTCATTTTAAGGAGTTTCGTGTTCTGTGCCATGGCAACTACAGGCAGACTATAGCCATGAAATTGAGTCTAGAGAGAGATTCAGAAGCAAGTCTGGCCCTCATTCAAAACCTTTTGAAACAGATGAAAGAGTGTCTATTGACTTTGATGGGCTTTGGCTTGAACTCTTCCAGCTTCTACAGGCAGCCTTGGGTTCTGATTACGGCTCCAGATGATGGCCACATATTTTATTCAATTGCTCTTCAATTACATGTATTGAACAGCACTGGGAAAAGGTCCAGGAATGTAGGACATTTGCCTTCAAGGATGATTTTATAACTGAATGCAAGAACATCACCCTTTTTTTAATGGTACTGAATTTTCTGTGATTCCCTGCACAGTGCCACACATTTTGCATTTGGGATATCATCCATCACACTATACCAAGGGTGGGTGACTATAAAGGTGAGGTAAGTTGGAATGCTGATGGACAAAAGAGCTCAGGAAATACTGTCCACATCAGAACTACTTCTGTAACCAGTCAGGCCTAGAGCAAAATTGCACTTCTCAAGTTGTAGCAAAACATTTAAAATTGCATTTTCATCAGATTCAAAACTGCATGACAAGCAGGGAAAGGCAGGACTTCAAGCACATCAAGCATTATATATAATACAATACATGTATTATATATTATAATTACATATTATAAGGAATTGTCTACATTATAAGGGACTGTCAGACCAAGAACAAGGTACCTGAGAAGTAACAGCTCTTCTGCTTTAGAAAGGACAAAGATGTGACTGTTTCTGTGGTTTTACAAAGTAATATTGTCTTTGAAAGTTTGTGGCCTTTCTCTCCACGTCTGTGAGTGGAATGTGCTGATCTGAGAACATGAGAAGCAGGACAAATGTTTTAGCACCTGCTGGCTGAGCACTCACCCGCAGGTCTCCAGTCTTGTCAAAGAGATTTGCATTGATGGAATATGAAATGTCATTGCCATCAAAACATATAAGATTATCTTTCCTTGGAAGAAAAGCAACAACTACTGTAACTTTGAAGTTCGAGGACAGGAAGGCAATTAGTTTAAAAGTACTAGACACAAATGGAGAAATGAATTTGATGTTGCATCAAATAGAAACTGGCAGTCTCAAATCCTGAAAGATGGACTTCTTACAGCACTTTTCAGTGACAAGTCCCCAGCTAGCGAACCGAGCTTGAACCACGAGTGGTTCACTTGAAAAACCATGTCCAATCCTCAAAAAAGTAACTATTTTTGCTATAAGTATATGGATTTCACAGAACATCTACTCTTTGTGCCACCATACCCTCATGAGCCACAGGCATCTCCATAATCCACATGCCACAGGAATAAAGCAGAGGAGATCGTGGGAGTTACATGAATTCTTTTAAATAAAACTTTGCAGATGATGTAAGAAAGTGAACTACACTATATGCTAAAGAAGATCAAACTACTTCCTCTGCTTGCAAATGACTAAACAAGTGTCTGGTTAATGAATAAATCATTGAACATATAAACAAAATATAGCAATTAATCACTTGAGGAATTACAATGTTATTAAGGGTATCAAACTTGGGTCTTCTGTCTGCCTTTAATTCTGTCTTAATTTTACCTTACTTCAGCTTACATTAGCTTAATATCAGGACCTCAGCTTTAGAATCTGAGATTTCTCAGAGCTCTGGTAAAATGCCTTGCATCACTTTGAAATAATTTTTTGTCACTGTTCTGAGAAACAGTTAAGGTAAGTTATTAATCTTAAAGTGTGCTAACTCAGTCACAAGTTGTTACATTTATTTCTTACAATTCAGTCTCCTGAAAGCAATCTGCTGTCTCCTTGCTGCACTATCACTAACACTATCTAACTGAGTTTTGAGGAAGACAAATGAATATACATCTGGCTGACTGGACATCCTGTCATCTATAGAAATTCAGAGCATAATAAAATCTTTACTAGTAAGGTTATCTAGCTAATATTCTAGAAGACTATGAGCTTTTTTTTCCTAGCACAAAGCATCCTTTCAAATGTAAACTCTATTATTTATCCATGTCTTTGTCTGTCTCCATGTCTGCTACCTGAGATTAAGGTAAAACCAATGGCAATAATAACCTGAGAGTTTTCAGCAAATACAGAATGTATCTATTCTTTTTTTTTTTATTTCCTTTTTTTCAACAGAATTTGCTGTAATTAGCATAAAACAGGAACTTATAAATATGTGCTGATTTTTTTTAAGACATGCTTGAAGATTTCATTAACAATATTTAAAATTTCAAGTCTTACGGAAATAATCTCTTATATCGTTACATTATGTACATTAGAACACCTCTCACATTGTATCACCTCAGAAAAGTTATAATCTCGTAGAACGAGACATCAGATTAACATTTTCTAAAATACCAGTGCTGGGTTCTCACAGTGAAAAACTATTCCTCTGGCAGGCCACCAGAATTTAAACTTGGCAGGCTGTAGTGTAGTATAAGGTTTACTTGTTCAATCAAGCATTCAATTAACTAACGTGTCAGTATGTTGGTCCTTTGTGAGACAAATAAATGGCAGCTAAAGTGCATTGAGCTGTCTGAATGGATAGTTGTGTAATTAATATTTGCTTTTAATTTATTGTAAGATGTCCAGATGCTCTGGCAATCAGTTCCTGGGAAATCCTTAAAATAATTGACTGAGTTCTGTAAACTTACTAGAGGGCAGCAGGTTTTCCTGTCTCTCTCTCTCTCTCTCTCTCTGTGATTAGAATTGGGCAAATGATTCAGCAGATCTTTTAAAATTCTTAAAATATTTTTATTAATATATTGTTTATAGTTCCAGCATAATTTCTGCGTAATTTAGTTTGTTTAATAACAGGGTTTATATATTATCTATAATCTCTCTCAGGCTGTCATTGTTTTGGGATCACATAGCATTCTCCAACTCAGCAGACCAAGATTTATTGGTTTGGCAGAGAAGAAAGGATGTAATTTCAAGAAAATATTTTGCTCAGTTACTCTCATCTTTGTGATCTACTCCAGTAGTTAATCTTAGTTGTGTAAACATGGAACAGAGAGAGAGAAAGGTATTTTCAGTGTGTGATTTTATTACATATGTGTTGATATAGGATGAGTTGTCCTCTGAGCATTGTCCAGATGAGTAACTTAGGCTCTATGTACAACTTTTATGTGAAAAACTGGAGATCAGAACCTTTCAGTGAGTTTTTATCCCACTTCACTACAATATGTAGACTAAGATTACAGCTATGCTAAACTAAGATCGTGGCTATGTTAAACATACCCCGTAGCCATTGGAGATCCAGGCATCTTCAGAGAATGACTTAGCTCAGACATCCTGTTCTCATTAACTACTGAAAAAGCCTCAGTCAATATTGATAATTGAAATCAGGTGAATCAGATCTTTATGTGGCAACTCTGCATTTCACCAGGGATTGAGAGAACACGGAGTGCTTCTCAGCAATCAGATGAGAGCTAGGTTGATTTGATATACTGCATGTTTTATATTTACACATCACCTGGTTGTTGCTGTTGGATATGATGTAGAAGTGTGGGATCTATGCAGCACACTGCAACGAGTTTCTAGGAATAGCCTTTATTTCCCTGAACTTTTCAGCCTTTTACAGGGTATTACACTACAGGTTTAACATGATTGCTAAAGGGAACACCACCTCTTGTCCCATTGGTGGGATAAGAGAAAAACACACTATGTGCAGTTGTACAGAACTGTTTTGAGAAAACGAAATTGTTTACAGAGATAGACCTTGAGCAAGAGCTGCTCCCAAGAGACTTTCCCTTGGGAACAGATCAGCCACTGACAGGCTGTAATTCTCTCAGGCTTAGAAAAATCAGGTCCACACCTGGTGACACTGACACCATGGGAATGGCAAGGACATTCCTAAATATCATGCCATTAGTGATCATTTGTCAGTTTCATATAATATTACAGACCCTGATGGGAGGTCCATTATGTGGTCCACTGTGTCATTTCCAACACTATTTTTTATGTCTGGTAAGTCACAGAATTGATTTTTATCTCCACTCTCTCTTGCATTTGCATCATGTGTTGCCCTCACTCAAACACTGGACAAAATGTCATTTGTAGAAGGATCATTCCCACAACTCTCACCTCTGGCTTATTTTTCCTCTGACCAAAGTTGTATTGATTTTTCTACTGCTGTCTTCCTGACTAGCAGTTAATGATCACACTCAATGTACAGATAATAGAGATGCCAGTATCCTTGTAGGGGTTAGCTGTGATCACACAGAGCTGTTCTGCAAAAGTACAAAAAAAACCCCAAAAACAGAGATCTCACAAGCATTGATCTATATATACACATTTATTTGTATAATAATGGAAACCTCACCCAGAAGGGGTAGATTAGTTCATAAATCAGATTTAAAGAATGCCTTTCCAAACTTTACATCTTGTGTTCAAGATATAGAGGGTTCATTTTCAAGACAAACTGCTTAGCAGTTATCTTTTTTCTTTTCTTTACATGTAGTACACTATGATAACTTGTATCTTTAAACATCCTAATATATTTAATATTTAGTATGAAAAAATATTCTATTCTATGTTATGTAACATTTATTTTATATAAATAAAAGCTTTTTAAAATAGTTGAGTAATATTTTCCAAGTTTCACATAATTGTCTTCAGTGTTCAGTTTCTATCTGGAGTCTGCTTGGGGGCTTTACTTTCAGCAGTAATATTTGACAATATTTGGAAAAAATCACCAGTTTGACAAGTCTTCAGTGAAATTCTGAGAAGCTGAGGTACCAAAAATGCCTAGTCATATTTGTAAAACACTGAACATTGACCAAAAAAAACTAATGAACAACTCTTTCATGTTTTTGAGCTATTCAGTCTAGAACTAGTTCATATAAAGATTGGAGTAGTTAAAGAACATGAATTGAGTCATCCTGCCAATATTGCAACTCTTTTAAACTTGAAAAGGTTTGTATTCCTTTTCCTTAGAATTGTTTGTTTCAGTAAAGCACACCTGATTTTTTTTTAAGTCTATGAAGGCTGCTAACCAAACAGTTCCCTAAATATCAATAGGAATCTTATCCCTATCTCAAGGAAAAAAGAAATATATAACAGTCTACAGATGAACATGAAACAAATTCTTTCTTTGACATTTTTGGTTCCTACTTTATTTCTTTTCTTGTTATCTTGGACATTATTCTTAGGAAAGTCATTAAAAGTTCAAAGGTATGTATGAGATTAAGGCTTTCAGGAGAATGAAATTGAAGATCGGTTTTCAGTACTGAGATCTCTTGCAGTATGCAAAAATTTGACATTTCTATTGTTCTTGGGGTACCTTATCAGCAGACAGTGAACTTTGGGTTCTACAGATTAAGAAAAGTTACTAGCATGCTGTGAAATGGAAAAGCAAAAGATTAGCCTCTTTATTCAGTGAATGTATGCAAGCTTCTAGCATGGCAAAATTTAAAGGGTATCATTTCTATAATTGGTGCTTCTAACACAGAGAAGCTTTATCTGCGTGTTTCTATCTGTATACAAAGCACAAGTATAAAAGAGCAGCCCAAGATTGCAGTTGAGTATGACTTTTCTTTTTAGAACCCTTTTTTTCTACCAGTCTTTTTTTCCGCTATTTCTTCAGCTTGAGAGATAAAGTAGGAAACTCTTCTACAGCCCTTAGCTAGAGCTAATGGCAGTATTCTAGCAGTATTACTGCCAGGATGAATCTGCATATTAACTAACCCTTCATGTAGGGGTCCAGCACCTGACACTCTTTTATATTGCCATAATTAAAATGAGTCGATGGGTCAATCAAAGTGAACTTTTCACTATTAATGACCTTTGATTACCCCTAACTGAAGAATCAATGGTATGAAGTCAGAACAGGCTGCAAATACTAATGCAAAAAGCCTGCCAGGTAGGCTGACATATCATGTAACAAGGTCTATGGCCAAAGCAGGACATAAAGCAGCTTCTGTCATATTAGCAGTTGTATCATAAAGTCTCTCATAAACAGGTCCTTGCATTCATCTAAGGTACTTCTGTCAGTGATGTCATACCTTGCCATCTAAATTTCTTAAAAGAAGCTGTTGCTGATGCTCTGTCCAATGTCTTAATTACCAGCAATGTTATGGTGGTCCATGATCTGTTAGACTGGATTGACCTTTAGTAGCAATATATTTACTTATTTATTTCAATAAAATATTTTTATTAAAGGGTTTCAGCTTTATAGATGAGTGAATTCTCTTAGTTCCCACAGCCTCTGGAAGTGACAGAAACCTCTGGGCAAGGATTCAGTTTGGGTAGTCCATGTAACAGTGATTTCTAGCCACTGACTAGACGTGTTCTGCCTATACACAGAAAAAGGCCTTGATCACCCACAAGTGGCTTGATGAGGACAAAGAATTTGGATAGGTATAAGATTCCACAGTCTTTTACCATGTGCAATAAAAACTTTGTGGATACAGAATAACAACAATTATAACAGAAATAACACAAAATAACAAGGCTATTCTATTTCTTGAAATGAAATCTCACTTTTCAAGGTCTCAGAAGCATGACAATCAGCCATCCAGTCCACAAAAACCACTCTTCAGACAGAACTGATTTTCATCCTCTACCATTAAGTAAAGTTTCTAGATGCTAGTATAAGCCTAACTGTGGTCCAAATAAGTCTGGTGAAAAATCACTAATGAATTCAATGGAGAGTGTCCAATCAGTAGTAAGTGCTTTCCAAAGTCACACCATTTAGCCTTTGAAATAAACTTATCAATGCAAAGAAGGATGAGAAAAATCAAGAAGTATCAATGCCAGCCACTTCTTTACTTTAGAGCAACTACACAACAATAGCTGAGCACATCTGAATAACACTACTTATTTCAGTGATATGATTCCAAAATATTACACTGAGTGGAAGCACATTCAAATTATGAAAAAAAACCCTTGTGGCACTATCCATTTAAAGATGCCAAAGAGAAAGATAGATGGATTCTTCATTGGATCATTCTTTTATTTATAAATACACAAGTCAGTAGCAGCATAGTTCATTCTAAAAGGGTACTTCATTATTGCAAAGTGTAGTGTTTCTTGATATTTTTCCTCCAGTAAGTAGCAATATGTCAAACCCCACATATTTAACTCACTTGTCTTGATGTCAGAAGACCATGGCATACCCTAAAGAACAAATATTTGAACAGTGCTAAAATACTGTCAGCGAAGTCTTGGGTACCCATCTGTTACACAGATAAAATACATACTGAAATGACTGACATTTGTTACCAATACGAACAAAACAGTCAGGACTTGTCATGTGTTTGTATGCGTAACACACGGGATGCAAATCTGCATGTCTATACAAGTACATCTATTAGTTTTATGTCAATATGCATATAAATTTCTGCCTAAATATTTACAATCAATTAGTATATTTTTCAGGCTTAGTTTTTGTATTGCTTCCAGCTGACTGAAAGGGCATATGGAAACAATAGGAACATATGGAAGAAAAGATCTGTTTTAAGACCAGATTGCCGTATGTTTACTCATATTGAATAACATACACGGAATATTCTTTCTGTGGCACAAAATAATCTGCTGTGAAGAAGTGTCACAATACAGAAGTTTGTATTTATTCACAGTTAGGTACCTGCAATTTATTTACCTGCAGTAGTGATGGTGTAACATCAGAACTAAATTTGGAGTTGGATTGTTTCAGTTATTTCCAAATTCTACCCCATGATAATTTTCTTGAATCAGGGTTACTCTTTTATTTACACAAACCGGGAACAAAATCTGCTGTATAGATTAACAAGAAGGCTTACTGAGGTTTCCCATTTATAAACATTATGCTGTTTATCAGCTTAAAAATGCGACTTTTCGAAATTGATTGCCAATGCCACAGCCACACTGTATCCAAGTAGTGTTTAAATTGTGAAAAATTGTTTGCATCTTAAGGCTGATGAGACACTGCATATTTTACCCTATTTTGCCTAGGCAGTAGCATGTATCTCCAGTGTAATGGTTTTATGTGTGAGGGGTGCACAGTTACTAACCCTCTTCCACCATGGAGAAGAGAAAGAATGGAATCTCAAACTTAGCTCTGAATATCCTCCTTGAACAGCTTGAAGTTTAACTGAAAATTCTTCCACCCTTTCCTGCTGTAGCCACATCGGTTCCAAATTCCACCTGAGTTCCTGTCAAAATAGCTGGAGATATTGGGTCTACAGCACTAAACTCCAATTTTTTATTTGTGCCCAACAAATATACCCACACAGACACACAAGACGAAGTCCAAGGGATGTTTGAAAAGCATTAACCCACTTTACATAGGAAAATGCCAATTGCATAGATGATTACTGTATGTACAAGTAAGAAAATGTAATTAAGGCCCTTATGGTAGACGTCACACACGAGCCTTCCATTAAATTCCATTGGAGGTTGTTGCTGAGGTCTTGATCCTGGCTAAATCCTACTCCTTGATTTTAGCCCAAAGTTAATGCCACATGAGGGGGAGAGATCTTTTATTTTAAAAATCCTGATCCTGCAAACAGTTTTACATACATGCATCATCTGCAGAATCAAAATGCCCCAATGTTCCATAATTAAAACATGAAAAAAAAATAAAACAATCTGAATAGACTCTGCTAATGGAAGTTCTATCATTCCTCTGGACATATCAACTTAAATACATTTGTGCTTGATACAAAATATTTAAAATTAAGAAATTAAAGTGCATATTACTAGCTGCTCAATTATAATCCTTTTAAAAAAAATCCATTTTATTTCTCAAAGGCAAGTATAAATAAAGTAACTGTTAACTTGAATGGAATTTCAATATAAAAAAATAGAACTTCACTGGGGATTTGGATTATTTAGACAGATAATAGTATTTTGCAAAAGAGAAATGTAGAATGCCAAACCACATTAGAAAAATACAGCACTGGCACTTTATATCTGTATAGATTATATCTATATAATCTGGAACAAATCTGTAGATATGCCCAGTAAGAGGACATTCTTAGTTCATTCCCTTTTTTCAATCTAACATCTACACTACTCTCTTTTTGATTTACTAGCAGTTCAGTAAAGTATCTGTTCCCAGTCAGTATCCATTAATTTTCTTGACAATAAACTTGTAAAAAACTCTGACAGATCAAACTAATATTGAGTCAGAAGATCCATGAACATAGAGCACGTAGAGCAGCTTCACATATCAAATCTGAACTCACAGGAAAGTTAAGTATTTTGTAATAAAGTAAGCAAATAAATTCCACACTTGCCATAGAAACAGTGACACTCAAACTAACAGCTGTACTTGATCACACTCTGGTCATGTAACATTATCCTTTAGACCTTAATTCTGCAGTGAAACTCCCTTAGCATGGTAGCCCAATCATACCTCCTAAGTATTTTCTGGATTACTTCTTTGGCACTGGGATTTCTATCCTCCTGGGTCATAGAGCGGGAAGCAGAGTGTTTTCATCCCATAAGCAGCAGCACACAGAATGTTTTAGTCACATCCAAGTATAATTATGGCCAGGATACTGTCCATACACTACTCTAGTAGAAATCTTTCACAGAAAATAACTAAATCTCAAAATTAGCAGTAACTTCTCCAGATCACTACTTCCACCGTAGCTGTAGACAGAGGGTAGGGAGCTTGGCAGGCTGAGGCACCTGATCCCACAAGATGCTCTGTGTGAGACAGTGTTCCCTCAACTCCAGCAAACACAGCTGGAGTTACAGATGCTCAATACATCGCATAAACAGGTCTATAAACTCTGGCAGTTTTGCACATTACTTACCTGAATATGAAAGACACTTAAACAAGATGAGGCAAGATAATTAAGAATGTGCACATTCTAGCACAGACCAGGGGCCACTTCTTGTCACACCCCAAAGGCCATGTCTTGTTGAACCCTACTTTTAACCTGAAACCCACTATACGGATCAATAGCATACTGCCATAAAAAGCATGCTATGAGAGTTTTGGTTTAGGTTGGTTTTTTTTTTTTTTCATTTTATACAACCTTCCACTTGAAAGGAGAAAAAGAATCCAAAAATATTAAAACAAAGTCCTCTGGAGACATAAGATGAGGATGGAGACAAAATCTGACAGTAGCAAAACCTATTTTGCTACCCATCTTTAGAGTCCTCTCCCAGTATGCACAGCCAATAAGCAGTAAACATTCTGGCCATGACAGGAAAACATTTCACAAAGGCTCTCTATGTTTCTAGAGGACATGAATTGAATTTTTAATAAAATGTTTAGTCTCAAAGCAATTCAAAAGATTGCATTTTGAAAAGAGAATCACATCTAAGCAAAAGAAATTCTATAGAACTGTTACCCAAATAGCTAACAGAAAGCTTGAAACATGACACGGAAGAAAGACTGCGAAGTATCTTGACATTGCTGTCATACTACAAGTCAGTACTTCAAGAGCAATGAACGAGATGTAAATATTTACCCTCGGTAGCTAGACCAAAGAATGCAAACAGATTCCACAGATATAATACAATTTGTCAATATCTTTAGTGCTGGAAATGGAAATGTTAACTCTGCCAGGCCCACTGATCCTGAATGATGAATACAATCAATTACATTTTTTACCTGACGGTCATTCACATCATTGCCTTTGTTGCAGCTGACTGCTCCCTGTCTTCCAATTCTTGTTTCAAGGCACCGAGCAACTTTTTATATCCACGTTTCATTCAGTCTTTTTAACAGATTCCCTACTGCCATCTCAGGTTAACACTGCTTGTTTCAGAACTCGTCTGTTTCCTTCCCTTATTTTTTCAGTGTTGCCTGTGTCCATGGTCTCCCATCTCAGAAAGGTGGCCCTTCTGGTCTCTGAAGTGTCATCTTAAATCTCACTCTTCCTCAAGCTCCACAAATTTTAAACACCTCCTTACCATCTGATCCAAAGTTCATTGGTCATCAAGAGCCATTAACTGCAATGGGCTAAGAATCAAGACCAGATTGCTGCCAATAGCTCTGGACTGAAATCTAGCTAAAGAAAAATAACAAAAGAAACTGTATGGGCACCCTTGTTGCTAATTACAGAATGCTACTTGAACACAGTCATGGCAATACTATATCCTAGGTTAATACCAGCTGTTATCATCTGGTATTGGAAAATATATTTCCAATATATTTTCTCTAGTCATTATGAAAAGGACTAAGGCCTTTTAAAGGTACAGCATTGTACCTTTATTTGTACAAATTCAGAGTGATGCCAGAGGTCTCTGACAGAGCTTGAATAAATAAGCATACAGTAGCTCCTATAATTTCTTTTATATACTACAAAATACCATTCTACATCTAGCTGGCTAAGATAAGGAATATAGTCATGCTTATGAACCAGGTTAGTAAATCATTGCAAAAAAATCCAAAGTTAAAATGGAGTTTTTAGCACAGTGAAAAGTTTAAATTTAGTATATTTTAAATTCTCACAAGTGACAACCTAAAATTATTTTCTTCCAAGGAACATCTGTCTAATCCTGTTATTAATCTAACAGCAATTTGAATAAAAACCATTCCGGAAATCAAAAATAATACTATGACTCTATTCTTCTTGCCTTCATTTATAAAGCTTCTGGTACTTATTCCCTCTTCATTTAATTCTCCCTGCCTCTTGCAACCTCAGGTCTCTAATGCATATTTCTGATAAGGAAAAAAAAAAAAAATCAAATAAATTGCTTTTTCCCACCTTTCCTTCTCATATCAGTTTCTGATGTTTTGCAAGTGCCTTGGTGTAAAGCCAAAGCCTTTCTGCAATCCCACAGTGCTCCCACCAAGTGGTACAGGGAAATCAGTTCTAACAGACAATTTAGGCAATCTAATGTGCAACAGTAAGATACACAAACACTAGGTAGAAGATTCTGTTCCTGTTATGGGAAAAGTTAACATCATCAGACAACCACTACTGCCTATATAAAGCTAAAATATTACAGATTTATTAAAAAAGTGTGCTGTGGTTTGAGGCTACTTCAACAGCAATTTGACAGTAATTACAATTCACATTTTTACCCTATATTGTACTAAATAAGGTACTTTAGGGAAAGTGATAAATTACCTGCTTATTACCACATAATTTTGCCACATATATTAGCAAGAACAAATCCAATTATATGACCTTCACTGAATAGGAGTAGTTTTGGGGGTGCAGGTTTTTGTTAGTTTTTTCTTAAAGATATTTATACTAACAGATTAATTATAATGAAGTACACTCCACCCTCGCAGCTTCAGCTACAGTAGGCAAAAGCTTTGTAGAAATGGAATTACTGTTGCAACAAGGTTGCTTATGACATTGTTTAATTAAAAAAAAAAGAAAAAAAGAAAGAGTTGGGACACTCTTGTACATTGACAGGCGGTGGAGTGTATCATATATATACAAAAGAGGGCTATTACTTCTGTTAGCTGACATTGATGTGGGAAGAGAGAACAAAACCAAGTGCATTTTCTTTCCAGCACTGAAACATGCAAAGACAAAATTACAAGTTGTATGCAGCTCAGAATAATAAAAAGAAATGCCCCAGTATAGTTTAGATTTTTAAAAAATATATTTAATTCTCTGATCTTTCACTTCAAAACTTAGAATTAAGCAATGAATGAACAGGATCTGAAATACAGACAAGGCATTGCTCACATAACATTAAAAGGCATCTTTTAAATGCTGCTGTGGATTTCTAAACTTACACTGAACAGAATTTTTTGTTGCTGGGAATTTGAAATGCAAGATGACCTTGGCCACATTACATCAATTTCTTTAACTGGAATTGTAAATATGCAATAAATTGCTGTTCCAAAGAGGTAACATGCAGAATTCAAAATTGTTTCTTGCAGGATTCTGTTGACCTGTGTATGATGAGATATTGAAGCAGTGGTACAAAATCCACAGCTCAAGCATGAAATCCTAGTGGCTCTGATATGATCTCTGAGAATACTGCTCCTCAAAATACACCACTTCCTTTTAACCACTGAATTTAGTTTTAGGAAAACAGCTGCTTGCCAACTTTTTTTTTTTTTAAAAAAAAAAAGAAAAAAAAAAGGCAAGGAAGGTGGGAGGAGGGAAGAGGTGGAAAGAGCTTATGCATTATGATGACATTTAGCAGAAAGCTGCAGACAGAAAGCAAAGGCAAATATTTTAAATGTGACAGATTTAAACCAGAAATGAAAGTGTTTTTTCCTAGTAAACAGCTTGCCAGAGTTGGTTGGGACAAAATTTGGGTTGCAGCTACAGGCTGAAACAGCAGTGTAGAGAAACAAAAACAGGGATTTACCCTCTACCCCAACACCCCCTTTCTCTCCCAGTTAGCAAAGTATGACTGATGCTTTTGGTTGGCCAGGCAAATATTAGCTAGAATCTCATTTAGCTACATCCACGGTCCCAGATGCTTAAAACTTATCATGGATTAAAGCCATGAAATAAAAATTTAAAAAGAAATTTCAATTTGAAATTTTATTGGCATGTTGCTAGAATGGTCAACATCAATTGATAGGAGAGACTTTGTCCACATACTCCGAGAACAGCCTTCCTGCACCTCCCCCCTCTTTTCTTCCTCTCTCTTTCAGCATTAATGCTATTAAAAGCCAAACAAAATACTGGCTATGGGTGTAAAGAATGCTGGTTTTTTTTTTTGGAATGTTGCCATGGATCCTGCTTCCAGTCGCGTCCCACGGAAGGAGGGTGCAGCCTCCTGACTCTACGGCAGGCTGGTCTCCCCGAGCAGGGCAGAAGGAAGATAGCCACGTACTCCTGCTCCTCCCTATTCTTTCCCATCCACTATAGCCAGGTCTTTGATCACCCTCAGTTTGCCACTGGCATCGATCCTGCGCTTCTCGCGTATTAGATCCTCCAGGCTGTGGAACCTCACCGTATGCACCTTGTTCTCTGCCAAGTGGATCTTGAGATAGTACTGCTGCTGGTGCTGGGTGCCAGCAGCCGCCTGCAGCTCCCCCCCGGCTTTGAACTCCCGTTTCCCGAAGCGGCACCAGGCGGCGAAGCTCTCGGAGTTAGTCCAGCAGATCTCGTCGCTTTTTAAGCCCAGGTGCCCGCAGGCGTTCTGCACCACCAGCTCCGCCACCAGCGGGCGGAAGCGGTACCAGCTATTCACCACCCGGCCCACGTTGCCCGCGGCCGCCTCGTACAAGCTGTCCTGGCGGATCTGCCCCTGGTGCAGGTGGATGATCTGCCCGCCGCCCACGTACACGGCCCAGTGCGGCGGCGGGTGCTCCGACGGCCCCAGGTAGAGCAGCTCCAGCAGGTCCCCCGGCTTGCAGAGGGCGGGCAGGGCTGACACCGAGTAGACGCTGAGGTCCCCAGCCTGGGGGCCGCTGCTGACCTTGGAGAAGATGCATTCCTGGCCGCGGAAAGCGGAGAACTGGGTCTCGTTCAGCACCAGCTGGTGGTGGAGGTGGTGGGTGGGCGTCTCCTGCCCAGGGCTGCCGGAGCCCTTCACGCCGTACTTGTCTGGCTGGCCTCGCTCGTCCAGGTCCTCCTCTTCATCCGAAAAGAAGTAAGCCACCCCGACGCGCAGCTCGTCCTTCTCGATCCCCGAGGGGTCCCCGGTCGGCAGCTCGCTGTAATTCAGGTGGGTGATGCGATCCAGTTGATTTCCCATCAATGACAGGGCGAGGCGAGGGCAGGAATCGCCGGATCTAAGGGAGGGTGGGGTGGGCAGAGACAGAGAAGAACAAGAGATGGGAAGGAGAGCGCACGCAGAGAGAAGGAAAGAAAGAAGAAAAGAAAAAAATCAAGGCACATACAAAAGATTTCAGCGATTCCGCCCTAAGCCCTTATCTCTCCCCGACTCCTTCACTCCCCTTCGTGCAAGGGAGAAACTCCCAGTGCGGACCCTTCCCCCTACCCCAGGGGTGCGGGGCAGGGCAGAGCCCCGACTCCGGAGTGCCGGCTCCCAGCGCCACGAGAGGAGCTCCGTGCGGGGGGACGGAACTGCCCCAGGAGTCTCCGCTCTGCGAGGGGAGATGGCTCCGGAGGCTCGGGGAGGCTCTGGCCGGAGGGTCCCGGGCCCTCCCTCCGCCGGTGCGCAGCCGAACCGCGCCGGGCAGCGCTGCGTGTGGGGGTCGGCTGCAGGAGCGCACGGCCCCGGAGCTGCCAGCCCTGCCCACCCAGCGCCCGCAGCCCGGCCGGGACCCCGCAAGACACAGGCAAAGAGCAACGATCGGCACCCCCCGCCCGAGGGGTCCCTCCCGTCCCCTTCCGTACCCGTGGTCGCCCAGCGCCAGAACCCCCCCAAACTCCTTTAAAGTCGTCCTGTCCCCATGGGCGCCGCAGAGGAAGCGCGACACCGTGCACTCCACCGCCACCCGGCTGCTCCGCCCGCGCCGCTCTGGGCAGCCCGGCCCCTCCGGCGAGCCTAAGTACCGGCGGCGCCGCTCCCGAGCCCGCCCCGGCCGCGCTCATTGGCCGCGCCCGGCGGCGGCGGGGCTGGGCCGCGGCTCTGCCCGCCCGGGCCCCGGCTCTGCCCGCCCGGCCCCGCTGCTGCCCTCAGCACGCCGGCCCCGACCCCCGGGCCGCTCCTGCCGAGCCCCGACCCCCGGGCTACCCCCGCCGAGCCCCGAGCTCCCCGACCAGCCCCGACCCCCGGGCTGCTCCGGCTGGCCCCGGGGCTGCGGCAGGCGGGGCGTCCCGGAGGAAGGAGGTTTGAGATCGTGTCCACCGTGAAGCCGCTGCCAAGTACCCCTGGACTGTACAGAAGTAAAAAAGAAAGAAATAAAAGCAAATTAAAAAAAAAAAAAAAAAAAAAAAAAGTCTATCAATCTTACTCGCCCGGAAGAGACGGCCACGAGTTGCTCTGTCCCTCGAGGCTGGACGTGGGTGCCCCTCACCTCACTTCAGCAACCTCAGGTTGCAGCTGTGCGGCCTGAGCTGATACCCTGGGCTTCCTTTCGCCGAGGAGAAAAACGCATTTCCAGAGGGCTATTCCTCTCGCCTATTGCACCTCCTATTTTAGCACGGCATGAAGTGTCTTAAGGAGGTGACTGTCTCTTCGTCGCCTAGATGTGAAGTTGGAATGCTCGATGGATGGCAGTAGGTGAGACGACTCTGTCTTTCCACATCTGGACAAAGTAGCAGTTGTGGGTTGTCCTCAGGTGTAACTAGAAGACACGCTATGGCTTGTCCTAAGTAAAAAGCCGAGCCTGTCTGGCAGTAGCAGTCCATTTCTTCCGAAAATATATGAAATCTAAATAGTTGTCATTTGTAGTAGCTACTAACAATACACAGTTTTGTACCTAATTTTGCACATTTTGGAAATGCAGCTCAGAAATTATTTTTTCTTTTAACCACACTTCCCCTATGAGGCTGTGTCAATGATGGGATTGTAACCTGGTTCTTCTATGTTCTTAGTCTTTCTCTATAACCGTGTGAACTTCTGAGAAGTGAGAATTTAAATATTTAAGACACTTCATGAAAAAAATCTAATGACATTCTTTGGTTCAGATGTGAATCATATTAAAGTACCATTTTTAGCAGGAAGTAATCTACTCATTTCTTTGCAGTGAAAATAGTTTTGTCATCTAGCCACAAGTATTTTTGCTTTCAGTGTTTATGGATAATATCTCTCTTCACTGCTGTCCTTTTGCCAGTCTTCAGGTTTAGTTAACTGAGAACAATAATGCCATCACTTTATTCTCATTATAGAGAGACATACATCCTTAAATAAAAATAGTGAATTTCAGTTTTTCAGGGTTCAAGCTCTAAACCTATATTCATATGGATCAAATGCCGAGTTTCTTAGATAAATGTGTTTACTTTGAATGATCCTTTTCTTTTTCAATTCAAGTATTGATACAGCTGTCTTTGTAGGGTGGAATCTCCTTGTACTCACTGTTTTTTTTTAACATATGCAAAGGCATCACATCATAAATGGAGGGAAAAAAAAAAAAGGTGTGTTTAGTAAAATTCGAAGACTGACATCAGTTATTTTTTTACTGTGGCAATTATACTAATCTATTGATGGTTACAGACTTCCCATGTCTCATAAACTCAGGGGTTATGGCCTGAGACTACAGGAATTAAGCTGATTTGCAGCAGTGAAGGATGCAACATTTATGGCCTGTAGAATCAGAAAGATAATTTGAAAACAACAAAAAAAGAGAGTGTTTCCTAATACATGCATTTTAAAGTTTCAGAGGACTAAACATAACAGATGGATGTTATTTATCTCTAGAATTGTGTAAATACTTTTCTACTGATTGTCAGAAATTATATGTTCTTTTACAGCATGACCTTCACCAACTGCAACATTTTAAATTAAATTATGAAGACACTCTAATAGATCTAGAGCTAAAGCTGTAAAACATTGTTTAAATATTTTGACTTTTATTTTAATAACTGTTAATGTGCTTCATTGTTAAAGATAGTCCAAGTTGAAAGCCATTTTCCGTAGACCTTCATCGACAGTTTCTGTTTTCTAAACGCTTTACATTTTTCCCGTTTAAAGTCTGCATCTTTTTAGGTTGCACTCGCACAGTTCACACTTCCCACGTTTGCCAATCATCAAGGCTATGTGGAGTAATTTTTAGATACTTCTAAACAAACAAAACATTATTTCATCCTTTCTGTGCAAAACAGTGGAGAACAGACTGCTTCACCAAACTGCAGGTGCAGAAGGAGTCTGGGTATAGGAAAGGCTCTGCCCTTCGAACTAGGAGCATCTCCTGCCAGATTTTAACCATTTTTTGGGCGATCCCCTGCAGTTTTGCAAGTCTGCTCAATGAGAGAATTTTGTCTCTTGTTGAAGGACTTACAATCCCTTACAATTCACCTCTCCTCACGACCTCTATTCAACACACCTCCAGCATCCATTTCCTTGTTTCATTTCAGTTCTCTGTACGCTGTCTCAGAGCTTTGTGCTCTACCACTGTCCCTCAGGAAGAAATTTTCCCTCCGTTTCTCTTCAGTCACAGTTTTATGATAGTGTCAAGTTAAAAAAAGAAAACACATACAAAAAACTCCTATCAACCAACAAATAAACAACCCCCAAACTTTTATATAAGTTTATATACACTGCTGGAGATGCCTGTTTTGTCTGAGCTAATTTGATTAATGAATTTATGATCTGCTTTAGATGTTTAACTTCTGGGTGCTTCCTTAGCACGGCAGTGAGTGCAGGCTTGGCTGCTCTTAGATGATGGCACTGGCAGTGCAGCATCACTGTTCACACTTATTATTGACCAGCTTCAGCTTCATTAACCAGGGTCCATGCTCTCTCCTTGCACCTGGACATGGGTATTCACAACATTCCTAACATGTTATTACTGACCCTTACTATTTTTTTCTGCATTCTGAACATTGGAAAGAAACCCGATAACTTCATAATCTCTGGCTCTGTCCTGGTCTACTCTGAGAGAGTGAATTTATATTTTTCCATTGCTATTTTTTCTTTTTGTGCCTTTTTCCATACTTGGCATTTGGTAACTGTTGCATTTATATTTAATTTAATATGGTGAAAACCCTTAAAATATGTGGCAAAATAGATACTCAGTAGCTTATCTTTTAAACCTTATTTTTTAAATGTTCTTTTCATCCTGCCTTGAGCTGAGCTTTGGAGTCTTGGACCTCTGTTGCTAAAAGTGGAGCTGAAACTACCATTGATTTTAATGAGTGGGGAACATTTGTGCAGAAAAATTTAGGAACACATGTTTCAAAAAACAACCAGAGATAAAAAAACTGATGATAAGGCTGGAAACTTTCCTATCTGTTATGAACTTTAGATTGTAGAAATCTGTCCATTACAATCCTGTTAACATCGAATCTCAAAGGCCCAGAAGCTCTTATCTATTTCAGGCACACTGCAATTGGTGGAAGCTAAATACAATTTCTACATCTAACTAGTCTGGGAGAGTCCTGAGGCTTCAGATAGGGAGTTGGGCCAATTCAGCCTCGAGATTACAGAGGGAGACCTCATCAGTGTCTATCAGTATCTGAAAGGAGGATGTCAAGAGGATGGACCAAGGCTCTGCTTGGTGGTGCCATACAACAGGACAAAAGGCAAGGGCAAAAAAGTGATGGACAGGAAGTTCCACCTGAACATGTGGAAGAACTTTACAGTGCAGGTGGGCAGACACTGGAACAGATTGCCCAGAGAGGCTGTGGAGTCTCCCTCTGGAGATATTTAAGAGCTGTCTGGGCCCAATCCTGTGCAAATGTGCTCTGGGATAACCCTGTTTGAGCAGGGAGGTTGGACCAAATGACCCACTGTGGCCCTTTCCAGATTTTGGCCCTTCAGCCTTGGACAGCTTTTGCCATTTTTATCCCATAATGCTGAAACTATCAAGAAGATAGTTGTGGTCACAGTTTTTCTTTTCCCTCTTTTCTGCTCTTCTGATGGCTTCTGGTGATTTTATGGTTCTTACATTCACAGAGTCACTTGTAAGTAAAATTTTCCAGGACTTGTTGTTTGTCCCTGAGGTACAGTATAACCACATAATTGTCCATTTGGATGTTCTAAACTCCAAAGCCAAATGGCTGCATCAAAACTACCTCAGAATAGTTATTCCTAATCTGTTTTAATCCCTAAAATGTATGGAAGAGTAGTATCTGACTTGTGCTAAAGTTTTTCGAAAGGTCATGCTACCAATTAATTGTATGATTCACTGATCCTTGGGCTGGGCCTATGTAGCCAGTTGCTTAGATTCTACCCAGCTCCTTTTTATCAGGTAACACTTGTAAGGACTCCAGACTTAATTTCTGATGAAATGATACAACCAGAAAAATATTGTAGGAGAAAAGATTTTGAGGAGGAATGGGAAGAAATAGCTTAATTTGAAAGCCTTTGGAAGGCTGTTATGTTGACAGAATCCCAAACGGGATAGTCACTTTTAAGTTCTCAGGGAGCAGCAGGTCAGGGTGCTGGGCAGGGGCAGGGTTTGGGGAGCTGGAGCTGCACCTAACTGCAGCCTCCCAGTGCCCTGGCAGGGGGAGAGGAGCAGGAGTGCTGGTCTGGGGCCAGGTGAGGCCAAGCCAAGGGAAGTCATGGCAGTCATGCAAGGCCATCCCAACTCCGCAGCCTGGTCCAAGCATGGGCCAGAGCTCTGATGCAGCTCTCAAGTCAGGGCATGAAGCCCCATCCTAGCTCCACAAAACTCTTCCTCATTTACTTTGCTTTTCTTCTGGACATCTTATCCAAGGTTCATCTCATCAGACCTGATCTTGAACAGAAATAGCAAACCCTGAGGAAGTGATGGAAGAGTTTGTAGATCTTACACTCAGATCCCTGACAGTAGCATCATTATTCATTCATTGGAGTATGAAAGAAAAATAGCTGAGGGACTAGATTTTCATTTAGATGTCTGTCTGTACACTAAATGGAATCTGAACTGAACACATAGGCTTTTTTATGGGGGGGAGGGGAGGATGTTATAGCTTAAATTACTACTATAAGCAAAGAAGCCTTCCCTATGATTATAACAATATCCTTTATGGATGTTTGAAGAATTGGATGTTGATGACTGTGAAGTTAGATCAATTATCAGTGAATTTTATTTCTTGATCCTTCTATTTCCTGGATTATGTCTTTCTCAAAGTTATTCTGAGTGTTCCAGAGTGCCACTATTTTCATATAGAGACAGAAGAAACTAAACAACAAAATCAACAACAGCAAAACCCTCTAAGCAGACATGACCACAGTCAAATAAAGAGAATTTGCTTATTCATAGTAGAATATTACTCTTATGCAAGCTTTGTATTCTTTGGTTTGCGAATTTTATATAAATTTTATTTTATTTTTTGTCTGTGTTACAAAATAATATAAAACATAGTCTTGCCTTGTGGTGAACCTGACCAAGTAATTGTAGCCACAGAACAGTGACTATGTGTTTGAAATATCTTGGTAAAGTAAGCTTGATCTTAAATTTGTTAGTTTAATCATATACAGCTCTAGGTAGATTCAGTATAAGAGAACTTTTGTTCTTTTATTTTGATTTTATTTTTATTTATCCCATTTCACCCTGGGTTTTTTTGTTTGATTGATTAGTTGGTTTTTTTGTTTGTTTGTTTGTTTTTTTTCTTTCAGTAAAGACACAGTTTCATATTATGTTTAATAATGAGTAAGAGGATTCCAATTGATAGCAAACTTTCACCCCAACTACCTACTCCCTCAATTTCTTTCATAGCTTATTCTGTGATCATGTAGTAACAGGGTGAGCTTAAATCCACAGCACTGCTATAACAAGATGTTGAATATTTGCCAGAAGAAAAACATCTTTTTTAAAGGTGTTGGCACTCCAGAGCTGGTGCTCTGAAACTGAAACAGTCATGAATATTGGTCCCTTCTGAATATAGGATTTTGACATGGCTTTAATAAAGTTGGTTACATTGTTCCTTCTGTAAAAGGAGGATAATAATGGCAGTCTGCAAGGAAAAATTCCACAGTCTCCTCTAGCTCTTGCTACAAATAAATCTAAAATAAAAATGACTTTGTAATGTTTATACAGGGAAAAAATATCTCCAGAAAGTAGTACAACTTCAAAAAAAAAGCTCCCAGAAAAAAAAAATTCAAAAGTGTTTGTAATTGTTTTCTAATGAAATCTTGTTAGGTGGACTATTATCACATGGCATATCACATTTTGATGTCTTTCTTCAATTAACATTTTGCAGTTCCTGACAGGGCTTCCCTAAATCACTTTTAAAGACTGGAAGCCTTTTCAGAAATATCAGACCATAAGGAATAAAGTAGTGTTTTTTCATAAAAATTGCATTTTCATTTTATGACTCTCCACTGATGATGTGTTAACTTTGTCCCTAAATGACTTAACAAGAAATAGATAATAAATATATTTCCAAGTGCACACTGGTTACTTAATTATGTTTATCTTATTATTAGTTCTTTCCCAAACTACTGAAAGAGAAAAGGCAAAATGTTTTCCTAAGTATGATATGATATTTTCTTGCATTTCCCCTTTAAAACTAGACAGATTGTCCACTATATTTTCTTTTCTTTAGCTTTTTTTTATTTTTTAATTGGAAAGCTGTATGCAACCTAATATCTGCCTGCTTCTGTTATAACAGGGTTATTTGCTTGACTTTTTCCATTTTCATATGTGCTTTGGGATCCTTTATTAAGTCATTGTTCTGTAACTGCATTCTATTATAATTTTGCTCATTTTTAATAATATGTATGATATTTCTGCTGCCCTGAAGGACTCCCATGAAAATTAAACGTTGAAATAAAATGAGCATTCAATGCTTCTTTCTATTAGGCTAGTTAATATTTTATAAAATATATTTTATCTGTGAGTCTTTCAAAACCTGAACTCGAAAATTACTTTCTAAATATTATAAGCACTAACAAATACCCCTTGACTGAATAGCAAAGCTGAAATTCAATTTGTGTGACACTTGCTATTCATAAACAGTTTGAGCTTCACTCTTATAGTTCATGATGTTAGCTGAACCCTTTTGACTGAGTAACAGAACTAGATTCAGTAAGGGAATCATACCTTGCTATATATGAAAACCTTTTGGACTGAGCTTCTCTTTTTCTTTTTCAAATACAGAGCCCATTTCTGGAGACTTAAATTGTTCAAAATGCATATCAATTTTAGGGCCAGACCAGCATCATCCTGCCTACAATAAGAAAAGGCTGTCAGAGATACATGCACACAGTTTTCTTTGAATCCAGTGAGATTTCTGTCTGCAAAGAAAGAATACAGCTATAGATGCTTAGAAATTACAAATGCATACAATTAGAATTCATTTCAATTTTCTAAGATATAAGTATTGAATAAATTCATTGAGACTGCACTGTGATGCCATAAAAATAAGTTTCTGCTCAACAAAAATTAAGTAGCCCAAATTTGTAAATTCAATACTATTTCCAGTAGTAATTTCCAAGCAACATTTTCCCAGCCTCAAGGCAATCTTGGATCCATTGGGTCGTGTCTATTCATGTATGTAAGTCTTTCACCTAAAAGTCTGTCTCAGCTAATTGGCTCACAGGTTAACCCTGTTACCTTCATACTCTTTTTCTGCTGATTGTGTCTGTACAAAACCATTGTTTACAGAAGGATTTTTTAGAGTTGTAGCATACTAAACTGTAACCAGCTACTTTATGTATAATGCATAAATGAGTGTAGACTACAGCTCATTTTACTTAGCTGTGTTGTTCCTTCAATAATAATGGAAGAAAAAAGCCATGCAAAATTTATGTTTATCCCTAAGTTTGAAGATGCAGCATGATTTGAATATACTTCAGACAAGTTGCATAAGGTATGACAGTAGTACCTTAATTTCATCCTTCCCCCTTTAAGAAAAGCAGAAATTAATTTGATTTCAGTAGAAAAAAGGTCTGATTGAAAGAAAAGAAAAAAAATCTGACTTGAGACAAGACTGGATTCATAGCTGTTTGTTTTACTCTTAGCTGTAGTAAAAAGTTTTTTAGTGATCCTGGTCATATCACTGAGATGTAGGCTGGTGCCATCAATTATTATTTAAAGAACGGTTTAAAACATGGATATAGTACTCATCGTAGGTGTCAGAATTCCGTGTTTAGTTCCTTATGTAGCCTCAGTGGATAAAAACTCTGTCATTCCTTTTAAGTGTGTGCCTATTATTTAAGACACACTACAGGCTGTCTGGATATTCTCCAGTTGCTATGTTGTAACTTTGCCCTTGTTGAGAAAATTATTCAAAGAAACTTGAACAAAACTTTTAAATAAGGGATTAGAGTACTCACTTGAAGGCAAAGGAACCTGGGTTCCTATTTCTGTTTCCGTAGTTCAAAGACTATTTAATGGAAATAGCCTTAAGATGAGAATGTTCATCCAAAAATAGGTGCTTCATTCTTTCCTACAAAACAGAAAAAAAGAACTGTATCCTACTTTCCTGGTGCCATGGTTTCAGATTTTGCTGCTGATTATGGAATGGGTGGTCAAATGCATCACAATTTGTGGCAGGCATGTCTTAAAACCTCCTGATTTTGTGTTGAGCTCAGGCCTGCGCTGGATGGTTGGTGTTGCAGAGCAGAGGAAGATCCCCAGGGATTTAGCAGGAGTTCACAGCAGGCCCCTGTTGATAGGTGCTGTGCTGCTTGCATTCAGGAAACTTCAGGCATGCCTCTAATGAGAAGCACTAACCTCCTGCAAACTCAAATCTACAGTTTCTTCTGGGTTTAAGTGCCTCCAAGTTTAAGCGGCAGCTGTTGCTTTGCTTTTCTGATTACAGTTTCTGCCTAAACATCTCCATTTTCTCCAAATCCTTCTTTAGATGTTTTAATCCATTACTTGCTCTATCCCTTAATCTCTGTTCTGCTCACCTTCTCCTATGTAAATGGGAATATTCTTGCTTCTTTCACCTCACAGAAGGTATTCTGTGTTGCCTGATAGCAATTATATAGGACAAGGGCTGCCTCCAGGGGAGACATCTCTCCAGGTATAAGTGTAATACAACGAACATGGGATGTGGGGGTACTGTTAAACACAAATAAACTTCAGTAATATGACTGCATATTCATTTCATTTCACTTTCCTGATATGTTGACCATCATTGATGTTTTATATACAGTGCTATAAGAATGGTAATTTTTTGTATGTCATCAAGTTTGGAGGGTAATAATCCACAACAGAGATGAAATTCTGTGTGTGAAAGTGTGGCCCATGAAGACTCTGTGCAGTGTTGGAAGAATATGAGAGGATTGCTAATGATAAAAGGCCTTTGAAGAGACTTTGATCCCCGGGATAAGCTTGTAGAGATTGTACTGTGGCCATTTCATGGGGAGATAATCACCTGAGGCTGAGATGGTAACCTATGTCCAGAAAATGGTGAAATTCACAATTATACAGCCCTGATTTGGCCAGTGAGTCTTTTAGCTCAATTAAAAAATAAAAACAAAAAACAACAGAAAAAAACCAAAGAAACAACCAAAAACCAGAAACAAGACTGTTTATAAATTCTGAAGTTTTTTAAACTTCATCCGGCATTAAACCTCCCCCTGCACCCCCCCCAAAAAAATAACCTATGAAAGTGTAATTTTCTATTAAGGCAATATTTTTGACCTGAAGAATGTTTTGGGTTTTTTAATATGCACTTTTTAAAGTGGAAAAATGAGATACTTATATATGAAGCATAAGTAAGTGGAAAGTGAAATTTTCTTTTGAAAGATGAGGGTTTTTTTCTCATTAATTATAATGAATAAATGCTAATGTCAAAACAAAATATTTAGAATCTGCGAAAATGCTGAATATTTTTGAACTGAAAAGTTTTTCTGAATTTAACTTGAACTTGAAAAATGTTTTGTATGACTGAGTAATATATTTCTTGGTACAGAAATTATTTCCCCCTCCAATAAAAAAAAAAAAAGAAGCTGTTTTAAATAAAATATCCTGACAGCAGCACGTGAGCTGGGTTTATAGCTGAAGTCATACATAGTATTGGATGCATGAATACTCTTCCAAACCAGAAACAGATAATTCCTTGAAACCCCAGAGATACCTGTACAGGGAAATTTGGCTTCGATAACCTACCCACACCAAATATGATTAAGCCTTATTATGTGTTTAGTTGAGGATTAGAGATAAATGAAGCTAATAAAGAAGAAAGAGTCTGCAAAGATACGGTGGTAATAAGTTAAACTGAAAATGGTGTAAATCATATATGCTCATCTCAACTCTGGGCTCATGATTCTTAGTGCATAATTTATTTGACACATTATTTCTTTCTTGTCTTCCCCCTCCCTCCCTTCTGTTCACAAATAGCTTATGAGAAAATAGCTGCTTTATCAAATGTATTAATTGAGCAAAACTGTTTATTTGAATAATTTTCATTAATAGAAATTGCATCTTGTTTTCATATTCACTTTCTAGATTATTACTTGTGCTCACAAGCAAAGGCTTGAAAAAGTATTTATAGTATGGAAATGTTTCTGTCAGATAACTCAAACTTCTAAGTTCTCTTTGTAAATGAAACAGTGGGAATTTTCATGGTATCCAGATAAAACCCATCAGTTCAAGATAGCTGGAAGAAACCAAATCACATCCAAAGGAGAGATAAAACACTATATTTTTTTAGACAAAAATTTTTAACCCTTCAGAAAAAAAGAGAGATTAATACAATCTAATGCTCAATGTATTTTTTGGAATAAGCAAATAAATTCATTACTTTCCATATATGGAAATAGGAAAAAAATTTTAAAAAAAGCACTTTGGTATATTCATTATTTAATCTGCACCATTCCTGAGCAATATCTCTGTGAGTATTGGTCGATCACAAACATCCTTTTGAAGTTACAAGTCTTTAGAGCTACAGAGTCTATAATCTCCCAGAGATTCTTACCATTTTATTACTGCTTTCTAATATTCTAATCCTAATTTCAAACATTGTTGCAGTCTAAACACATAATTTCTTGTTCTATATCTTGGGTCATGGAAAATAATTTATTCCTTCTCTCCTACCTGCAGCCTTTTATATATTTGAGAAATTTCTGCTTTTCTTTTTTTTCTAGGTTAAAGAATCATAATTCATTCATGTTTTTCTTTCTCTCCAGTTATGTTTTCTAGAATCCCAGTTGTTCATACTATTCCACTGAGCTCTCTTCAATTTTAAATCTTTCACAAACTGCGGTGTTCAAAATTGGAAAAGAAACCCAGCTGAGGCTTGAACGGAGCAGAGTAGAACAGAAGAATTGTTTATAGGCTATCTGACTGTTTCTAATTTATTAGTCTATGCCTTTTTGCATCACAGTGGCATTGTTCACATTTAGATTGTCACCCAACTACACCCTTTTCTGTGAAACTGTTGCATTATCAGGTAATTTCCCACATTCCTGTTTCTGACCTTAAAATTTTGAAATCTGTGAATCTTGTGAATTGCTACAACTTATTTCCATGGTGATTATATTCATAAATTCTTTTGTCTTAGCAGAACTCTGTATCAGTAAGTCTCTTCTTGACAGAACAGTCCTTCCATAAAAACTGAAAGACCCTGGAAAAGAAGTTAAATTCTGCAGAGGGAGATGGAATAAGATTTAAGAAATAGATGGTCCACTATAGAGGAAAAATTTATTTGCCATAGCTGATGTCAAGTAGTTAGAAGTCATTGAATCTTTTTCCAGGTATAATACATTCGTAGAAATGCAACGAAAAATGAGTTTTGTACATAATAAGAGTGGACTGTGGAAATTGCTAGTAATGTTTGTTCAGCTTTGTTTTTTTTCCTAGACAATTCAGATTTCCTGAATTAAACTATTTGGGTGGACTAAGATTTAGCAGAAGGGAGTTTTTTTCTGGGTTAGACTCATAGAAGTGGTAGCTGGAATGGGTGTGTGGCAGTCCATGTAATGCATCTCCTGTTCAAAGTGAGTCAATCCTGAATTGGTATCAGGTGTGGCTTTTTCTTACCTTGTTTTAGAAAGGATGATGATTTCACCACTATAGACTGCTTAAGTGCTGTGCTATCTGTATTGAGAAAAACGTTTTCATAATGTCCAATTTGAATTTCTTAAGCTGCCACTTTCTATAGCTGTTTCTTTTTAAATTGTCTATCATTCAAAAGTGTTTGGTCAGGTCATGTTTGTAATGGCACTCCTTCAGGAGGCTGGCTGCTTTTGGGCTGTGCCTTAGCCTCCTCTTTTCCAGACTAACATTTACATGTTTCTCCATTTATTGTAGGCCATATACTCTAGGCTCCTGAAAAGCTTGTTTGCTTTCAGATGGACTCTTTCTTGTTTCCTGACACTCATTTTGAGCTGTGGAGCCAAAAACTGGACATGTTACTCCAGCTGTAGCCATGTCAATACTATGTATAGTGACATGTTAAGTACTGGCCTCATTTCTAATAGTGTAGCCCATTGTACACTTTATCTCGTTCATATTGGTGGTGCACTTCTGCTCATCTTCAGCTTGGTAATTACTGCAACCCCTAGGACCTTTTGGTCAGGTGCTACTCAGCCAGCTCTGCTTCATGAGGTCATTCCACCCCATGTGCAGAATTTAAGGCTTCTCCCTCCTGAGTTTCACAAACCTTCTGTTGACCCAGTCTTCACTTTTCTCAAGGTTCCTAGAGCTGAATCTATATAACATGGTGTGTCAAACAGTTTTTCAGCAAATTTTCTGAGGGAACATTCTGCTTCATCATCCAGGATGAACTATTGGATTGCTTTCCAGCCCTAGAGTATTTGTTTCATTACCAACTGTTACACCTCAAGCCATTGATGATTGCTTTGGAACCCAGTGCTGCAGCCACTTTTCAGCCCAGTTAAAAGACTTTGTCCCACCACAGTTTCTCAGCCACAAGAATGTAGGGGAAGCCATTGCCAAATGCCTTAGTGCAGTAGAAGTTACAGGAATTGTCACCATTTACCTTCTCAGTCCATCATTTTGTCATAGAAGGCAACCATGGAAGGCAACCAGTTGGCCAGGTGGGATTTGCCTTTGTAAATTGGTGCTGATCTTGTTTGCCTTCTTATCTTCTTGCACGCTCATAAATGGACAATGTGCATCCTCCATCCCACCAGGGATTGCACTTGCTGTGTTCAGCTTACAATTCCCAGGACTTTCTTTCTGTTTTTTAAAGGTATGATCTGTTATTGCAGTGTTTTCCTAATAGCTAGGAAATAGCTTTATAATTACAGTGGCCAATCTTCCACAGCCTTAGGGCTATTTTCAGGCTCTGCAGATTGAATAATCTAGTTTTACTAAATAATCCCTCTGCCTGGGAGCAGAGGGCTGGGAGCAGGCTTTTCTGGTAAGGGTGAGAAAAACCCAAAGTATTTCAGTTTTCTTTGTCATTCATTGCCAGGTTATTATCCCTGTCCATCAGCATTCACTCATGTAGTTGCTGAATTAATTTTTCTCCATTACTGTTATGAAAATTAATACCCTAGGTTCATCAAGCACATTGAATGCTGCATTACTTATTACATTAGTAATCATGTAGCATCTCTTTACCCATAGTGGTCTTATTATCCCAAACAAATGACCCTGCTGTTGTGTTCTGTGGCAGAGAACTATGGTCAGTAAGCTTTATGATACTCTATATTTCAGAAATAAAGAGTTGGTATTTCATATTGGTTGACTACATTTAGTGGATACTTTTTACAGTGATGTCTTTCAGTTTCTTTTTGCCAGTAGAATATTAATTGACCACACATGAGATTCTGATTCTTCTCCTTCTTTGGTGCCTGGTTAACATCATCTTTGTCCAGCTTTTCCCTCTAAACCATGAACAAACCACAGCAAAAATTGTGCAGAGATGTGGTGTGAAGGAACCACAAAGGATAAAGTGTGCTCATTCATTCTTTTGGGATGACTCCTACGTGGTCGAGTGATGTGCGATGCCCCCAGTCTCTCTGAGGCCTGGAACATCTGTAGTTCTATGCACAGCACAGAGAATGGTGTTAGCTGAAAACAAATTCTAGCAACCTTTTGTCCAGAGTATGCAAAAACTGGCTTATAGTTTTCTATTCATGTTTAAAATTGGTCAAATTTATTTTCAGTTTTAAAAAGGTGGTAAAAATCACCCTGAGTGCAATTGTGATGTCTAGGCTTCAAAGCATGGTTTGTCTTTATAAAATCAGTTAGCTGACACTTTTTAATGTTAATTTTCTCCTAATTCAATTCTCCCAAATGGTTGAGTTGTTTGATTGAATATTGCCCACCAAAGAAACAGCCTCAGGCAGCATCTGTCATAGAAAATTTTATCCCAATTCATTAATATTCTGCAAAATTATAAGCTCTGAAAACAGGTATTTGTAATTTGAAGTATCAGGGAGCCTGAATAGTACATTATATTACTACCTTCCTGCACAAGTAAGTTACTGGTATGTGAATGGGTATTTATTAAAGCTGTTAAACTATTATTTTTTTTCATAAATGGATGCAATAGTTTGGCTCAAAAATGCTCTTGAATCTATGTAATTCTTTGTTACACACCTGGGAACAAAAGATTTGTAATAAAAGTGAAATGGCAGTCTGAATTCAGAATGCCCATGCTTTTGTGTTTTGATGTCTCAGCTTTCATGCTATTTTTATGTTGTTTCTTTCATCTTTAATTTTACCAAGAGATTCATATTAGATGCATTATTAATCCCTGTAACACTGCCTTCCCTTCTTCTGCACAGTGTGAGAGATTTCTGGCTTCATCAGAAATAGTAATGTTTGAGATTATTTTCTACATTTAATATGCGAATAAAAAAATGTGTATTTTCTAAAATCTCCATGCACTGTTATTTTCTTCCAAAGATTTCACTGATGCATTAGGACTGAGAGGCATAAGCAATCACCAAAAGCTTTTAAGCAATGATTTTGGTTGTGTACTTTATAACCTGAGAATTCTCAGCATGCAGCATGTTATAACACATACTGCACTGGAAAATAAACAGAAAAGTGAAGTATGGTAACCGGACTTTCTGTAAGGGTTTCACATAGAAATATGTGAAATAAAACGCAATTCCAATGTGTTGACCAACTGCATAAGAAGCAATTAAATGTCTCACTGATGATGGATAATGAGACCAATTACAGAATGTGTTTTAAAACATGACTGGTACAGTTATGATGCCTGCAACAGTGAGGGGACGCAGGGGAAGGAGAGCAAGGGATTGTGAATGTCTGATGGAAAGACTGATAATTTTGGAGCTGAGGTTTTTTTTTTTGGCTATTGGGTAAAGGGAAAGCTGACTGCAAATACTCCTCCACTTTGTATTAAAATGTGCATCATATTATTTTGATTGTTATATTTATTCTGTAAACAGTATCACAGCTGCACAAACTGGTCAAGGAAAAGGAGCATCATGCATGGTGAAAGTCTGGCCATAGTAAATCTATGTAACTACAATAAAGAGGGAACTCATAGGCCTTCTACATTGTTGATCAATGTTAGCAAAATCAACTGATGGTCATCTGGCTTCCAGCCAGGCAGCAACATCAATAATCCACTTAAACAGAAAATTATTATTGGAGTATTTGGGGCCCAACCCAAACAAATTATTGTTTTTATTATTATTATTATTGCTAGCATAGGGCAGTATGTTTCAGTTTGAGGTAATGTAGCACCTTTCTAGCAGACTACTTCTATTAGAAATAACAATAATTGCATGGATTAATATTTTCTGAAATCTAAGCAATTTGAAATCTCTCATTTACAACAGTGCTGCAGGTCTCCCACCAGCCTTCCCCAGACAGAGATGTGGTTCTGCTCCTGTAATGCTGGTCCCAGATGTGGATTCAAAGCCAATTCAGCTGCTCTTCTGTGAGTCAGACGAAAGTACTGGGAGGTATGGTGGAGCCCCAGTGAACATTCCCCTTCCACAAAACCCAGTGTGGATCTAGAAACAGAACTGACACATCCTCAAAGCACTCTGGCTACACCAATAATTACAGCCCCTCTATGCTTCTGGGTCCATATTTTGGTTCTCAGCTTTCAGTTCAGGTCTCTCTACTCTTGGTGTTCATAGCTAGAAATGAGAAGGGCCCGTGTTAGCAGTGTAGTCCTGCTCTTCTCAGAGTAGTGCATACCCTAAGGTCTGACCTCCAAAGAAGTCCAGTCACTGGTGCTTCAGAGCACAGCACAGAACTCTGAGGTGTGTTCCATGTTCCAAAAATATCATGAAAACCAACTTAAGCTGTACTCTCAGTGAACGTGTACTTTCATCTAAAGACAGAAAAAGCGCTGTTTTCTTTAACAATGCTAAGGTATACAGAAATTAAAGTGTCCAATATATTTCATTTTCTGTATACATGTAATATATTTCCAGAGATATTTGACTGTTTTATTTCCAGAACAAGTGCCAGCATGATTTGAAAGTGATAATTCCTCCACAGTTTGATTAGAAACAGGCTAATAGGGGTTTAAACTGAGGAGAGAGAATGAATGTTAATTGTTTTCAAATAACATAGTTTAAGCACCACAGTTAGTTTCAAATAACACAGAGGTAATCATTGAAGTGTGTAAACAAAATTTTTTATTTCAGTTACCAGTCATTAGAACTCCAGCTTAAATTAAAAAAAAAAAAAAAATCAGACAAATTATGCCAATTTATAATAAGGCAGTTGTACTGAGACTGGCTAGGATTGAGTTAATTTTCTTCATAAACACTTACATGGCAATCTGTTTTAGAACAGAACTGACAATACACTAATTTTCCAGCAGTGTTTGCACAGCATCATGGCTTTCTCTGGTTCTCAGTGTGGCCTACTCCAGAGACTAGACTGGAGAATGCACAATGGAAAAGAAGGGGAGATAATCTCAACCATCCAAAGACATCTTCCTTGCCCTATAAGATCATGCTCAGCAATAAAAGGGAAAAGAAAGGGTTTTAGGCAGGTTAGCAATCTTTTGCTTGGGAAGTGGTTGAGCATTGTTCTACTGTGGGAGGTGGTGAGCGATTACCTTTGCAACAGTTGGGATTTTTTTGTATTTTTCTCCCTTCTTCCACATATCCTTCATTTATTTACCTTTTTTTTTTTTTTTTTTTTCCCTATTGCTTTTATTCTTTCTTTTTCCTCTGCGGGCAGCTGCGCTAATTACAGAGTAGAAGCAGTCTTGGCCTTGATAGGTCACAGCTGTGTCCAGTAAGGATGAGTGTTATAAAAGAGGGAGTGGTTGGGGAAGGAGTTGGTGCTGCATGATGTTGCCCATGGGATTACACGGGGGAAAGGTGGGAAAATTTTACTGTAAGATAATAAACTGCAGATGCTTGCCACCATCTTCAGTGTCAGTCTTTTGAATCCACCGTCAATTGGTGCCCCATGTTAGGAGCAAGCACCGACATTCCCCATCCAGCTGAGAGCTGGGGAAGTGAGCAGTCAGCTGTGTGGTGCTTACCAAACCACCAGGGTTAATCCATAACAGGAAGTACAGAAAGACTGTGGCAGAGCTTCCTTGTTATTAACTTGTTTTATTGACCAGTACTAAATGAGTATAAAATGTCCATGTTCTGCTTTATTTATCCATTACAAGGCAACAGAGATCACTGCTGTTGGTTTCAGTAAAGCTGCTTCTGATTCAAGCTGTTCTACTTGAGATGATTGTCTATTAAGGCTTCAATTAGGTTTACTCTTGTTGGACTCCTCCGTGAAAAATATTTCACAATAGAAAACAAATGTAATTGGGTATAAATCATGATTCACGGAACAACACCTGCTGTTCCAAGTTGGGACTGAAAAACACTAGGAGAGGTGTTAACACAATGTGAGACAAATGCTGAAAAGGTGTAAGTGGCTGTAGCACCATTGTTTTCCATGTGGGTACATGCATTCAGCCTTGTTTATGTGTATTTAGATTGGGGTTTAGCAGAGTTAATTATAAAATTTTTAATAAGAAATATAAATGTGAGGCAGCTGGAGTGCATTCTGCTCTTCTTGGTTTTGTTGTTGCGGCTGATATTTCTCATACAATAAACAAGCTCTGTTAGAAATAGCCTCTTCTTGAAATTTTAATAGTATTTAATCCATAAATACTTCTCTAAATACCTCTGTTTTACTAATCATAATGGAATATGTTCACTGCAAGAGTCATAAAACAGATGAGGCAGTGAAAATGTTTAGTGAACATTAGAACTAATAATCATGATGATGCTAGAGCAGTTGGAGCACAGCACACAAAGATGCTACTGTAAACTCTATGCTCTCTACACAGCAGCAGTGGTAATAGAGGATTGTATAACTGGAATTACAGGCTGCACTGGAATTGGTTTGTGTTAGCAGAGCCAAAAATGACATAAATGTTCATTTGATGTTCAGAATACTTCCTCTTTTTCTGCATTCATTTTATTTCCTGACCCTTTATAGTGCTTAGCCTAAAGATTTTTGGTTTATTATCACTTTCTTCTTTAGTCTTTAGCTTCAGTTTGTGAAAGAAAGAAGGTTCATCTTTTCTATCACATTTGGAGGTGCAACACTCAGTAGACCAGCAGTGTTATGCTGTACCAGGTCTGAGTACATCACGCAGAGCTGAGCTGCTGACTCACCTGGCTGTGAGGTGTTAGGTGCTCGTACAGAGAGGCACACCTGATATGCTGTCCTCTTTTCACAGGCAACCCAGAAATAGAAATAAGTTTCTGAGTGTGTGAGAACTGAAAATTAAAAAAAGTCTAAATGGAATAAACTCTTGTCATGAAAGAAACAAAACTCTCATTCAAGGCCGTATACATTTAATTAATAGTTGGTCATTTTGGATGACTGATTGTTTGTATATTGCATGCATGAGTATGTGTATTTATGTCTACATGTCTTAGGAGCCCAGTAGAATTGCCATGAATTTGGGATGCACTTTGGTCTGGAATAGCTCCAGAAGAACTTACTAGCTAAGCCTTGCTGGAATTTATGGATAAGAGCAACATTAAGAAAATTAGCAGCAAGACCAGTTATGCTGCAAGAGGGAAGATGGTAAAAAAAATTTAGTAGGCTAAAGGAGAAATTGAATAACTTCATTAAAACAGAATTACAAAGGAAGTGTTTGCTGTGAATTAGATATGTTCCCAGTCCCAGGTGTATATCTTCCAAAATCACCATACCTACCCAGTTGTTCCCCAAGTATCTGTATTTACTTTAAGCTCAGACATCTGTGTATCTGTTGTGAAGTCTTTCTATACAATGTAGAAATTAATTCTAGATTTGATCATACATAATTAACTAATGGTGACCTATACTTCAGAAGATTATCTATTGATATTGTCATAAATTACTGATAACCTGACAAATAATACAGTATAAACTTAATTAGTGCACAGCACGATATGCCTCAGGAAGAGTGTTTCAAATACTGTTTTCCTAGCCCTGATTGATGATTCCTTTTGAGCTTAATAAGTGCTCAAAGCAGGGATCAAAAATTGTGTCCTTGCTAATGTCTTGAATTTATTGAATTACTGTGTAGATTATTGTAACTACTCTAAAGGAATTATTGGCCATGGGTTTATCACTCTTTGAGTGGTTTTTTGGGAAGTTTCTTTTGTCTCAATGATATTCTTCATCCATGCGACATGACAAAAGGTTTTTTGAGAAACTAACTAATCAATTAAAGTGTTTCATATAACACTTCAAACAAATCAAGGGATTCTGGCAATGAAGACAATATACATACTCAGAAAGGACCTGTAAATAAATAGAAAATAAAGGTGAGGCAGGCAGGGAAATTCAAATCTAAGTAATAACACAAAATAAAGCAAAGCATCAAAACACACTCAGACAAGTAAAATCTAACTAGAGAATACCTTGTTTTCCAGACTGCAGTGGTGGTATTTTGTATTTTGTATTTTCTTATCTTTCAGTCTCAGAAGTGACTATATTTAATGCAAGTTTCTGTTCTAATAATTTAAAATATGTAAAATTATGAGGTTTCATTTTGAGTTAAATGAATCCATCCTTTTTTTTTTTTTCTTCCTAGGGCCCTCTTCTGCATCTATCGCAGTCACAAAATTCCTGAATAGCAAATTGTATTGGATTGAGACTTGGAAAAAGAGTACTAAATAATGTGTCTTGAATAAAATTCAAGAGTTAGTATTTTTAGCAAGTCACCTATAATGGGAAAAGGGAGAAAAGCTTTAGTGTAAGAAGAGGAAAAAAATTAAGCAAAACAAAACCAATTTATCTTGTGTTTGTTATGAAAGTTTTCCTCCTTCCTTCTTAAAAAGAGTGGATCTTATGTTCTTTACTGTGAATGAGTCCAAAAGTGCATTTGTTTTGGTGGGATAAGAAGTACTGAACCTCTCAGTCTGAGTTATTGAGCTGGACAGTTGAAAAGTCCTCTGCCTCTGCTACTGTCCCTCCTAAATGTCTTCAGGGTTCCCTCTGGGGGGTGATAGGTGACAGGGACAAAAGCTACACAGTGACAGTGCTGATAATGAATGTGGATTATGAGAATCCAGTTCTAATCTCAGCCCTCCCTGTGTTTTATTCCTTTTTATAATTACAATCAATTTGAGGTCCACTTTCACTGCCCAGGAGAGTGGTGAGTCAGAGGGCTGTCCCAGCTGCTGAGCAGCAGTCTGGAAGAATCCCCTGGGGACAAGACAGGAGCTGGCTCTGGGTAGGGGGTGAACATAGAGAAAATGTTCAAGACATCCTTCAGTCAGTTTTCTGTCTGGTGGCTTATCAGGGGGCAGTGAAATGAACCTCAGAGTAATTGACAGGGACTTTGCAGATGTCCTGGGAGCCCTTGATCCAGCACCCTGGCACAGCTGGCAGCGGCTCTGTCACCAGGTGAGAGTGGCAGTGTGGCTCAGCCTCTCTGCAGCGCTGTGCTGCAGCTTGCAGAGCCTGCCCGAGCCTTCAGGATGGTCTCAGGAGATGGAGGGAAGAAGAGGGGAGGGGTGCTAATATTCTAGACACTTTGAGAGGCACAGATGTAGCTCCAGCATGAAAAAATACTTAGCTTTTCCAAACACAATGATATTGGACATTCTGTTTATAGCTGTGAATAGATTTTTTTTTTTTACTTAGTAGTTGAGCTGAAAAGCTTGTCAAATAAATAGTTTAGTGTTGATCCATTGGTTATCTGTTGGTCAAAATTATTTTTGCTATTCATTAGCTGTGTCAGACTCAATATGATTTCAAAGTAATAATAATAATAATTAGCATAAAAATCTATTTAGCAAAACTGTTTAATTAATGAGTTTTTTTAATTTAATGAGCATTTTTCCTTCTAAGGTTTTAAATTTCCAGGTGAAATTACTTGCTGTAGTATAAATAAATTGTAAAATGATTTTTTATCTCTTAAAAGTACAGTTTCTGAAAAATTTTTAGGAGCAATGATCATGCATTTGGACTTGAGGAAGATTATGACATATCAGCAAAGACTGAGTTACATGGCATGTAGGCACTCAAAGTAAATGCATATTTACTTTGAGAGCTATTACCAAAGTTAATTTAATTTTGGTACATTAAGAATAGACTGTTGTACAGGTTTCAAATATCATTCTATTTGCTGTACTGTGCAGTGTGTGGCTGCTAAACACTTCTACATGGAGATGAAGAAGAGTGGCTGCTTGCAGTTCTACTTCTGCTCTGTCTTGAAGTAAGCAAGGACTTTAAGCTTGGGCTTACAAGGGCTGGAATTTGTCCTTTCAGGTGACTTGTGAAAGTGGTGTATTATTCCCAGCTAAGAATCCAAATAGGCTGGCCCAGCCAAACTATCCTATTATCAATTTTGTGTTCTGTATTTTCTCACAACTCTCATGTGAGGACACATGGCATGATTAGATCTGTAACATGTAACTACTATTTGTATAATAACCTACAATTATTATTTGAATAATATGTAACTAATATTTGAATAATATGGATATTGTCTGTTTTTATAAACAATAAAAAATTGTTTTCTGGTAGATCAAAAGAAACTCTATTTAAAATATTTTGCTCATGTCAGCAGAAGATGATTTACCCATATACACCTTGCCTTTTCAGAGCTTTAAAAACAGTTTCTGTCCTAGAGAAAGTATAGTAAATTATTTTGGCCATTAAGTGAAAAGGCTAATTTCTTTTTCTTTTCCTTGGACTTCTGATAAAAGGCTGAAGATTATGAAAAGTCCATTGGGAAATTAGTATTTTTTCTCGACTTGTATCCATTCTACATTCCAAAAGGCTCCTGGGTCCACCTATGTTAATTTACTTACAGTAAATTTTTCCTCTTCTCAGTCTTTGATACTTCATGTGTAAGCAGAACACACCTATGCAAAAGTTGACAATCGTAGTTTGTTAGTTCTTTTATGCAGGCAGAATGTTCATGGTAATTAAAGATAATTCAGCACTCAAATATGAACAAAGGAAATGGTAATATGTCTGTCAAAAATTCAGTTCAAGATAGAAAAAAAGAACTTTTAAAAGATACTATAAAATTTTTAATTTCAGTGCCAGACAGTATATGTCAGCTTTTCTTTTTAAACCATTCTGTCATGGTTTTTACTTGGTTGTGAAGATTGACTGAAGCTGGGTTAGTTTTCAAGAGCTTAATTGGGAAAAGATAATGCTTCTTCCTGGGTAAATTTTCAAGAAAGAAACCTAAAGAAACAAACAACCCACATGGCTGAGATCAACATTTATTTTTACAGCCACAAAGCTTTGAAAAATATTGAATCTTTGACTTTTGTATTACTCTCTTAGCTACATCAAGAAGTGAAGAAATTTTTTGTCCTTTTTCTTTCAGTAGTAATGCACCTATTCATGCATTTTAAAGGTCATAACTTTTCACTTTTTCATACCTGTATAAATAAAGCATGAGGGCTGCACAGCTCAAAACTGAGTGTAATAGCCACGCCTTGCTCTTGGAACACCAAGTAGTCATAGAAGTGTAATCTCTCCCTGAAGTGATGCAAGATGGCTAAAACTAATGTAATGGCTTTTCTGTTTCACTGTTTTACTGAAATACCACAGTTCTGAGACATTTTATATTTTAACAGGCCATCCAAAAAATTGAATGACATCCAAGCAATGCACAAGGACTACATAAAAAGGAAAATGGACAGCAAAGGCAGCAAGTTAAGCCTCATTCACTGGAGACTGATCTCATTATGACCAAATGTTAGCTGTTTAGAGAAGCACCTACATTTTGGGAAGCAGTCTTACCTCCTGTTGTAGTTTGGGAGAAAAAGACCCTGGAAATGAACAGTTTCTCATGCCTGTTTTATGTATTCACATCAGAAAATTATGAATGGCACCTATTTCTCTTCACTGCCAGGGGAGTCTAGGCCACTAGTTCAGATGTCAACTCCTCTGTTAATGTCTGCAGTTACTCCCATGTTTTTAGCTTAGATTAACTTCTAAGTGGGATTTTCAGTTTCCTGAGTAGCTTTCTGCAATTGTCTTAAGTTATGAGGATACAAACTAGGAAACATTAAAGTAACTTCCAAGCTCTGTGGAAGCTCATTTAAGGCTGGAAGCAAAGTTAGATGAGGAACTATAGTTGGTCGTTGTGTATTATATTGCTATATTTCCTATGACTTCAAGATGTTTGGTTGAAAGTATGAAAATGGTTTATTTTCTGTTGTCCCAGTAAGATACATTCTTTTTTTGAAAATCTCGTTAATACTAAGCCTACTGACCACCGCCTTACAGGCAGAAGTTGAGCTGACCACTGAAAATGCAGCTCCAATAGGAGCTCCGTCTGAGCTTTCAGTGAGAAGGAAATGGCTGGGCTGTTCCTAACCCTGCAGTTTCTGCCTGCAGAGGGCCCGAGGCAATGGGCAGGAGGGAGTCAGAGCCACTCCTTAGCTGATCTATAGGAGCCTGACACCAGTTCAGTCCTTCAGCCTTGGGTTGTCCTTCAGTCCGGGGTACCTGCACATTTCCCCGTCTCTGAAATGTGTCAAGTTCCTTCTGGATCTTTCTGGGCATTTTTACACAGTGCTCTACAGTATTTCTGTGTTCCCCAGTGTTATTTATCCCACTAAGTGAAGAATTATGTACAGGCAGGCTTCTAATTTAATTTTTTTTATCACATAATGTCTTTCCTCCATCTCCCCACTAAAGGCGCAGAGTTTCAGAGCTTTCCTTAAATGACTTCAAATCATGCTTTCTAAATTAATTCTTATTCCATGATTAGCAGAAGCTTATTTGCTCACTGGGTTTTCATTTCTTGCCTGGGTGTGCCTGTGTTTTCCCAGGCACAGTTATGCAACATGGCAAAGGTAGATTAATGATGGACAAGGGCATGGTTACTCCATGTTAAGCAACAGCTAACTGGATGTTATTTGTCAAGATTCCTGTTAAGACATGTAGCTCAGCTTTCATTTTGAAAAGATAGGGACACTTTTGGTAGTGATAGCATAGGTTACTGTCAATCAACAATTTTAAATCAAAAAATGTATTTTTCAAACCCCCACTTCAATCAGTATGTTTGATTGTTTTTTTACTCTTTTCACTGAAATTGAACTAAGTATTCCCTACAAGCTTGATTTGACTGTAATTTACTGATTTCTAGTAATTTTAAATGAAATTGCTAATAAAACTTCTCCACATTTTTGCTACACTTAAGTAATCTGAGGCATTCTTCCTATTGCCAAAATTATTTCCTTCCAATTTTAAATCTTATTTTAAAAACAGTGTATTTAGAGAAAGAACACCACTCCCAAGGTTTTATCATACCAAAGGAATCTCTACATAAAGGCACTTAAATCACAAATTTCTCCTGAGGCTAATGAGAATTGGAGGTATTTTGAGTCTTAGATGCACAATAGCATTAATGAGAAAAGTAGCAGCAGCTATAATAAATACCTTTTATGGGCAAAGACCAAGAAATTTTCATGGAAAATTTACTTTGAGACTTTAACCAGAGACATTAAATCAGCTTCTCACCTTCATGGTTTTACTTTGGCATTTGTTTCTGGAGTGTATTTTGGAATGGAACCTTCTAAGATTCCTCATAGTCCCTGCAATCTGGAAATTTAACTTTGCTGATGAATGAGGATGATAGGTCGAAATGATATGACTGCAGCAACTGCAGATGCTCAAGCAAGAGTAAACACGTTGGCACAGACAATGATTCTGCAGTGCAAGCCCCAACAGGAATGTGCCTCTGACTCAGAGGGAAGGCAATATGTTCACTGCAAAGTTTGGAGGACTGTGGAGTGCATTTTAGCAGGTAAAAATTATTCATGGGCAAAGAGTCATTAAGCCCTGTCAGCTTCACTGGCTGTGGAAGCCCTGGAAAGGATCTGTCGGGTTCCCCCAAACTCTCCAAGCTGGGTGTCAGGGAAGAATAAATTGTGATCTCATATCACATATAATTAATGAATCTAAAGCATAAAAAAGGTCTAAAGAAAGATCAATGGTACACAGACTTTCCATCTGGGTAAGCTTCACTCCCTGTTTTTTTTTGGAAAGAGGCATTTTTCTCCCCTGCAAGATTGGATTGACTGTTCATACCTCCAGAATTAGCCTGATGTGCAAAGAAGAGGGGCTTCAGAAAGATTAAAAAATATAAAAGGATCTATGGATATTCATGAAGCTCACAAGTTGGTTCCTAAAGACAAAAAACTTTGTCTACTAAGGGATCACTGAAATGCAGCTGGCAGAAGCCCACCACAGGGTTGCTGGTTAGGAGGAGACAAGCACAAGTTGTTCAATTGCTTTTGTATTTTGTTGGATCTTGAGTATTTCCTCTCACTCCATCTGTGGAAATATACTTTTAGGGAAACTACACTGTCAGAGATTGTTTGGAGAAGAGAGGACAGATGCCCTAGCTCATATATGTACTTCTTCTTGAGCTGTTCTAACTAGATGGCAGTTCCCAGAGAACTTTTCCCAGTTTTTCTTTCCCTGTGCTTTGCAATACAGACTCTATCTGAACTTATACTGACATCATTGACAGCCTTATATTAAATTGGAATGGGTTTTTACTGTCTGTTCAGGAATGGAGAGGCAATCTGACATGAGGTGTTTGAACATGTGGTCAATTTGTGCCATAATTTTCATGGAGACTTTAAACATTATCGCTATACTATCTATCTATCTATCATCTATCTATCTATCTATCTATCTATCTATCTATCTATCTATCTATCTATCTATCTATCTATCTCTATATAATCTATATCTATATCTATATCTATATCTATATTATATATATATACTCTATATATACTATGCTATACTACTATTGCTATACACAAAAATAAAGTTGTGTACTTTAATTAAGACTGAATGTTCCAATATACCTTGTAGAAAAATATCAGAAAGTTTTCTTCTGAAATGAAAAGATGACCTTACTGAAGTTATATGTCTTTTCATCCACATGTGTGCATGTCACCTGTGTCTCCTTACTCCTTCATTCACACAGGTCAATAGCTTGGACTGGAAGCTCAGCTACAGCATTCAGGAATAACCCATAAAAACAGGAAACTTTGGGGTTAAGGAGGAACGCACACAATGGCATGCCCTGCTTCCTGAGCATGCCTGGCACTCTCAAATGCCCCTGCAGTCTACTCTGCATATCATGTAAGATCTCAGAAAAAATATCCAGTCCTTTCACTGTCTATCATGAGCTTTCAGCATGAACAAGATAATAGGTTTTTTTTCTGCTACATAGACAAAATTTTGGATTATAAATCTTATTAATGAAAAGAATTCCACCTTACCAATACAAACCAAAAACCAAAAAGAGGTAATTCTAGAATTATAAATTACTTGCCTCAACTGTTCCATTCTGAAACAGTGACAGGATCAGACAGTAGGCTAATAGAAATGAGACTGTTTTTTGTTGTAAGTGTATATCTTACAAAGCATAAAGGTAGAAAAATAATCATTTTTAGAGCTTCTAAAGTTTATATTCAAATATGAAAAAAAAAAAAATCCTTCAATATCTAAACAGGTAAATAATTCAGACAGAGAAAAAACATAGTAAATATAAACCTCAATTCTACAAAGTGCAAAATTCATAATTCTCTGAGGATTAAGATGTCTCAGAGACCTTTCCATTTGCCCTTGACTTTGGGCAGGTATTTCAGTCACAGCTGTAGAGTTGGCCAATTACTCCATCAAATCCAGGCTGCTGTCAAAGGAATTGCTTAGTGGGAAACCTGACAGAAGCACAATTCACACCATCCTCCAGGTCTGCATCCATGTAGCCAACACAAACCACTGGAATTCATAGAGTGATTCATAGGGATACGAGTCTGAAAAGGTTATGAAGAAAAGGAGAAATCTATTACTAATGCAGCTGTGAAAAATATAGTGTCTGATAGACGTATTGCTTTTAAATATAACCATATCTGCTGAGAGAAGTAACACGTTTCCATGTTAGACACCCCATGAAAATGTTTTATTAGACTTTTAATTAAGACCAGGAAATTGTACATTTAGATGTTCTAAACAGGTACTGAAAACCTCTGGACTGTTAATTTTTTTTAGCAGGACATGTGGGGAGTAGGAAACTCAGCTACTCATTTCACTGTGCTAGGTAATTATGATACATCATTAAAAATTTTTAAATCCACGCACTTCGTCAAGTACTTTTCCTTGTATTAATTATCTAATCACAACAGACTCAATTAAATAGTCCTTGTAAAATGTGGTTACAGGCGGTTGGAAAGGTCCATCTGGTTAGAAAATTTGTCCTTATTATGGGAATTGTTGTGAGAAGGTCTACTTATATTAATTGCTAGTAGAGATCTTTTTAAAAAGGGTTTCTACAGACTCATTGTGGAGGGTGACAAGAAAACCATGGAGAAAATGAGACCTTTTTTTGCATGCACCCTGTCTCTGAGGCTCCAGGTACACTATCACAGAATAAATGTTTGAATGAAATAAATTTGCATTCACTGTCAGAAGTATGGTATTTTAAAAACTACAGGGGTTCCTACATGGGTTTTTCTCAATGGTTCTGGTAGTCTGATGGTTTGCAGAATGTCCACAGCACTAGAAATGTAAGATTAATTAAATTTAATGGAAAGACTTGATAATAATATTGTATATAATAATTGTGAGCAATTCTAACTAACTCTGGATCAAAAGATCAACGTAGACAGTAATTGAGTTAAACAACTGTTTCCAAAATTAAACTAACAAACAAGCATTTTTAATACTACTGGTATTCCTGAGCATGAGATAGATTTTTTCACCTTGTCATCCACTTTAAAAGATATGGCATTTATAAGCATATGTGTTCACAGCTGTCAAGGTAGCTAGATATAGGTAATGCATATATAAACATTTATATATTCACATACACATAAAATTCATCATCTATAAATTGACAATGATATATCTCTATCATGCATTAGGATATGGACAACCAGATAATCACATACATGATTCATGTAGCCCCATCATGACCTGTTTTTATGAGACAGTGATAGTGCCTCGAGACTTCAAGCAGTGTGAAGACTCCAAGCCTCCTGATTTTTGAGAAATTTAGTTTAGAATCCAAGTTTGAATCTTTGAACCAAGGTAAAACGGAATCAAGTGACATATATTAAGGTTTCCAAAACCATGGTTAAGCACTGAATGAGACAAAAACAAATTAAATAGATATCTATAAATATCACTCCAGTCCAGATGTTAAAGAATGCTACTAACCCAATGTACTGTGACAAGTATCCCCTTTCCCCCCTCCCTAAATTCTTATTTCTTAATGTGAGGCAGAGAAACTTACTTTATTGAGTAAAAGCAGATTTGATTCCAGTGGCTGTGGCTTGATTTAAGATACCCTACACAGAGATTCTCACACTGAAAATCACTACAGCTAGCAATATTGTAAAGAGAATGCCAAATTATATCAGAAGTAAAGGTTTATTAAATTAATACTGCAACTTCAATGCTTATCCTCAAAAAAACACTTTGTTTTTTATCTGTACACAAAATGCAATTAATAGAAATTAGTACAATATCCCTCCAATTTAGAGAACAAATAATTATCCTAAATCCATAACACTTTGTTGGAGTTTAAAATTAAAGTATCTGATAATTTATAAAGTGAGAATATGCTGATTTGAGGTAACATTTCTTTCCAAGATATTAAAAAATCTGTTCTGATCAGCACAACGAAGACATTGAGATGATTTCTGACAGTACTGGATGAGACACTTGATGCTGAACAAAGCTTTATGGAAAAAATACCCTGTACAGTAGTGCAGAATATCAATTGTTCATCTCATTTATTTCTTCCTATTGGGTATATGTAGAGTGGCATCCTAACTGAGTGTTAATGAGGAATTAATAAGAATTAAGTGCTTCAGTAGCAGTTGGGGATTATTAGCTTTTTTTAGGATTGGGCAATTTAATTTTGAAACAGTTGCCTCACGTTTCCAAAATGGATATAAAACAAATAGAAAGGCTGTTCTCCATTCTCCCCTCAAGCCTTGAATTTGCATTCCTTCATACAGTAACATTTTTAGGTTGATTTTTTATGGCAGCATTAGAAACCTGTGCCTCCTGCCTCTCCAAAGACAAAGGACTGTCCAAGTTTCAGCGAGTGTTTTATACCTAGCTTCCATCACCATGTTTCACCTCTGCTGTGAAGAAGCCATTTCTAGCAGAGCAGAGGTGTTCAGTGCCTGTGCTCACTCAATTCTCAGCCTGTCTGCTTAGCTGTCAAGCCTTGCATCAGAGACATGGATATATATGAAATGCAGCATTTTTTAGGAGATGAAGTTTGAAAACAGACCGGTTTCCCATAGGTCGGAAGACATCTGCCAGGTGATAATGACTTAAGGTCACGATGGAACTAAGCTAGATGTGACCCAGAGACCACAGCTGAGACTTTTGGTATTCCTTCAGCCTGAAAAAGATTAGACTTTATGTGAGAAGCATCTCTATGCATTTTCAGATGTCAGTGGGACTAGTGATTTTAATTTAGTCTTTGTCTATCTGATATGAGAACATAAGTTTCTTAAAGAAGCAATTTCAGGAAGTTCTGGAAAATACAAGAAAAATTAACAGTAGATAACTCAAAAGCAGCACCAGAAATTACAAAGAGGGAAATGTCTACAATTTCTTTTTTTTTCTTTTTTCTTTTTTTTTTTAAATGGCTAACATTTCTTTTGGGAAGCTTGCAGCTGGATGCAAATTCCGATATTTTTCTTCCTTCAAGGTATTTTGTGGATATTATTGTTATGGAAGGAGGAAGATGATGACCCTCTGTCTTGTATGAAAACAAGATAAGGTAAAAGCGGGTTGCAATGCTTTATGATTTTTCCAGTTACTCAGTTTCCCTCGTGAGGATTCTGTCTGAGGTTTCCATGGCAAGCCAGATCTGCTGAAGTGTGTCACAGGATTTAGAGCTTGCACACTGCTCCAGGTGGTTCTGTGGGGCAAACAGGGCCCTCTTTAAAAATGTTGCTAAATCTGCATATGCAAATGAAAACTTATTTTAAAAAATCAGCATTTTTAAGTCAGCCAAGTTGGCTAACAAAGCTTAATCATGAAATATAATTTAAATTTCACTAATTTCATATCACCAATAAGTGAAAAAATGTCTACAATGATATTTGAAATAATAAAATGATACGTACTCCCAGGCAACATAAAATGAACATGTACTGGACAGAAGGTGAAGGGAAGAGTGACCAACATGGGTTTATAAAAATAAGACGACAAAAATGATTAATAGAAGCAACAGGGTTTCAATAACTTACAATTCTTTGAGTTATTCACTTGGTCAGGTACTGCATTCTAATACAAAATTAACATGGCCTTCATAATATTAAAATCTGGCTAATTAACAAACCCAGCTTTGAACTTTGACAGTCTCCAGAGCTCCTATCCAAACTCAGCTATTCTTTGTGATTCTGTCATGAAAGGGAAATGTAATCTTTATCTTGGACACAAGTGTGACTAGATAGAGTGGAACTGAGTCTACTCATGCTGAAGTATTGAAGACAGAGATAAAAATCCAGCAAGATTCTTCTAAAAGTATCTCCTTCTTTTATTTAGCTTAGGCATTGCATGCTATTCAAGCTTGACAAAGAAAACCCAGTAAAGTCATGTTATATCCACACAGAGTTCAAGATTACTGCTAATAATATCACTTCTCTTTTTTTTTAATTAGCATGTATCAGCAGAAGTAAAGACCAGTGTCTCCTACTAATGTCTGCAATTCTACATGGTAATTACCACTCATCTTTCTAGCTTTTAAGAATATGCAAGTTACTTAAAATTTAAAAGGTCTCTTTATGAAATAAGAAATGTTTGCAGCACTGACTGAAGACAGCATGGCTGTGTTGACTCAGGCTTAGAAAGAAAAGAGCAAAGTATATTGCATACTAATAAGTATGCAGTCTCTAACACAGAGCTTGAATTTAGTCAGAGGATGAAAAGTCATGTGTATACAAGTTTTTTAAAGTTCTACCTCAAATTCTGCTCATCTTAGTGAAACAGAATGCAGAAAATGACTGTTGAAAAGTCTGTAATATCATAATAGTTTCATAGCACACACAATGTACATTTATTTGTGCCCTTATATATATAACCTCTTTAGTGACAGAGGACAACTAGAAAATATTTTGTTCTAGTTAATCATCTTGCTAAAATAGAAAAGATATTTGTATGTATAGAAAAGATCCTCCCGCTCAGAATGGCTCAGCAGAGGTGCCATCTTTGTAAGGGAATTGAAGGAATTTTTTAAAATCCTAAACATAACCGTGAATTTAGCTCAGAGAATTCAGTAGCCATTTTGATTAACAGAGGAATTTAAAAAAAAATGTAAAAAGAAAAAAAAAAAAGAATGGAAAAATAGAAAGCAGTCTGGAAAGATGATGGTCAGTTATGCTGAACTGTGTCAGAAATAGAAAATGAACTGTTTAAAATAATGGACAATGTCAATTTGAGGCCAACAAGCAATTTTATTAGCAGCCAAGATCAAAAATCGTGAGCCATTTATGGACAAACTGTCAAAGCAAAATTCATCTGAATTGGAAAATGAAGGAACTCTTGCTGAAAGCCTGTTTTGTTGAAAGAGTAATGGCATGTCACGATCCTGTGAGAATATGTTCCTGTGGCAAGGACATCAGTGGGGAAGAAAGGACAAGTTCCATAGGTGCCTGAAATAGCTTTTAACTGTTCCTGATACATGACTGAATCAATGTCATGTAGAGTTAAAGACATGAAGGAAGAGATCATCCCTTCTTTTGAAGATCTACATAAGCAAGGGTTTGGTTTTCAAGATCTGCAGTATAAGGCTCCACTATGAAACATTTGTCCAATGCTGAGACAGCCCTTGAAGAGCACATTCACTGAGTAATATATGTATTTACTATAGAACAGGATCTTACTTTGAGGCATTAAAAATAAAAATGATTTACTTGTGAAAGGAAGCACAGCACCATGGGGTCAGACTCAGAATCTACCAGCATCCTGTCTTTGACAGCAGCCAGAAACTGATGCTTAGTAAAAAACTGTAAGAATAGAGTGAGCACACTATAATGCTTTCCTGTAATAACCTCTCACCTTCCAAAATTCTGGACTACAGCCACCTAAACTGCAACTCTATGGTTATAGCCAAGTGAAATATTAAGAAACACACATAGCACTGATGTATAGAGGTTTATATTCGTATGTGTTTCTACATAAGTACGTGAAAAATTGTGTTTACGTGTAGACAGATATACATGCATATACAGGCAGCTTTATTTTATTATCTGTACATATAAATGCATGGTATAGATCCATTTAACATTTTTTCCTGTTTTCACCACAAATTTTATGTTACTTTAAATATCAGGAATTAAATATATATTAAATATATTTAATATTATTTAAATAATATTAAATATATTATCAGGAATTTTCTGTTGTGCAAAAGACATATCATATAGTGGATCATCAGTCCAATTTAATTCAATGGAATAGCTTGTTCTTGCCTTACTGCCTTCTTATGTGCTCATGAGAACATCTTTGACTTAAAATTCTTATAACATTATCAATTTTCAATAAGCTTTTTGTTTAGGGGATTTTACAGCTGGTTAAAGCCCAGTAAGTGAGCTGTAAGTGTGACCAAGACTTAGCTCTTCCTGTCTTCAGTGTTTGGGTTTGTAAATTACAGGGTTTTGCATTAATTTATTTATATATTTTTTTTTAAATGGAAGGAAAAAAAAAGTTTTTGAAGTTTTTTGACTATATTTCTCTGGAGAATAAAACCAAATGTATTACATTTGTGAATTTGATGTTTATCAAATTGATCTTCCTAGTTTATAAAAAATGAATCATGAAGTCATAAAACATCTCCATGCCAAATATTCATAGCTACAAGGGTCAGTGTTGGCTGTGCATGTGGGTATATGTGTAGGAGTGCATACAAAAGCAGTACTTTATAAAGCTAGAAAACTGGAGCATGCATAAAATCATTCACAATACCAGTAGCTATACAATCAGAAAAAAAAAAAAAAAAAAAATTACTAAAAATTCATTCTTTTAATCTTACAGCCCCCACATCAACAACACTAAACATTTCACATTTAAGAGAACGCAGTCTGACATATTAAAATCAGTACATAATGTGCTTGACAAATTGCTGCTCAAAATCAACTATATATGTCTTTTTTCAAATGCTTTTGACTGGTCTATCAATAGACTTTCCATGGCTCAGTATCTGATACACAATAATCAATGAGGATAGATCTCCTACAGCAAGATTTTTCAGCAACACTTGGAGAACAATGGGTGGAAAACAAAGTAGTTACTAAATGTTTTTCATTTGTAATAATAGGTATTTTTCCTAATCCAGCTGGTGCTGAAGGGATGGCAAATGATGGCATTAATACCAGAGCAGATGCCAGGCTTTCTTTGCACAATTCAGCAGAAGAACATTCAATATCTTTATGATCTCCATATATCCATGAGACTTCATTGGCAATGCTTTGCTCTTGGAATGGACTTAATAATATTTGAAGATAAATGAAGCAAAAATATAAACAAAAATTGGCACCTACTTACCTGACCTCATAAGAAGGCTTCTGAGCTCATTTTTTAGTAAAGCCAGCAAGTGGGTAATCCTTTTCTTTCTTCCATTTCAGAGAGGGATGGGTTTCTGGCATTAGAATAGTAGTTGGCCAAATACACCCCAAGAATCTTACACCTTTGCATTTCACTCAAAGGTCCTAGTGCTGAACTAGGGATCAAGGGTCTGTAGGGTCAGTAGAGTAAAGGGGAGGATAGGTGAGAAAAAAGGGAATATTTTTTAAGAGATTTTGAAATTTTTGAGAAATTTCAGTTCATGCCATGGACACTTTTCATACAAAAATTGTGCAGCTCCATAAACAGCTGTCTACTCAAACTATCACTTGCAAGAACATACTGCTTTTTTTAACTGCAGCACAGATTGTGTGGGGGAAAACTCCTACAGATTAAAGCAATAAAGGAAAGGTGGAGCATAACTTCATACCCTGGCACTGTTGACACCTGTAATGTCCATCCTGCTGTAATTCCACTACAGGATTTTTAATTAATTTCAGAGTAGAGATTTATTTATTCTTATATACTTCCATTTTGTGTTTTAACTTACAGTGTAGCTTTGTTTTTGTCAGCTGCAGATGATTAGGACCTTTTTTCCTAAGCATGTGAATGACAAAAGAAGTTGAAATGTCTCAAAGAATTCAAAGTGAATTAAAACTGATTTGTATTACAGAAAGTATGTGGCTGGTATCTACAAAACACACACAAAAAAAAATCCTTTGAGATTAGGAAAAAACTCAGTTCTAATTATTGTTTGGTTTTGGTTTTTTGGTTGTTTACTTTACTCTGATAAAAATCCTATTTATTTGAATATTAATATGTGCACGGACACACTTGAGTAGAATTTCCAAAAGTGCACGAACAACTTGGGAGTACATTACTTTCAATTTTGCTCAGATGAATTGTGCTAAGTGTGGTGGTTTTTTAAAATCTTAATTTATATTTTCTTCTCTCTTAGAGTATTAGTCCAGCCTTGTACCACCCCTCTAAACATCTACTTTTAGTAATGTTTCTTCTATCTGATTAATACTGCTTACAGTGCACCTCATATATTCCTTATCTCAGTATATTTAATATCTATGAATGAATTTGTTTCAGCACTCCTGTATGCCAAAGATGAGCTCACAGACATACCAGTTTTAAAGGAGTGCTTCCTCAGCATTTTCACAGTGTCATAAATAGTGGGTGGAAGGCAAGTTTCCAGAAGATTCGCCACATCTGAGAGTAATTTTCTATAGCATTGAGCCAGGAAGGTTTAATTCATAAAGAAACTTTGCTCTATTGAGTAATCACTCCCAGGGACTGAACTTGCAGTTAGAATGTTCCCATCTAAAGCTGTCTTGGTTGGGTTTGGTGGTTTTTGTTTGTTTGTTTGTTGGGGGATGGAGAATACTAAGAACTGTGCACTCGCACGGGTGTAAAGAGATGAAGACTTCACCTTCTTTTCTTGACACATACCCTGCTCCTTCAAGTACACCAGCCTTTCTAAAACACAGATTACAACCTCTCTTTTAATATGTTTTAATGCCTTCTTTCTAACTTCCTTCACAGAATACCTCCAATTTCCCAGTGTCCTTTCCAGGTAATAGAACTTCTCCCAGGGCTTTTCTTTCTTTCCTCTCCTGATCCAGGCAGCCACTCGAGGCCCATCCATAGCCTGAGTTTCTGTCTGTTCACTCCCTTAACTCCCAGGTGCAAAATATGAGAAATTGAATACTGCCTATTTTACACTAAATCCCCATGAGCTGGGGCAGGGTCAAAGCAGCATGGCCAGGAAACAAAGGAGTTGTAAATATCAAGAGGCATCTTTATGTACATGCTTTGGACCTTTTTCTGGGGTTAGATATTTGTTATCTTTGACTACATTTCATAATCCTGCTCATTATTTATCAAACACCAATTTGTTTATTAATAAGTGTTTCTAATTGCAAACAGATGTGCTGTCTCCTGAACACTGAACAAACTGTGAGTTACAGTTGTGAAATACACTCAAAACCCAGAAAATAATGCAGTCTACCTGCTGCACTGCAGTTCTAAACCTTGTAGATACATTCTTTAAATGAGTGGCTTTTTGAGCAAAATTTGGCCTGTGCTGGGGGTCATTCCTTGAGTAATTAGTTAATCTGTCAGCCATACCACTTCCCAGACAGGAGAGCGAGCCCAGATCTAGGCTGCACATTCCATGGGCCATTTGGAGACGGATCCTATTCCAAGGAAAGGCTTGAGAAATTTCAATTCACGCCATGGATGCTTTTTGTAGAAAAATTATGCAGACACTGGCAACTGGCAACGAAAAATTGTGCACAGACACTGGCACTGTGGCACAGACGCTTTGTGACTACCGCTGCACTGAATGATGTGGATTTGGTCTGCAGTTGAAGTCTACTGCTTGGGCAAATGGGTCAATTTTTAATTACTATTATCTAATCTGGAATTTGACTAAAAGGCAAAAAATACCGTTCTCACACATCCCAAATACACAGAAGAACCTAATATTTCCTATTGGTTCCATTACTTTCCACGAGAAGGAGTGGATGTATATATACATCAATTTCTGATATAAAGGGAAAAGAACACAAATAGGGTGGGAGATCCCCCTTCTTTCAGCAGTTTCTCCATCTGTTGAGAATATGATAGGGAGACTGGAACATTAAACCAAACTCACCTTCAAGACCTAGGAGCTTTGTAAGACTGCATACCAGTCAGGCATCTGAATTACCTGGGCTGAATTACACCCAAAATCTAATCTGCTTTTGAGTAGAGTAGATTTTAATATAAATATGTTTATATTACCTGTGGTATTTCCTTTCACTTCTTTCCTCCTTGAAAATGTGTTTATTTGCTGTTGTTTCCATTTGTTGTGACTATTAACAGTATTTTAACATGCATTTGAAGTATTTCTCCTTAATGGTCCCAAACACTGAAGCTAACAGTGCTATTAAGTGCTGAATTTTTTTTGTATTTTATTAATGTTCTCTAGAGTTGGATAATCCCTATGATCCTCCTGTCTAAAACTGCTCTGGAACAGATACCTGATGAATTTCAAACAATAAAAAATTCAGCACTTTAGCTAAATTCCTGATCTATCTCATGTTTAAAATTCATGAGTTTGCTTTGCACATTTGCCAGCTTCCTGATTTAAGATTGTGAGAAAAAAGAAGCAAGATTGAAAACTCCATGTTAATATGTTGTGAGACTATAAGATAAATGGGAATGAAAAATAAAGCAATGAGGATTGTATTTTCTACTGATTTCTGTATTTTTTGTAATCCAAATTCCAGCTGAAAGACAAAAGAAAGAATTGTTTTTTCATTCTGAACCATGAACTGTTCAGAATACTTTCAACCAAATATACATAAGAAGGGGTCCCATACTTAATTACACTTTACTCTTTAGACCACCATTAACCAAACAACTACATATGTTTAACTGGATGCAAAGGAGCTGTTGTTTATATCCTTAGTTTGTAATGGTGTTTGCTCCATCTCAATAAACATCATTCCATGTCAAAGGGCTATGTCTAATATGTAAAATTACTAAATGCAGCTCTAAAACTTAAAAAGTAAGTTATTAATTAATTGTTATTAATTGATAACAATTAGTATTAAATAGAAGTTGAATTTCAAGACTTCTAAATGTTGGACTCCATTTCAGTTGCTGCTAATTTTGCCAAGCTTGAATTGCTTGGGCTAAAATTACCCAGAGGTGTTCATGCAGCCAGTTTTGTTTGGTATGTTTTGTTTTTTTCACTAGAAAAAGGCAATGTTTTTATTTTTATTTTTTAAACCAGAGTATTTTGCTCAGGATTGCTTCCCATGAAGCAGTCAAAGAATGGCAGTGCTATCTTAATTTGTCTTCCTAGTGACTAGACTTTTTTTGATAGTTGCATAATTACATACTAGTTTTTTTTCCACTGAGCATTGTGTCAGGGTAGAGTAAGGAGGCCCCTCAGGGAATAGCCCAGGTCTGTGCAATTACAAAAACCCTCCTTGTCATTGTCACAGGCCCTCTGGAGTCATTAGCTGCAGAAGATGTCAGGGGAGCAGTGAACAAGGCAGGAGGCCATGAGTTGGGGTGAGAAGGTCTTGGGAGGAAAGCAGCAAAATGATGCAGCAGGCTTGAAATACCCTAATTCTCAGAGCTAAATAGTTAATTTAGAATGTTATATAAGCACAACGATGCTGCTTGTTGTATCCAAATTGTTCATTCCTGCCCCAGAAATCTCTCAGATATCTGCAATGTACCATGTAGACACACATAACTGTGTGATCCTTATTTTCTAACTTCCTCTATTGAGGCTCTAGGGTCTGATTTGCAGAAATTGTGTACACTCACAGCTGCCATGACTGTCTGTGGGATGCTGCTTTGAACATCTGAACTGCTGTGTAATTCTAAGTACTTCAAAAAATCAGGTTCTGTGTGTCTTTGATTGAATGAGAAAATTAGTGGGCACTTTGGACGTTTGTATCTGTGTGCCTCAGTTCTCAATCTGTAAAATGGGAATGATAATTTCATCAGATGGTTGTGGAAGTAGTCATTAGTCTAAGAAGAGCACTCAGATACTACACTCAGAAGTACCAGAAAAAAATCCACAGGAAATGAATAACTCTGTATTCAAAGCAGGTTTTAAATAACATGCAGTAAGTAATCTGTTGAACCACTCATTGGGCATAAATGAGAAAACAGCAATTCAACAGTTGCTCATTACGTGGACAGTTGCCATTCTCTGCCCTGACAGCAACAAAAAAGAAAAAAGCTCTATGTGAACCTGTAATTAAAGGCTGCATAAAAATCTGAATGTAAAAAAAAATAAATCTCACTATATTTCCTTTTGAATCTATAAAACTTATATTTATGCACTTCTGACGGCTTCAGTCTTTGCTCTTCCTCACTGTTTCTTTTCCTGTTAAAAATCTGGGCTACAAAAACCTCTATGTCTTTTTTGCTGAAAGTTATATCTCCCTAAGAAACAGGAAAATAACATTTGAAATTGCTTATGTAATGTTTACCTGGTCTCTTGACTGCTTTATTTAACTTGGAAGAGTCATATGAGCAAAATGTGGACAAAATATGTTTCTGATTCATTGAGTCTTATGCCTATTTTTTCATAATCCATTTAACATGAGAGATGTATTTTGTTTCCTGTGATCCTAATTTTGTTTGTGCAATGCAGTGTAGGCTCCCTATCCATCTTTTTTTCTGAAAGTAAAATAGAATTTGAGGAAAATAGCTCTGTGTATTCAATATACAGTATGGATATATCAGTGAATATACCTATGGATACCAAATAAAATTCTGGTTTTCACTCTGAAGTTTATTTAAGTGCTGTTGATATAACATTTGGGAATATAGTCAACAAATTGCTATAGAAACATTTTGTTGGTAAAGTTACAACAGTTATAGGCTGCAGAACTGTTTTCATTGAAATGGGAGACCATAAAATACTCTTTTGACAGTGATGTGGCACTGCAAATGTGTTACACCCTGGTCAATGGGAATAGAAGGGATTTCCTTAAAAATTATTGACAGGGACCTCTTAAAATACAGTGATAATTTTTTCTGAGCGTTTTGCCATTTTATTTCATTCTATAACATGTGATGGAATAAAATGATAGCTTTCACATTGATTTATTCCCAACAGAGAGCTTATCTAAATTCAGCATGTTTAAATACATTAAATAATGCAAATAGGGAAAGCGTTTGCCTCAAACTTCCCAGAATTAGCAAAAAAATGTTCATGATCTCATATTCATACAGTTTCTTTCCAACTCAGAATGAACTGAAATGTGGGTGATATCTCATATCCAGAATAGGATTAATTCCACTGCAGCTTAGAAATCTGCTGTATATGCTTTGCCTTTCTGACACCCAACTTCATCTCCCTTCATACTTGAAGAAAATGTTTTAGAACTTGATCTATTTAGCACATTAGTAAGTCTACTTCCAGATAAGATATACAACACACAGAAATTCTTATTCTTGATTTACTATGAGAAGCTCAGTGAATCTGGATAGAAAAATTCACTTTTTCTGATAACGTTCCAAATTGCTGTTAAATCCATACCTATTGTATTAGTAAATTAAACTGGTGATCTTCATAATCAGTGAAATACCCACATTTAGACAGCTAAATTATTTGAACAGTCCTTACCATGGGTAGGATTGGGGCCTCTTGGCATTACCCAGTTTGTCCTTTGGTACAAATTGGGAGTCAGCATGCATCCTGGGCAAATGGCAAGACAGAAAGTCTAAGATGTTTTTATTTACAAGTGTGGATGTGTTTTATATCCACACTACATCCCAGTATATATATCTGCCAGTGAGTGAAAGGCATCCATTCTGCTCTTCAAAGGGACAGTATCAGCTGGAGACAAGTGCAAACAGGGCAATAACAAGTGCACAGTACTAAGTCTCTGTAGTTATAAATAAATTTTAGTATTTCTCTTCTAAAAACAGCCATGCTATCTTCCTCTTCTTATGTAGGATTTGAGACTTTAAACGTATTTTTAATGAGCCCTGCTCTCGCAAGTAAATGTTTATTGTTAGGCATACTAAGAAAAATATCTTTGAGGCCACTATGTCACCTATTGTATTGATAAGAGTGTTACAGGGCTTCCTGTGGCAGATATTACTCAGATAGGTACAAATCCTTATGTTGCTTTCTTTCATTTCTCTGTGTGTGATAATCTGAGATTAGCAGTAAAAAAGTAAATCTCCTTCTAATGCGATTACATTTCAAGTAAGTTGAGATATAACCAGGGAATGTGTTTCATCTCTCAAAACAGAGGGAACATGGTATTGAAATGGAATGAGGTGCATGCTAGATTTTTTAATATTTCATCTATTTGAACAGTAACTTCCTAAATCTCATTTTGTATATTCTGTGAATACCATTAGGGATCCAGACAATACTTACAGTGGTGTTTCAGGTATTTCAGATTCTGATATGTGCATACTAAATTTAGAACAGGCAGGGAGGTAAAACCCAGTACCTGTATATACTTCCTCATGTATGGCCATTCATAGTGACATCTCTGATCCATGGGAAAAGGTGAAAAGAAGTTAGATGGTCATATTAAGTGAGATAAAGCCAAATCAGCCAGTCAGAAGCTATGTTTTTGAATGAAAGGGTAAGAAGTGGGCAGAAAGTGGATTAAAAGTGTGATGCTAGTAGAGACTGGGAAATGTGCTGTAATTCTGAGTTCTGCAGTTACTAAGATAAGAATGCAAAGGTGATAACTGTAAGCAGTTTCCATTCAATTCTTCCTTTCTAGCTGGATGACTATTATTTATCATCTATTTGCAATTTCATATTCCTTTCCTTTTCTGCCTGTCATATCTCCAACCTTTCCCTTTTTTAACCTCTTCAACTTGCATCTTCACATTTTATCATATGTTCCTCTTCCTTCTGGGTAATTCTTTTTAAATTTCTTGTAAACTGCTCTCTCTGTTCTCTTGTTGGTGTTTGTCACTGGTCTACATTGTGGATATGACTCTAATTTTGAAAGGAATTATACTGAAAATAGGAGGAATAATTCATCAGGAAGTTTTGGTTATTCATTTCCAAAGAAACTTTTGGAACTACTCTTCCTGTGTCATTAATTTAAACATTAACTCTGCTGGTGTGGGTTTCTGTGGAGGAATCAGAATGGAATTGTTTCTGGAAGCCTAACGTGTGGTGAGGACTGATCCAATGCATTGCTTGCATCTTCAAGGATGGATGTTCTTTTTTTCTGGACAGACTATAACAATATTTGATCATTTTAACCTGGCAAGCCTGAGAACAGATTTTGACAATTGAGACCAAGTCATGAATTTTAGTGTGTTTTAAGTAGAGAGGTGCAAAGCATTTTGCCAACAGACTGATGATAATGAGAACAAATTATATCTTTCACTAAGAAAATCTTCCAAAAATATATATGGCAGATACATGGAAACATGTATGTTAATAAGCATTGTTACATTAGAAGCAGCATTTGCTTGCACTTATAATTTATGATTGTGAGTTAATTGATCCATAAGTTTTCCTGTAACACAAAAATGAAATCTCTACAAGAAATGATATAGTTTGGTTGTCAATCTTAGATTAAAACCCCACCCAAACCAAAACCAAAAGAACATCCAGCAAATTAAATCAGACAGAAATAAACAGAAAAAAATGGCCAAAATGCCAATTGATTTGTAGAACTATTAAGAGTAAACCAATCAAATTAAATTCTACCTATTAAGTACATTCTATACCTTATAATAAACACTCAAAAAATGGTCTATGAAAGCAAAGGTTATTTCTATAATTTTAACAGCAAAAAGCTTTCAGTTAACCCACGTCTTGGAAGTACTGACTACATAGATCTTTTAAAGTTAGAACATTTTTGAAATATATTAAATCAATACAATTTATTCAGAAAAAAAAATCTTAAATGTACAATCTTACAAAGGTGAAACATGTTCATGTCACCATTATTCTGTGATAACTCAGTTCTTAATGCATTCAACTGTGAACTGCCTACTGAATAGGAACAATGGCTTATAATGGCAAAATCCATTTTCAGATCAAGTGAAGAAAAGACAATTTACATGTCACCTCAACTCCCCTGCCTGGCATTGTCATTAAAGAAACACTCTCAATCAATATTGCTCATTTGCGAATTAGGTACGTGAATATATAAAAGGCATTAACATTTGTCAAACTCTAGCCCTTTCAGTGTATTTGGGGGTCTCACATTGTTCTCAAGTATTCAAAAACCTTGTGAAAGCTTTCTGATTAAAAGCCTTTCTCTGCTTTCTCAAACTTACAGTTTCAGGTCATAGTAGTAGAAAGATCTTGGATACTACAGAAGACCTTGCTTCATTGACTGAAGCTAGTAAAAAATTAATTGCAGATCCAACATATTTTTTGAGTGACTCATACCCAAAACTCTCAGCAGCTAGATTGTGCTCTGCAGGTATGGGAAGGCTGATTTTAGTGCTATTTAGGTGAAGCCCAGAGGGAGTCTTGGGGCCTACTGGACTCTTGGACACAGTGCCAAAAACCCGTAGGGGGAATTTATTTAAAATATGTGCTATTTGCAAGGCTGATAATTTAGCAGCTTGAAATATCATAAAAATTATGTATGAGGGACTACTGTAAATCCAGGATTTTCATGGGAATGAAACAATCAGTCCTTCTAATTTTGTGAGTGCAGAGAGTGCAGTTGTGAGTTTATGCTGTTCTCCCTCTGTAGCACCTTTCCAGCATGCATTAATGTGAGGGTAGGTCTGCAGTATTGCTCGTGTATTTAACTACATTTATCCATTATCAATATTTAGGCAAGGAAGAGAAGAACTTTACCCTGGCTACAACCACCTTGGAAAGGAGGTTTTTTGTTTGTTTGTTTTTTGGTGTGGCTTTTTTTTTCTCCCCCATCCAACTGACTGCATGGAGTACTAAATTTTTAAGTATTCATTTTCTGACTACAAGACTAATAGTTATTGAATAAATGCTACTAAACTCTCCTAAGATCTAAAATATACGATAGTTGCATTCAATCTGTGTGTTTACTAGTAATTAAATCAACTGAAATATGTCCCTCACCCCACCTAAATTTTGAATTACTCAAAGTACTTATTAGGAAGAGTGGCCTAGGCAAAAAGATTGTCAGGAAACATGCAAATGTTTTAACAATAGATGACTAAATTGCAGTAAGTGACCTGGAGTTCACTAACTTAAACCAAAGGCTGCAGAGTGGGAAAGGATGCAAAGGTACAACCATACCCAACATAAGTCTTTGACTTCAATGAGTAAAAATACATAGGTTAAAAGATGAAGCATTTTTAGTAATGAAGAATAATCTTAGACCCACTTCCTCAGTCAGGAAACCCTAATAAATTTCAAGAATGTCTAATATGTAGAAACACAATTTAGAAAAATCAAATCTGTATTTCACAATAGGAATATTTTATAATGCTGAGATGTACTGAGAAAGTTTGAATTTTGCTTATTTTTTTTCTTTTTGTTTGAAGAAATTGCGTCCTTCAGGCAATAGCTAAAATATTTTCCCTGTTTCAAAGTGCACAATAATCCCAGTGATTCCTTCTTCTATTGCCAATAAAAATTTTCCTGAAGAAATGTACTTAAAATAGGACATATAAAATTTATTTCTAACTCTATTTAACTTAATTTAAAATTATTCTAGAATTTATTTAAAAGGAAAAACAAAAAGCAATCCTGAAGACTTCATCTTGAGCATCTGCAAAACGCACTAGGGGTAATATTAGATAAAAAAATACATGATAGCCCAAGATATCTTATTCCCAAGAGAGGACTGTATTCCTCTGCAACACTTGAGTATTTCATAAGAAGTGGCCTATCACCCTTAGAAATTCTGTTTCAAAAGCAGTAAGTCATGACATGAAATATCTCCAGCCAGAAAGGAAGTCCAGCTAAGGTTCTCCTGTTTCTATCTGCCATAAACACTTCACTCATGGCCACTGAGTGCCATGGGTATGTTTTGTGCTGTTTGCAGAACGTCTCTTTCATCATGTGCCTTTTGGAGAGCCTGGATGTCTGACTGTGTCCACTGATCCACCCTAGAGGCTAATTTTCAATATCATGGAACCTAAATTGGAAGCACCTAGGGAGCCTGTTTGGGTCTTGTTTCTACTGCACAAAATAAATATTTAAATCTTCCCAACATCTCAATAAGAATAAAAATAATTAAAATACAGATTAATTCCAATACATAAATACTATCATAATTCTAACTCAGATATTATTTTTGCTCCTCTACAAGCCCTATAGTCTGACTTTGAAACATGGCTTTAATGAGGGTATTTTTCAAAGCAGTTTATTGTATTTATTCTGTAAGAAAATGCAAGCTAATATACTGATTGCAAAATGTTCTAGTTTCCTTCTCAATGTTATCTTTACTAACGTCTGCAATGGCCTATCATTTCCTAAACTTTTCATTTGCCAGCTCTGTTATGATTGTGTGAAATCCCTCACTTTTTGCTTCATCAATCCCACAGACTGTGGTGTCTTCCTGGTAATCCCACAAAGCCTTGACCCCTTTGTTGCTGGAAGATGTACCTGGCCAGCACTTTGTTTGTGATATAGACAAAGGGATCAAGGGCACCCTCAGCAAGCTTGCTGATGACACCAAGCTGTGCCATCAATGGACTGGTGTCACCCAGTGGGACCTGGACAGGCTGGAGAAGTGGGCCTGTGATGGCTTATGAAGTCCAACAATGCCAAGTGCAAGGTCCTGAACCTGCCTCAGAACAATCCAAGCACAAGTGTAGTCTGGGCTAAGAATGGATTGAGAGCAGTCCTGAGGAAAAGGTCTTGAGTCTGTTGGTGGATGAGGAGTTCATAACCAAGCAATGTGTGCTGACCAGACCAGAAAGCCAACCTTACCCTGAGCTGCATCCAAAGCCACGTGGTCAGCAGGGCAAGGAGATGACTCTCACCTTCTGTTCTGCTCTTGTGATACTCTACCTGGAGTGCTGCATCCAGCTCTGGAGCCTCCAAAATAGGAAGGACACATACCTGTTGGAATAGGTAAAGGAGAAGGTTACAGCACATCTTCTAAGAGGACAGGCTGAGATAACTGGGGCTCTTCGGTTTGAAGAAGAGAAGATTCCAGGCTGGCCTTAGAGCAGACTTCAGTAATAAAGAACATTGCAGGAGAATTGGGGAGAGACTTTTTACAAGTGACTGTAGGGGCAGAATGTAGGAGAATGTATTGCAAGCAGCCTCATCCCTGATGAATTACAGCTGTAGTAATTACCAATGAGGAGGAACAGCCTTGCCCTTTATGGGTCACAGCCGTGTCCAATGGGATGGGTGTTATAAAAGAGTAGGTTATCTGGCAGTGTCATAAAGGTAGAGAGCAGAGTTTTTCTTTGCTCCTCCCTTCCTGTGAGGGGATGCTGCTTGAGTCAGAGTCTGTGGGGCATTAGAGTCTGCTGGCAGTGCTGTCTACTGCAACAGCAGAGCAAGGGGAAATGGCTCTAAGCTAAAAGGGATAGGCTTGATTAGATTTTAGGAAGACATTATTGACTGTGAGGGTTATGAGTCATTGGAATATGTTGCCTAGGGAGCTGGTGGATGTCCCAGCCCTGAATGTGTTCAAGGCCAGGTTGGATGGGGCTTTGAGCAACCTGCTGTCTTAGAACGTGTCCTAACCAATGGCAGGGGATTGCAACTAAATAATTGTTAAAACCTTTTCCTACTCAAGCCATTCTATGGTTCTGTGTCCTTTTTGTTGTATATTCAAGTCCCCTGACAATCTTAAAGGACCTCCATAGGATTCCTATATTTTTTCTTTATTGTATTGGGGTATAACTGGACATAGTATCCAAATGTTGTCCCATAAGTGTGAATAGGAGGGAAGAATGAACCCCAGCCTGCTGGCTTCACCTCTGCTAACGCAGTCCTCTGCGCAGTTTGGCTCTGCTGAAAGGGAACACTTGATTCTCTTTTATCCTCTTTGGCAAGACCCACTTTGCTGCAGAACTGAACCACTTTCCTGACCAGTTCTCTTCTGTGGGTTGACTTCATCACAGGTGCAGTACTCTGCATTTGCCTTTGCTGAGATCCTGAGGTTACTGGCAGTCAGTTTTTGCCATGTGCAGCCAATCTGTCTGAACAGCATTTTTCCTGCCAGTGTATTGATCGCTTTCCACATCAGTTTTTTGCCCTCTGCAAACTGGGTCATGCGTGAAGTTATTAAACAGTATTATCTCTAGACACTGCCCTTAGGGGGTCCCCTTAGTAATCAGTTGCAAGTTAGACTTATTCCTGATGATCATGACACTTTGAGCCCTGTGTTCAGTCAGTGTTCAACCCAGCTCATAGGTTATCCATCCAGTCCAACTCTCTTTAGTTTGTGTACAAGGACATGCTGGTCAAAAGTGGGACCACAGATGCTGTGACTGTGTCCAAAGCATTGCTGCAGTCAAAGCTAACAATGAAGGCAGAAGTCTGCTTTGTGCCGTATGTTGTATCTGTTGGTGCTTGAGAAACAATTATTAGCTTGTATATTTTATCTATTCCAAAATGTCTGAAATTCTTTGAGAGCTTTTATATATATATATGTGAATATGTATATATATATACTTTGAAACTAAGATCAGCTGATGCAATTTCTGGGGAGGCACAAAGGCGTATACAACCATTTGAAGGTCCAAAAGTCACTAAAATAGTAAAAAAGGTATTCAAATTGCCAATCAAATGTCCCTGGGGTGAATTATTTTCTGAGGCACACCTAAGAGTCATCTCAGGAAGCACTAGTTGGCTCACTCCATAAGAGACTCCAAGACGATTAAGTGAATGGGCTTCTGAGAGCTAGGGGACTGAGTTCTTTGGCAGTGTAAATGTACTTTTAGCTTAAAACCTGGACTCGTTATTGTTTAGTTTCTCTGCCAGGATTTCTAGCAGAGGAGGGCAGAGTGGAAAGCTCAAGGATGCCTAGCTCAGTTCTCGGTGTGTTTCAGCATAAAGAGCTCCTAGGAATGTATTTTCAGGAATGCTGCCTGTCCACTGGTACAGAGTGTTGTCAGAACCAAAGTTCTTTACAGCTACACAAGAAAGATTTCAAATTTTTAATAACATGGAAATTGCAGGAAGCCACTGATGCAAAGAAAGACAAACTCAGAAACATTGAAATCTGACTTCAGGGTTATAACATTTGTATCAAGGAACTTTAAATTTAAAGACTGTGATTCTAAATGGTTTGATCAAAAATAATTCTGAAAAAATTATAAACATGTACAAGATACATGAAAACTGTGGAGTAGAGGAGGTGGAAAATCAAGTATGAAATTGGCAAATTTTTTGACTTAAATGGGAAGTCTAGGGCTTTATTATTAGACACTGTGGGACTAGAACTGAATTGCTGGGGTTATGTTATCTAAACAATGGCAATTTATTATGTTGGAGTAACAGCATCTTTAACCCAGATTTTAAAAATGTGCAAAATTATGATTTAATTGAACCAAGCTAGACAAAGTATGACCAGGAAATTACTTAGACCTGTGTAATGGGAATTTTATTAGGAGTGAAGATGAAATGGAATGCCTTATTTCCTAAGTAACCTATGGATTTCTTTCCTGACACGTCAAAGAGGACAGTGCTACAAAATATTGCAAGGACAATTAGGAAGATGAATTTATTCCTTTTACTCATGTTTATTATGTTATGACAGTATTAACTTATAAGCAGCAAAACTAGATGATATCATATGCTAATGGAAAGTTTTGAATTAAAAAGTGGTTGTTATTAACATATATCATCACTAAACAAGAACATCTCTATAATTTGTGGTAAATTTATTATGAATTTATGTATTTTTTGCAGACACATTTCCAGCTGAGGCAAGACTCATACCTGAATTATTGGAAAACCACAAAAAATAATGGAATGAAAAAAATTTTATTTAGTTAATCGTAGAATGGTTTGGGTCAAAAAGAACCTTAATGATCATCTCATTCCAATCTCCTCGCTGTGAGACCATTCTACTTGACTAGGATACTCAGGGCTCCATCCAGCTTGGCCTCCTTGAACACTTTCAGGAATGAGGCATCTACAGCTTCTCTGGGAAACCTGTGCCAGTGCCTCACCACTCTCGTTAATTGTTGTTAAATATGAGTAACAATAACAGCCTTTTTAGATTTTTTTGTCTGTTGTTGCTGTTTCCATGTTGTACATCAGGAAGAGCCTATTCAGAGCCATCCTGATTTTGGTTTGCACATTTCAGGGGCATACACTGAGCAGTCTTAACTCTTCCATAGTTTTGCTTATAAATCCAGAAACGAGCATATCAGAACAACTTACATGACATCTTTGTAATATTATGAACCTGATTATGTTTAAAAGCACAAAATTAGTGATAAGAATCAACTACAGATCCTTGAGTCTACATTTCTGACTCCACATGTGTCACAATTTTAAGTTGGTAAATTAATCATCAAATAAAGAAAACTAATAGCCAAAACATAAAAAATAGTGTTTTGTGAGACACTGTTGTGCTATATTAGGAACAGAAAAGCATGACACAGGCTATCTAGCTGGGTTGCACAAGAGAGCAAGTTTTATTATTCCAGATCTTCTTTTATAGATAGGTCTGAGAGGGTCTGAGAGGTAAAACTTTCACTGGTCATTAAACCAACACATCACCATCATTGGACAATTGGGAGCACCATCCCTTGACTGTTTCTTGCAAGTAAACACCAAGGATCCAAACAACACCTGCAAAGGTTGTTTTCTTTCCCCAAGGACTGTTTTGATTCCTCCTTTATGATTTTCCAGGCCACACTTCTCAGGCTGGTCTGAGAAAGTTGTGTGACTTGGTTTCACAGTGGCTCAAGTTAATGCCTGAAGCTTAAAATCTCTTATTTGACCATTGTCAGCTCCCACAAGACACTGCAATTTATTCCTAATTATTCTTTGTTTGAATGTCAAAAATGCTTATTTACCTGGGACACATGTTGCAGTTACCCTTTTTACAGAACAAAAGAAGAGATAACAACTAAACAATGACACCACCTAACAATAGCACCAAAAAATATACTTGTACACTTTTTCAGCAGAAGCATCAATACAGGCTGCTGAGAGCATATCATGTCACTGTGCCACACCCATCATTCCCTCACTTTAGGTTACAAGGTTATCAATGAAGCTGTCAGTCACAGCGTCACAGTTAATCTTCAGGAGCCAAAGCTGCGTTCCAAAACTGTCCACAAACCCAAGAAACTGCCAGTGAAGAAAGGAAAATGATTGTGAGTGTAAATGCCACAGAGCTAAAGTGGCAGACCTTGATCCATGTTCATAGATATCGCTGGCAGACTTCCTACCTTCCCCAGAGAAAGCAGATTTTGCTCAAATTCCTGTCAATAAAAATTGTGGATAACATTGTTGAAGTCAGGAGTTTTTAGAAAATTAAATGCATAGATAATTTTGTTACATCTTCAGTTATCTCTGTGATGAAAATGTTACAAATTGCATTTGAAAAGGGAAATGTAAGATTATACATTTTATGCAATAGGGCCTTTAAAAGTGATTTCTACCTGTACTGCATGTTTTAGGTTGTTTTCAACCAACAGGCTTCATTTGAGAGGCTGCTTATTCATGAAAAAGCCTTTTTAATTTATCAGATATATGATTAGTTCCTGCAGTTTAACTCTGTATCTATATCTAAAGAACTGAAAAGGCTTGATGAGGACTTAGATGTTACTTGAAGGCTGAGAATTTAGTTACATCACTAACTAAATTGTAAATGATAGTAAACTGTGAGTAAAAGGTGTTACAGCCATGCTTGAAAAAGCTAGTTTTTCCTTTCTCTTTAGCTGTGACTGTTTTGGTGCTCGCAATCTGTGACTGTTGACAACATAGGAATACATTCTGCATCTACTTCTTTGACTGTGGAGCTTTATGTTTTAGTGGAAAATCAATGTCTTTTGCTTTATAACACAGAAATCAGCAACAGCATTTATGGTAGCTAAAGCATGTAATTTCTGTTAATGTTAAGGGGAACTTCATGTCTAATCTACCCTGCACAGCTCTAAAAAGTTACTTCAGTACATCCTCTCTTTTTTTCTGGAGGTGCCATTTGTGATAGTGCTTGTCACAGGGACTTGATACGCAATTTTCCTTTTTGGTTAGAAGCAGCAGTCATTGACATTTCTCTACCTAATTCATGTCACCATTATAAATAGTTACATTTGGAATATTACGTGAACACACTATTTATACAAGAGAAGATGGGGAATCAAAGCCAATATTTTCCTGTGAAGGATGCAAAACCAGAAGAACATTTTTCTCCTAAACAGATGGGATCAATCAGTATAGGTTAATGTGTATTTTCAGTAATGCCTGTCCTTATTTTACCCTGTGGAACCCTCTTTTAGCTGATTTCAGCAACATGAGCTGAATTTTGAGGACACCTGAAAAGTAGACAGACAGCCTTGTAGAAGCCAGATATTCCTTGTTTCAGACTATTAGGCATCCACAGATGTACAACTTTTCCTCACACAGTTCTTAATTTTCAAAGCCTGTAGTTAAAAATTTCTGCTCTCCATTTGCATAATGACTTTTCACTGCAATTTTACTGGTAGATCACCAATTTAAAGATATCTTTGGCCATTCCTAACAGATTGTTCTTTCATTCTGATGGAGCAATAAGATGATTATCCAGCCTGACTTCAGTTTTGAGGAAATGAACTGCAGTTCCCAAAGAATATGCTCAGTAAAAATCACCTTAATTGACACCATGGTATTTTGGCAGCCTTCCTTAGAGGGGCTAAGCACTATCTGACCTGAGTCAGATTCTCACCCTGAAGAGAATGACTCTAGAAAATAGTATTATGTGTGTACTATGGGATACTTCTAAAGCTCTCCTTTTTTCCTATAAATTCATTCACCCCCATTAAAAATTGATTGCAATACGTACTGAGTGATTATATACTACTAAGTGATTATTCCTTCAGAAAGAAGAAGCACTGGCTTTTCAGATGCAAGTATAGCTATTATAAGGGCAAGAAACTGTTTTACATTCAAAAGATATTTGCAGTTACATACTGAGTTTAATCTAATTTAGATAGCTAAGCATTAGCTGTTACAGTTCAGACTAATTACCTTAGGCTCCTAAATATGTGTGTTGAATCATCCTTGGGAATTACCACTGACCAAAACAATTTCTTAGGTGCCCAAGTTAGATAAGAAAAATCCTATGAGTTTGTTCAGAGTGTTAAGTGCTGATAGTCATAGGTCAGTTCCCCAGCACTGGGGCGTGGGACAAACCTGGCACTGATACCATTTAGATAAATCTGCATGCACTGACATGACATGACTGGGCAGAGTGTTAATGCATTCTGTCTCTCAGGTGGCTTACTAGCCTGTAGGCATATTCCTGCACTTCTAACACATTTACTTTGGGACCAGAACTGGATTACACCATCCTGGTTTGGGTTGTAGGTAGAGTTAGTTCTACTGAAAAAGCTGTATAATTTCATCCCATCTGGGCAGTGAACTAGGTGTAAAGGCAGCTTCATTTGAGCATACAGTTAGTTATAAAAATATCCAGCTTTTATGTGAATACACATGAGCACTTGTGGGAGCCCATCTAAGACTGCACTGAATGTACACATTACAATTCTCCTTTATTGCTTGGATCCAGATCTTTCTTTCAACTATTTCAGTGAAAGCTTTCTATATTGATGAAAGCATATTCTTGCCCATGTCAGGAAAGAGTTTGTCAGGAGATTAGGGATTGGGTTCTTGTATATCCAGCTTGAAAATAACTTTTGCAGCCAAGCATTTCAAATTGATTTGGCTGTTTCACTATTCCCATGTTTTTATATACAAAAATTTGAAAGCAATGAAAATAATCCTTTTTTTTTTTTTTTTTTTTCTCTTTCTATGCTTCTATTTCTTCAGAACATGAAATATAATGTGTTTGTTTTATTTTGTTTTAAAAATCTTCCCCTCCCTGCCCTTCACAGCCCCCCCAAACCAGAAGAGAAGAACCAGAATATCAGAGTAACAAAAACATAGTTTTGCTCTTGTCCTCCAAATATCATCCAGGCCCCTGGCTGAACCTTCTATCATCTGTGTTAAATGCATGGAAATTATCAGACTGGTCAATTTGTCTGTGTAGAATATTAGTGGTAGGAAAAATTCTGGGGATACTCTATTTTCTCCTCACATCTAGGTCCTCATAGGAAGAAATTCCAAACTGTGGGAGAGTTATTTTATATAATTAATTATTTTAAGGGCTCTTAGACACAAACAGGATCTTTCCTCACTTTTCTGAACACTTTCTTTCCTCTTTTTTCTGAACAAGATTTCTGACTGCTTCTCAATGCTTCTTTAACCCTCCAAATCTAAAATAATTACTTCTAAAATCTAAAATTTAGCGCTTCAGTCCTAAAGTCTGTCCCACCTTCATTATTCTGTTACATTTTTAGGATCTCTCTCATCTTATCAGCTCCTGTTTTACTTGTTTCCAAAGGTGCTCTTCAGTTTCAGGTCCCCCAAAAAACCGCTGACCTCTTACTACAAGCTTTTAGCCTTGACTTCAGCTATTAGTGAAAATTTCACATGCAGACTGAGCTTTTCTGTTCTTCCCAAATGGGAGAGCAGAAGCAAATAATGACAGTAATGGCTCAGCAGAATCAACATTTTCCCTTTCCATAAGAGGCAGCCCCATCCTTTCTCCCTCCTTCACCATCTCCACATGGTAGTTTGGTTTCCTCTTTGCTTTGCTGCACAGATGATGGGAGGCTCATTTGCCATATGAGCTACAATAGCATCATCTGCAGATCTTAGCCAGGGTAGAACTGCAGAAATATTCCTCTTCTGTAGGCACAAGAACTCAGTTGATTATGCTCCTTATTTGATTGTTGCAATAATTCCTACGCTGCTTTTCACTTTGGCAGACTAACTCTCTCAAAATTATTTCCCAGGTGTAGTACAGGGGTTTAGCAGAGGACTTCAACAAAGTTCCCAGCTGAAATGCATCCAGATTGATGGGGAGGGGGCTAAGAGGCTTTCACAGAATGGAGACATAACCAAGTTGTGACAGCTGGGGACAAAAGAGGAGGTCTTGGTGTTATATTCTTTAGTATTGCAGAAATGGTTAAAACTTTTTACCTTCCCTGTTCCAGTTGTCTTATAAAATTATTGCAGTGATCTTTGCACTTAAATCTGCAGCGTCAAACTGTTCTGTGGCTGTACACCAATATGGTTCTGCTGATATCCAGGGGAGCTCTGTTGGTGCCAAAGCTGTAAGTTACAGGTCTCTGTGTAGAGCTGTTCATCATTCAGTGTTTTTCTGACTGTGTCAGAATCTCAGTTTCCATTATTAAATTAATAGGTTACCATAAAATGAAAAATTGAAAATATGACTCCTGAGCTCTTAGAGCACAGTGTCTAGGCTATACAAATAAGAAAAAAAAACCCCAAAACATTTCCAATAAGAAAAAAAAAAGTGTTTCATAGGTAATTTTGATTTTTTTCATGACTTAAAATATTAGTAAAGATTTGTACCAACAAAATTGACTAGATTTCTGCCATGTGTTTTAACTTGCCATTCAAGCACAAGTCCCGAGCACTGCTGACTCAACATATTGGCATGTTTGTTCTTCTAGAGTTAAGATTAGATTGTCTTCTGTACTTCAGCTGCCCAATATAGTAATTTGACCCACCTGCTCAATTGTGTTTATACTAAAACAATTTGTTCTGCTAAGAAATCCCACGTTACCCACTATTTCAAGCAACAGAGCATTGGAATAGAACATTTTTTTCTGTGGGGTGTGTTTGATATTTACTCTGTTGCACTTTTTCACTTCTGTCACTTTCAGAAGATAAGCTGACTAATTTTTTTTTTTTTTTTTTTTTCTAGTGACGATGACTGGCATTTTGGAGCTGAGTTTTTTGGCTATTTAGATTGATTTCAGGCATAGGAATTTTGTATGTTGTCATCTTAGGCCTTCCTCTTTTCCCCTTCTTTTATCAATAATCATCAGGTTCTCAGGGGTGTGTCTGTGTACAACAACCAGGTTTTCCCAGTAACAAGCCCATGGAAGTCAAAGGAAGCTTGATTCAGACAGGATCCAGTCTACTGGATCTGCTAGCATAGATGGCTTACAGCATTGTCACTCATTCAGTTTAGGATAGTACTCCACTGTTTTACTAGCAGATCTTGTGTATTTATATCTATAGAAAAAAATTGCATTGCTTAAATTAATTTTAATATCACATTTTAATAATGACCTATGTTAATAAGTAGCCATGGAAATAAAAATGCTATAAGGGACTTTGAGTGAAAATTGTTACTCTTTAAGGAAGATACATAAGACTCTTAGGTTTTGCTCATCTCGCCTGTAAATATAAATGTAAATTGCATCAGATAAATCAGATAATTTTCAGATAATTTTGCAGGACAATACTGAATTTTTGCATGCCTTTGAGGGATGTCTGTGAAAGGTAGAGAGCCCTATGCATTTCAAGATTCTAACAGGTGGGAATATTTATGCCTTGGCTCTTTTTCCACCTATGTTAAACAGAATCTCCAGCCTAGTTATCTCTGAAAATAATTTTTAAGACAATTTTTAAAACAGACAGGAGGAGAGCTAAAATGTTGTCTAAGATGAATAGGGGGAAGTGAACCCTGGACCTGCCTCAATCTAACAAGGTCTCAGTAATCTTGTAAATTCTTGCAATGCAAAGATTAGAAACAGTTTACATGACTATTTGGACTTCATTTTTAGATGTCTTGTTTGGCATCTCAACACATTCATCCTACCTCTCTCACTTTCTTTTGCAGAATATCCTGAGATTATATACATGTGTGCTGTTTCTGTCAGGGAGTGACTCAAGCATCTACACAATAATTTCCAAAGCAATCTTACACTCCTTTTCCACAGATAGTTATGTAAAGAAATTGTGACCAGATTAAGGAAATAGTGCTGAATCTTCTTAGTTTGCACTTATTTCCCTTATGCAATATAATCCAGTTTTCTGGGATATTGCATCTTCTAAATGGGTCTCATGGCTACTGACAGATCTCTCAGCCAAGCAAGATAGAAGGATGATTTCCCATGCTTTCCTGAGTGGTTCTAGAAAATGTGCATTCTACTCTCTTTTTAGCAGAACCGAAAGGTATTCATGATGGTAACAGTCACAGTGAAATATGGGTAAGACACATCCCAAGTGCAGCACCATTTATTCACTGTCTCTCATTTGTTTACAAAGGAATAATGCTCTTCAGATATGGTCAGCTTGGAGACAGGTCAGAGCAATGTGGATGGTAACACAGCCAATAAATACTTTATGATAATTGTACTATAATTTGTGGGTGCCTAAGAGAAGAATTTAAACCATCATTATCAGATTCTCTCACCAGATGGTTTAGAACACCTACTTTGCCTGAAATGGAAAGAATTAGGCCCAGGGAAATATATCAGAACCAACTTAGAATAGCTACTGTTGGCATCTATCACAGCTGGAAATAACTTATGCTTCCCAGGCAGCAGTACAGAGCTAAGTTGAAAGGAACTAACTTTGCTCTTTGCAGCAGAGAAGCAGTTTTTCCACGTTAAGAGGTGCTCCATGCTTTCAAGGCCAGACAGCTTCTAGTATGTGACCTGATTCTTTTGAAGCAAACTCTATTCTCATGAGGGGCATTCCTGGGAGAACTGATCTGTGTCCAAGCAAGAGAATCCAGTGACATATTTGTTAACTACACACATATGGATCAGGACTATATCCTTCTGTTGCCAAACAGTGCCTCAGTCAGAACTGCTCAGATCTATTGGGAAAATATAAACCCTTTGGCTGTGCAGCAGCTTAGCTTGTGCTCTCAGACTCCAGAAAATGTGATTCATGCTTCCCTGTGTCCATATATAAAAGACTCTTCAGGCCTGTGGCTGGTACTTGATATCTGGTCTTCAGGGAAAACTTGGGCAGTACTCAGATTAGACTTCTGGCATTCTACCTGGCATGGAATTTAGCAGGGAATCTAAACCTGGATAGAAACATTTACAAATCTTGCTCTGTTCACATGAAAGGCAATCATATAGTCAATATCTTTGTTTTCTTAAAGACAGCATGTCAAACTCCTTGAAAATAACCTCCTGGGTACCCACCCTTCCCTCCTGATTCCTGAAGTAACAGTCAATGGAAGTTCTTGAAAGCAGTATAATTTCACACCAACTGAATCCCTATATTCTGAAAATGTTGTATGATAATATTTGAATAACTTGTTAGTTTAAAATATTTTGTATACACTTTTATGAGTTTTATCCCTTCTACTTCTGAAAGACTGTGCAGGAGACCTGACAGTGATCTAATGCTGGGTTAGAAAAGGGAGAAGGAATCATTAAGAGTACACTATCCTTTGCTGTCTGTCTGGGCTGAACACTCTGTCAGAGATAAGATTGAAGAAGAGCCCTGCAAGGATCTCAGTGTGTGATTTTACACTTTGAAGGTAGGACAATCAGCAACTGCCACTTCCTTGTAATCCTGAAACAGAGAGAAGCTTCTAAAACTGTACATTTCTTGTAAAAGGACTAAACTTCAGCTTTTAAAAGTTATATGTTTATATATAAAGTTATATATTTAAAGCTTTTAAATATAACTGTTTATGATTGTCTGCAATACTTTTAACTTCAAGCTGTAACCATGAAGCAATTAGCAGAGTTTTCCTTGCCAATGGCTTTCCAGAAAAAAGCCCCAAACACAAACAGGTATAGCAGAAGTCAATTAAATGATCTTCCTGGATGATCTTGAAACTTGTTAGAAAACAAAAGAGATTTTGATTTTCTTGTGATTATGGTATCATATTAGGTAGGCAAAATACCTCTGAGTAATTGCTACGCAGTCTCTTAATATTAAATTTTTGTCTGTTTATGTGTTCATACATTTATTACAATTCTTGCTAAGGTTTTTCGGTTTGTTTGCTTATATGGAAATTATTTTACTCAGACTTAAGCTTTTGTTAGCAACACAGAATTCTTGTCTTCTTGCAATTTTTTGTCAATAAGTTCAGAAGACAGTAATGAAAGGAATGATTGCTCGGCTGATTGTTGCACTGCAGCTCACGTACACTGGAGCGTGAATAATTTAAACTGTGCTGGCTTGTCAGTATTGGATTTGTATGTGGTGTGAGGAGAGCACAGAGGGAGGTGTCAGATAAATCACACAGCAGAAAAGAAGGAAAAAAAAAAAAGTCTCCCAAAAGGTTGGATCAAAGGTGAAGAGAAAAGGGTTCTATTGTGTGCGCAGCGCAAAAAGAGACAGGAGAGTAAATCCCTCTCTTCTTGACAAGGAACTGTTTTGGATACTCAGTAACTTTAAAACAAATTGCATCAGCCTACAGCGCTGTTCAGGTCTTCTGGGACAAAAATGCTTTCTGAATTCAGTGGGAGTGAAACAGTTTTGAAGGGTGCCTTTCAAAGTCATTACTTTCTCTTCTTCTAAAATAATTTCTTTATATAGTAGCTGTTTAAAAGAACATGGGAACAGAAAAAAAACCCAGCTGAGCATTAAGAAAATAGCACACTCAAAGTTAAAGGTCAGTAATCTGTCCATTGTTATGACTAAAGATTTGAAAAAAAACCATAACTTTGTTATGTACCCATTTCTAACCTTCTCCATTTCAAAATAAGATGTAAAACCTTCCACTTACAGAAGAATCAGGTGGAGGGATTTCTGTGTAAGAGTTTTACTGATATATTTTTTTTGTAGTCCAGGGAACCCATGAATAAGGTTGTTCTGTGGAGCCAGCCAGCCATCCTCTGCCCGCTGTGATGGGCAGCTTGTCTGTGTAAAAGCAGTGACTGAAACCCATGTGCACATTTTGCTACCAGCCTAAGGAGTCAGCAGTGTCCAGAGAGCTGTTCTGAGGATTTCTCTGTGTATTGCAGGTAGAAAATAATCCCACCCCTGAAAAGAACAGTTTTAAGTAGCCCAAGATGTTGATTTGCTCATTTAGTTTTGGCTGCTACACGGTGTCTTACTTACCCATTTGTCTTTGTTTTGACAGCCTGACATGGCCTTTGTTGAGACCCAAAATAGAGACAGCAACCCTGGCTTTGCCATATTCTATCACAGGGTTCCAATGATTCCCAGTCCTTATCTAAGAGCATCTGATTAACCTCAGTGACGGGTCAGACTAGATTTGTGGGTTTGGCTATGCACTGGACATGACAACTTTACCAAAATAAAATACTGTGAGGTACAAAACAAAGCTCTATCTAGCAATCATTGTAAATGATGTTTTTTTTCCCAGTGGAGGAAACATTGTTATGCTTCTGCTAAAAAAAAAAAAAAATTGGGGATAGGAAAAAAAAAACCCAACAAACAACAACTCAAACATGTTTCTTCATGGCTGATGCTGAGTTCTGCTTACTTAAAAGAAAGATGTTTTGCTTAAATAAACATGAATGAGGAGGATGGGCTCAGAATTTTAGAAATCTCCAGGTGTTATGAAAACTGGAAAAGACACCATTAAATTTTTCAATGCAGCACCATAAAATAATGGTCCCAAGAGCCCCTATTAAAAAGATATCAAAAGCATGTGATGGGATAATATTGTAATGAAATTTTTTCTTCTCATCATCTGTGAGAGACTGGAAGAAATGATTACTGGCTCAAAACAACCAAAGTGTGTGCATGGGAGCAGGCAGGGCAAATTCCATGCCAGGGGGATGTGCACTGCTCCACATCCCACAGGAGGCCAGAAGAGATAAAAAACCACTGCATAGACACTCACGTGGTTGCATCCCTACTCTCCTCGGATATTATGTCAGCAGACACCACACTGGATCCTAGGCCATAGCTATATCTTGTTTTTCTCTCTCTTTTTCCTCTCTTTATCTCTTTTTCTACTTATCATTTCCTCTTGAAATCTGGATAATTTAAGGTTGGAGGGGTTAAA
>NC_141702.1:13148380-13295880 GCF_971803275.1 Cyanistes caeruleus
AGACTACACTTTAACTATATTCTTCCCTTTTTTAAAAGTACAGGAAAAAGGGGTTATTAATATTTATTCATAGATATATGAATCAGAGCAGTGCCAGAGTTTTTCTCCACTTCTGAGTCCAGCTGGCAGAATTTGAGAACATACACACACTGAAATTATCTTAGTCTGCCACCAGCATATTTCTGCTAACCTCTGAACCATGCTTAGAATCTTTCTTAGGAAGGAACTGGCCCAGGCCAAAAATTATACTACAGAATTCTCTAAAAATTTATCTTTACAGGCATTTAAATTTCATTCCACTAATCTTTTTCCAGTCTGCCACTTATGAGCATACTGATAACCACTAAGTCCAGTGCATAAAATTACACATCAGATTTATACTTTGGGTACTGTAGAGAGATCCCCCTTCTTCAGGTTGTAGCAGTCTCTAAAACTAGACCAAAGGACCTGTGCTACCTGTCATGTATATCTAATTAATGCTAGGTTCTTTGATTGGAAAAGAAAAGCAAACTTTTTAAAATTGTACAGTTTTAATTATATTAGTGTTAGGATAACACAGAGCTGTAGAACTATGTACTGGTTAAATAGTTTTGGGCCAAATTTGATTTTTTAAATTATATCTCAAAGAACAACATTAATATATGAAATTGAATTAAAAAAAATAAATAAACTGTTCCACTCTCTAAAACTTTGTGGAAGAAAAGCAAAAAGTGACCAAATAGTTCCCGTTTCTTCACAACATTGATGGTCATTATCTTTCCTGAAAGCTGCTTAATTTTGGTAAATGGGATATGAGAGACATTTGAAAGAAGCAATTGTTTCTGAAGTTCTGCAGAACCAGGGGAAAAATATTATGCAGAATGTTAAATATTTAATTCCTAAAATTTCCATTTACAAGAAACCTAACAAACTGAATCTAGACAGAAGAGATAAATAAGTGTACAAAGGTGTTCTATATGGTTACATTGAAGTAAGGCTGCTGGGAACAGCTGTATTCTGTCAAGATAATGGCAGGAGGAGCCCAGGATATTTACCTGGTAACATATTCCCCTCCAATGACAAAAGAAATTTCAAACACATCTGGTTTAGATGAAAAGCTCTATATTTTCATGGCATCCCAAGAAACATCAAGAAGGCAGAACATAAAAAATGTACCCTGCAACATTTTAATAACTTTTACAAGTTTAAATCTTATGGCTAATATGTTAATATGTTAAACTGTACAACTGAAGCTAAACCCCCACTTTTGTGATGAAACATATGAAGGTTAAATTAAGTATTTTATACATTTGAAATTTATCATTAAAAAGGATTTGATAGTCTTTATGGTTTATAGTCAAGACTTAAAACACTTTTTCTGTAACACCACATTACTTTGATGTTATGGTAGAATTTCTTTTCAGCCTTAACATTTGCTTGCAAGTATACCTGTACAATAGTATTTACATGGGATAATTTTCTTCACAGCAGATAAGGGCGAAGCTTGCACAAAGTAAATACGGAAGAAATTGGTTTCCTTGTTGTCCTTAGATTCAGTGCTTAGTTACAGGGTTTAGTTATATCATCAGTCTGTATCTGAATTTAGCATCCTCTTAATAGTCTGGCTTTTTTCTCCTTCAATTTGTGTCCTATTAAAATCTAGCTGCGTTTATCATTAAGAAGAATGTCCAATATATTAGCATAAAATAAAGAAAGAAAAAAAATATTATTTTGTGCCTGGGCAAATCAGGCTACCAGACTAATTGGAGAAGGGGATACCAGAGAAAAACATATGCCTTAAGACTGAAAAATGGTCATTAACAACTAATTTTTCTCTGCTGTCTCATGTAGTGTTTCATAAATTTTGTACAAGCTTTTAGCAAGATTATGTATTCAATACGTATACTCAGAACCTGAGAGTCTTTTCACTGATCCCACTGAGATTTTTGTTTTTACACAATGAGTGCAGCAAGGGATTGAACTAATTCTATGTTAGATATCCCCCATTATTCCTCTGAAGTAAATGGAATACCATGTACTTACATCAGTTTATAAGATATTTGTATTATTTTTTATGTATGGTCTTTGCATCTGCAGTGTCAATGTAAACATTATTTCCATGAAGCTGATTATGGCAGAAAAGAGAAGAAGAAATAAGAGAAAACTGTCCAATGAACTTCATTGTCTAAAAAAGAGTAAAATGGATATTTTTTCTCTAAGAATAAGTCAAAGCCACTTTTACTGCACCCATTTTGCTGTACTGACCATCCCTAAGGGGATTTGGATGCCTTCAGTCCCATAATAATGCTCCTTTTCTCAATTTTTTAGCCCTTCTAGTACTTCAACAGCAGCAAAACTTTCTGATTAGCAAAACCTTTAAAAGCAAAAAGAGGCATGTTCTACTTTAGCCAGCATTTTCACTTCAATTTCACCCCAAATCAAATCTATGCAAGTTAAAACACTAAGGCATTGGGGCCAAAGCAATCCCCAGTGTCCCACAGAAGCAGAGACACAAAGAGATGATAGTTGGTAGAGAACAAGAGTAGCTTAAAAACATTTAATGTGAGGTGAGATTTATTTTTAGGAATATAAGTTTGTATAAGTTTATATAAGATATTAAGTTCTGTCCTTCACACTAGGAAGTAAAAACATTTCCAGTACATTTAAAAAAAAAAAAAAAAGGATTCACTGCACTGTCATATTGTCATTTTATTATTCCATTAGACGTGTGAGCTGGTATTGACTGGGGATTTGTGAGTGCAGCTGTAGTTCACAAGGTTGGACCATAAGCACATATGCTTAAATCATCAGACAAGCTGAAAATTCATACTGAATTTTCTTGTCTTTATTTTTTAGATTTTAAATCTTTCCCTTGTAGCTTAAAATAAAACTCAATTTTTCTTTTCTGAACTTTCTGGCTCGAGGGATTTTAAAACCACTCTGTACCTGAAGTCCATTTTAAGACTAAACAGGTGTGGAGGCAGTAGAAAAAAGTGCCAGTTTTCATCCTGTCTTGTGTGCCATTTGGGATGTCAATAACAGTTTAATATCAGAGTTAGGATGGAAGCTGCGTGGGCTTTCTACCAGCAGTGCTTAGGACTCATCAGTGAACTCATCTTAGCATCTGTAATTCCAGAAACAGGTAAATAAGCTTTGAATTTACTTGTCAGACAGAACAGTGGCTTTCACCATACCCCAAGTTTCCTGTATTATGTTTGTTTGTCTGCCACAACATATATCTTCTTAAATAGCCAGTTACCTATCCTGCAATTAAGATATTAAAATTTGTACTTTTAATAAATTATCTAAAGGTTAATGTGATTTTACAATACATAACTTCTGTTTTCGTATTAAAAAAATATTTTCACTCCATTACTACTCTGCTCATTTAACAATTTCTATTCAACTTTCAATGCACTTATTTTTTTAACATGCATGACGATAGCTCATGGGAAATTGGGCATTTGTAACTGAACATTATATTTTGCTTGCAAGCTTCATTAAATTTTAGCCAAATTATCAGTAGTTAAGATTTTTGCATTTTTGCTCTAACAGTAACAGTGTAAGTTTCTGATCACTACATTAGGATTGCATCTGTAAAATATTTTTAAGGGGTTGTATAAAACTGCCAATCTGAGGAGCCAAAATAATGGGTTGGTTAACCTTAGTGTTTAAAATATCTGAATAACTCAATATAATGTGCAATATAAATACTCAGTATAAAGTGCACCTGATTAATAGTCTTTGCCACCCTTCTCTCCTTTGGATGCCTACAGAATGAACCTGCTGTGATGGCTTTGCATGGTGAAAAAATGGTGAGGAGGGAAGAAGCCAGACACAGCAGTGATTTTCTGTGAGAAGCTGCTAGAAGCCTCCTCCATGCCTGGTAAAGCCAAGCCCTGACTGGCTCTAAGAACAGACACTAGCCAATTAGAGAAGTTGGTAACTCTTCTGTGATGACATATTTAAGAAAGAAATCAAACCCAAGGGTAATTTTTCCAAGGGGTGGGGAGGTGCCACAGCCGAGGCCATCTCGGCAGGGCCAGTGGTGGCCTTGGGTGCCCAGCTGCTCCGCAGGCAGGGGCAGCGGGTGGCTTCTCTTTGCCAGCGCCGTTGTGTGGCCGTGGCCGCAGACATCTCAGCAAGGTCTGCACTGTTATAGACACATAGTATAATATTGGCTTTCCCCAAGTGTTAGGATGAATGCTCTATGTATAATGTTAAAATGGTTTGCTGTGATAGTCGATACAGTATGTCTGAACTGTCTGCATAGTTAGGATAACATTCAATGAACAGATGATGGGGATCCTGCTGATTATCAACACTCACCGTCTGTGGAAAGGAAGAGCTAAGGCCCAAATTAAAAGGTGATAAGAAGAGGATTAAAACCATAAGCCAAGAAACATGCATGCTCTAAAAAGGTGATCCCAAGGAGTGGCCATGCTAAAAAGTTCCTAGAAAATGTAAACTAGTTAATAGAAAAGTTTGAATATGCATAAAGTCTATGAATATGCATCAAGTTGATATAATAGAAATGGCATATAAAGGCTATTTCCAAAACACCAGTGTGCTCTTGTCAGAGTGCCAAGCACCTGGCTGTTTTAACCCTTTGCTTTATTGTCTTTGTCTCCTATTGGTTTTTTTATTAAACCTTTTAAAATTTACCAGGAAAGTGAAGGTTGTTTTTCACAGCATGAACTGTGCCTGCCTGGCTGCTCGGAGCTGGCTGTGCTGCGGGCAGGAGGGCAGGGCTGGCGGCAGTGGTTTCTCTGTCCAGTGTCACCGTGGCCTGGGCTGTGGTGGCAAGGGGCTTGACAAGCCATTCCCCAACACAGGACCTGGACAAAATAAACTTCTCAGCACTGCAAAGTCCTGGAGAAATCTTTGAACTGGTGGAATTTGTTGGCAATGGTACTTATGAGAGGCAGTGTTTTTCCTCTTAGTCGGAGAAACAGGAGAAAGGGAGGACATGTGGAGAAAGACAGCATGGCAACACAAAGGTCAGCGAAAGGAAGGAGGGGGTGAAGAGGTGCTCCAAAAATCAGAGCTGAGATTCTTCTGCAAGACTATAATGCAAAAAACTGTCTCTCTGTAATTCATGAAGTGCATGGGGAGATGCAGAGATCCACTCACTGCCTGTGGGAAAAGATGCTCAAGCCGAAATGTGTGGGTGCTGAAAAGCTGTAATCTAGTGGGAAACTCGAAGTTGCTTCCAGAAATAAAGAGGACCCTTGCTTCCAAAGTAGAACATGCTATCCTTAAAAGACTAAACCACATGAACTATGACCCATGCAGAACAGTTTTGGGAAGACTGTTTTGCCCATGGGAGGGACTCACGTTACAGCAGGTCAGGTGGGACTGCTACTCGTGACAATTACAACCACTCTGGAGAAGTTCACAGAGAACTCTCCTGTGCATAGCAGAAGAAACTCCTCTCCCTAAGCAAACTGAAGAAAGATTTCAAGGGAAAAACTGACCAAAACCTGTCTCCCTGTGCTGTCAGTGGGAAAGAGGGAGGGTCTGGAGGGGAGAAAGAGGTGTTCTGAAAGTTTACTTTCGTTCTCATTATCCTATTTTAATTATGTTATTAAGTTTTTTCTTTATACCTTTTAAATTTGAGTCTGCTTTGCCCTTAGAGTGTTTCCTCCCAGTCCTTATGTCAAAATTTTTTCCTTCTCTTGCTGCCCATCTGTAGCAGAAGAGGGTAAGCAAATGGTTTTCATGCATACCTGCTACTTTGCTAGTGTCAAACCACGACACTTGCCCAGAAGGCTTTTGCTCACTTTTACCTAAGCTGGATGAAGACAGGAATTGGACAATTCCTTTTCTAATGTTAACTGACTGCTTTTATCACTTAAGCATCTTTAGAAAAAGGAACAGCATATTATAAAAAGGTGTAGACTGAGCATTAGTTGCTAATTTAGTGTTAAATTTCTTATTGAAGATGCAGAACTGCGAAATACCAATGATGAGAATTGTTTTATTGTGGACTGTTGCTTTTTTATGAAATGATATTTTATGATGATTACTAATGATACTAATTGTGAGACTATTGAGAAAAGCTTTCATTTTCTTGGTAAAGAAACTGTCATGGACCAATTCATATTTTTTTTTTTTTAGACCAAAGGCCTCAGAGTAGGTGAACATGTAGGGACTATATAATCATTCTGCCAAAAAAGTCAGTGTAAAACAGCAGAGTCTGGGCATGACAATTTAAGGCAAAGGATATGTAGAGTTGCTTTCATAAACCAGGAATGTTACTTTTTATTCTATTTAAATAAGAGTAACATTGGTTACGACAGCACAAAGTTTTGAAGTTTTCTTAATCTCTACCTTCTTTCAATACTTTGCCTTTTTGCATCTCCCTGATACCCGTATGTCATGTTCACCCCTTGCAATCTGACTGAGTCACACTTTCTGATTAATCTTCACCTTCAAAGATATGACTCTGCAGGAACATGCCAAGACAGTCCAATTTATAGTAGTAAAATAACAACAAGAGTTTATATTTTCCCCCATTTAATTTTGTGCTAGATACTAATGTTGATCTTGTTCTGAGGTATTTAAGACCAAGCTTTTTTTATTCCATGCTGAGCGAACACACATCAGGTTTTAATTACACAGTGGTGAAAAATGTTATAGATAATCCTTATTAATTTAATAGGAAATTACTTTCCCTTTCTGTAAGCACCTCACTGGGTTCCTGCAATATCAAAGCATACTATCAGAACTCCTTTACTGGTGATTTTTAAAAAGCATGAAAAAGAACAACTTGAGCTTACTAAAAGGCACTATGAAACAAGTCTATGGGATTGAAAGGGACCCTATGGGGTGACTGAGGCTGTCTCTGTGCTCTGGCATAGGTGTGCAAGGAAAAGGCCTCTTAGCTTTCTTTTCTCACTCCTGAAGGTCTTTATATGGTATTTTCAGTTTTCCTCATAACTAAGCTGTTCATTATTTTCCTGCTATAAAGTTAATGACTGCTTCATACCTTGCTTCCAGGGGGTGTAGTAAACAATCATTATCTCACTTTATGAATGCAAGGAAGAGGCAGGATGACATCAATGCATTCCTTTATGCAGATACTGAGACTCACAGCTCCAGCTGACTTTCAGTCCATGACATTGTACCTGCATTTAGCTATCAAATAAAATATGCTGAAGTGCCAGTATAAGCCTCCTTTACTGTGTCCACACTTGGTAACCCACATAAAGATTAGTTATTTAGTTAGGAATACCAACAAGTAAACACAAAATAAAATATTTTTTTACATGGTTAATCTTTTTATAGTCAAATTCATTGTTGAAATGCTACAGATACCAAAAGTGTAATTGAATTTTAAAAAGTGATTAAGAAAATTTTCAGTGCCAAAGTTCTCAAAGGTTATTAAATTTAAAAAGGAAAAATGTTATTCTCTACTTGAACTGTAATTTGTCAGAAATTGGGTACTTTGGGTGTGTTATCCAATACGTGCTATATTCTTCTGCCACTTGACAGGACACTGTCAAAAACTTAGTCCAGACTCTATCAATTTGTCTGATCAGGGATTTATGTTCTTATCTCCTTATGTAGATTCATATCTGTAAAAATAGCACATTTAAATATGTTTTCTGTACTATGCTGCATGACATTTCTTTCCAAGACCTACAATTTTTGTTCTAAATATAACAGAGCTAATGAGATACATGTTTCAAGAGTTTGAGTACTTTATATAAATGTAAATTTTGCATATATATATTTATATGTTTATAAATGTGAAGAATATATATTGATATCAGCGTTGATAGATATACAAAACACTCTGTCCAATCAATTTTTATTATGAGTTATAGTATTTATAAATTATTCTCACTGAGTCATAAAAATACATGCTATGCATCTCAAATTGTTTATTGACACCATATTCAATGATCCTGTTTTGATTTTCTAGAGGGAAAAGCTTTGGATCAAATAATGTTATTTAGCCTGTATTTTAGCTATCAGACAAAATAAAAAAAAAGAATAAATTATTCTTAAACATTGTAGGTACAAATTCCATATGCCTTTTGTATATGTGTGAATTAAAAAGGGTTTAAATAAATATATCTGGGTAGATCTTCCAGTCCTTTCCTAAATGCTAAGGAAAAGTCAGGATATTGCTATACACGTTAAATCTCAGATGAATATTTCTCCTCATGATATTCCAGCTTTAAAAGTATAGATATTCTCACTAAAAAACAAGATAAAAGATAATGTAACATTTTGACCCAAAAGCAATTTAAGGAAAACTTCTATAGCAGCATATGCCAGCTATAAATTATTTCAAAAGCAATTTATAAAAGTGTCAGGAGAGTACACATATGTAGATTATCCAGCTGTTTGCTAGTCTTTGCTAAAAAATAAGATATATTCCTTTAAGACAGAATTATTAATTAAAACTTAAATTTAAAATTTTTAAAATAGTTTCTATACCACACTATATTTAAGAAAGCCAAAGAAGGATGTTTCTTATGTTTTGTTTTTTTGTTTTTTTTTCTGGTGCCTAAGAATTCAATGTTTTTATTTGAAGAATGTGACAGAGTTTTAATTTTTGTTACTGTCTCTTTCTGACATCCTCCCAGGGCTATGTCTTTTTTGCAAATTTTGAAGATCTGCAATCTGGATTAATTTGGATCATCCCCCATCTCAGAATGTTGTCCTTCAGGGCTCTTATTTACCTCAATCACAATTTTCAAAGTTTATCTAGAGTCCTGGATTAACTACCTGGATGTTATCTGAACAGGAATACTTTTAATGTCTCAGTAAGTGCCTTCTTATCTATTTTAGCTCATCACTTAAATGGTGTTGCCTTTGAGCTTATTGAGAACCAAACCAAATGTACAAGCCTTTAGAGATCTAAGATTACCTGATAATTAGGATTAACTGAAATTACTTACATAGCCTGGAAGAGGCAACAAGTATTGCCATGTAAACTGAATCCTGTAAAGATCAATAGTACTTTAAAATAGATCCTGCTCAATCACAGTACTTAATATGATATTGACAACAAACCTATTTTTTCTCCTCCCATGTTGACCAGTTTCATTTTTTAAAATCCTACGTTGGAAAAAATCCTTCTAAGATAAGTCAGTTTCTTCTAAAAAGTAAGTATAATTTCTTCTAAATAAGAAATGCTTCCTTTGTCTCCATCCTAAATGGCAATGTTAGAAGTGATCTCAGAGACTTTCTTTTATGGACTTCAATTGAGTTGGGCATCTGGCCTTTATCCACGAACCAAATAAGAATTTGAAGAACTTCACTGTGCAATTGCTTCCATATTGGCAACAACTTTGGCTGGGTGTGTGTCTGAAGTGAGCAATATGGAACACATATCATGTTTTACCTTCCAGCCTGGGGAGAGGAGATGCTTCCTCCTGGCTGGACAGACCACAGGCATATTGCTCAGGCTTCTCATGAATTTGAATTAAAATGTTGCCTTAAACCTAAACATTCATGTTTATAATCAGATAATTTGTGGCAATTACTTTCTTTGGCCATTTCTGTAAAAGAAGAATAAAGGTTTTTAAAATATTTGTAATTAAATAATTGTTTACAATAATTTGCAGTAAATATTTATTAATTTATTTTAAATGTCTTTTCTCTCCATCCATTTGTTAGCTGTTAAACTCACACATAAACAGATTTCAGATCTACAAAAACTGGATGTGTACTTAGTGCTATATGCAAAACAACCTCTGACTAGATAAAAAAATCTAAACCCAGCTAGACTTCACAGTCACAGATGACTATGGCTCTTTCTTCTGTTGTTAAAGGATTTAATAATAAGCTAAATTTTTAACCATGTTAAAGACCTATCATTTTCTCTTGTAAATCCTCCATTTTCTGTAACAAGTATTTCAGTGATATAACAATGGCATAAACCTAGCCCAAAATGATTCTGTAGTCAGATTTTATCCTGAATAAAAGCTAGCCTTAAGGAGAAGCAGCAGAGAACTGAAAGTAGATCTTCTTGGACAGTATTTCATAAAATATGGTTCTCATTCTTTTTCACAAATAAAAAATACTAATAAAAAATTAATGAAGATTAGAAAAACTATTCCTGTTCAGATTTTATCTTTTCAATCCCATTCCTTAAATAAAATAATGTCTATATATATTCTATTAATAAATAAACATGAAGTTATTTTTTAAAAAAGAGAAAATGAATGAAAACATGAAGTTCAAGTCATGAAAGAGGAGAATTCTGTAATGACAGCCATGTGTAAACAGAATGGCAGGAGTTTCAAAGTGTGAACAAGTTTTACTTGATTTAGTCATTTAAAATAGATGCTACAGGATAAGGACATTTAGTTCTTCATATGTTGTAGTGAGTTCTCAGCTGTATTACTTCAGCATATTAAGTTGTCTAGTTTTAGCCATTCTCTCCTTACAGAAAGCCTTTGATGATGGGCACAAAGCAGGCTCACCTGTAGAACAGAGTGGCATTTCTGAGATAAAAACATTCTGAAACTAAATCCATGAAATACCAGTGAACTGTAGCGGTTTCCATAATTGGAGCAAAGTGTGAGGTGAACATCTCCCTTATGCAATTTTCCTATTGATCAAACCCAGGGTTCTAGGAACGTACATGAAAGATTGCTTTCAAACTATAGATCATTAAAAATAATTGATTCTCACAGAAGAAATGGACTCTGTGGTTCCAGTTTCTGATTCCTGGTATAATTGTTAATTTTGGCTTCTTGATGAGTAAATAAAGGTAGCAAAGGTTGTAACACAATTGAAGGAAGAAATTTCAGGCAGTGAGCAGTTCCCTTTTGAAAATTACCTGTCCTCGTCCCCTGTACAAGGGAGGATAGGAGATGGACAGCATTAATCTGATTATTCTTCTCTCTTCAAAGCCTTTAAAAGATAAATAATTAGAAATGCAAAACTTTATCAGTACTAGGAATGTGTAGGATGGGAGGCAGTGAGCTCAAATCCATAAAGCATTATGAGGTAAATAACAGGACTATTACTGGAGTTGATGTGGTGTTTACAATGTTAGTATTTAATTGTGCATGCACTTCTTTATGTTAGGCATTAAAAATGGCCCAAGTTCCATAAGCAGAGATGTTAAACAATAAATAGATAAATTCAGAGTGTACAGACTCACAAGGAAGACAGAAAAGTAAAGCAATCCACTAAGAATAAGCAGTGGAGGATGAATGTGGGAGAACTAGAGAAAGAGTTAATCAAAGAATTGAAAGATGACAGGGAAACATATATGGAATGTAGAGAAAAGAATGGAAAAAGTAAAAGATCCCAACAGACCATTGGCACATCAGTCAAAGCATGTGGTAACACAGGAAGCAAACAAGAGTATTAGGAAAACCACAGTTTCATACTGACTTAATGCACTGCTGACATTAATCTGCTAAAACTGGTGAATAATAGAGTTGAAAGTGTATTTCAATCAGGACTGACAGAAATAACCATAGACATAGGTAAATTAATGTGTTAAAAACAAGCAATACAAGGGGGAGACTACTTCTGAACCACTGACATTAAATTTTGAAGTGAGAAGTAAGATGGTAAAAAGAATAGTGCATTGAAATAGTAGCACTTTCTAGTGACTTTTAGGAGTAAAATAACATATAGTGTTTTTTGTTTATGAACTAGCCATGAAAAGTAGAGACTTCTTTGTGAAAAAAAACCCATTCATTTCACTAGTTGTTTTCTGCCTTATTTCATCTGTAAAAGTTTCTTTGGAAGTTCCCCACCAACAATCAAACACAAATAGGATCATAAAGAATGGTGCTAATTAATTTAATTTTTAAGGGAAATAAGTTATATTCATTATTCCTATTTTAACATAATCAGATTTTCATGTTACTCAGGAAACTCAGGTGACTAAAACCAGGAATTGAACAAAAAGACTCTAACATGGGTGAAATAAGAAACTATTAATGTGCTGGGCATTGTTAGCAAACTCAGTTTGCCTTAACAGATGCCTTACAGGAACATTGTCTCTCCTGGCTGCAGAAGGGGGTATGGCCTAGGAGCGTGTGGGCACGGCTTAATTGCCCACCCATCTTGCTGGGTGCATGGGCTGAGGGAAAGAAAAAAGTGTCTATACACCACAAGTGCATAATTTTGTTCCCTTTCTCCTCAGGAAAGTTTCCAGGACCGACACTGCATGTCTGTCCCTCTCTCACTGCTGCCCATCCCTTCCCAGCTCTCGGGAGAACACAGCTGAGACTGAGCGGAGCTGAGTGGAGCTGGAAGGAACCAAACCTAGAGGAGAAGAGCTGTCTCAGTGTGAATAATCTGTTTTTTTGGGGGTCATTTGGTCATTGTTTTTACTGTCTTGGGCTCAGGGAAGGGGAGCTCCAGCTGCAGAGAACATTCACCGTCTTGTCTTTGTCTCAGGAATAACCGCGTGTCTCTGCAGAGCTGCAGGATTAGCTGCTATCTTGGTTTTTGTCTTGTCAGCCATCTGGAACTGAGTCAAGGTGGTGAACACCTTTTTGTCTATAAATCAACATCTCTTTTGTTACTAATATTGTTGCTGTTATTAGGCATTTCTTATTCTGTTCCTGTTTGTTTTCAGTAAATTTTCATCTCAAACCATAGTCTCTGCCTTTGTCCCTCTCTCACCAGATAGAGTGCATGAGAAGGGAAGCAGCTTCTTTTAATTCCCAGATGGTTTTAAACCGCCTTATGATCCAATTCTAGTATTTACAAAAATCAGATTTTCTATTAAAATGCTCAGTGTTCTAGCTGTACTGCTAAAGATTAAGTTTCTTAGTTGACATACAACTTTTAGCAAGCGCTGTCAACAAAGCCCTGTAAGCCTCTCTATTTCTTTGTGCAGGAAAATCTGTGGACAGTTGAAATTGTTGGGGCATCTGAAGTTAGTTAATTACAGAGAAAGTGTTAGGACTCAGTACTGTTCTATATCCTTCTGATGGATGCATCAGAAATTACCCAGCACAGCTGCAAGCAAGTGCTGATAAATTTCAGATCTGTTGGGTGACAAAACACTCTGTATTCTCACCCTTAACTTCTAGCTGTGGTATTTGGAGCAGTGATGTCAGCAGATCACGCACGTTAAATAACCTTGCAATTTCCTGGGCATTGCCTCATGGAGGACAGCTTCTGGGGATTTTTTCACTAAAATATTTCCCAACTATTTTCTCAGTATCTCTGAGGATTATTTGCCTCAGTTCTTTTCATGTGCAATCCTGCTTTTGTTATCTGCCATATTCCAAACCACCCCATCCAGCTTCACAATAACGTTATAAGTAAAAGGGAAAAGTTTCTAGGGATAATCATGTCTTTTTTTGTTACTAAAGCTATTTTAGGTCATGTATTTAATGGTGCCAGAAATCAAGTTTTGAAACCTTAAATATCTTCAAGAAACTGGAAAAGGGGAAAAAAAGTATGGAGATATATAGAACACTTTTGCAAGTGCTCTTTCTGCCTCTCAGGGGCAAGGATACCTGTTTTCAGGAAAAACAGAAGCCTCTGTGCACAAGAATGGATATAGATGGCTCTTACATAAAATGCGGTGGGTGGCTGCCAGGCAGAAAGATTACCTGATTTTGTACCTCTGCCCTATCAGAGAACTCTCTGTGCAGGAGGAGCAGAAGAGACTCATGGACACTGTGACTGACAGATAAGACTTTATTTTCCAGTGTGTTGCTTCAACAAAATGTAACTGTCATTCTTCAGTGAATTTAAATGAGAATGATCATGTGAACCTTTATAGGTCCCAGTAAGCTGTAGCCTGTTGCTGCTACTGCACTTTGAATCCTCTGTGAATATGTACAATATGGAAAGAACATTTAATAAACTTAGAAAAAAATCCAGAGAGAATGATTAGAGGCTGTGACATATGAGAAGAGATTAAGACAATTTAATATACTATGCTGCTGCTTGAAGGAAAGACTATAAAGAGTGATATGACTGCATACAAATACCTCAGAGGTAAAGAATGAGAGTTACAGAGGTGGTTATAAAATTATTTACTGTAGTGTCTCTCTACCATCAACATAGGCTATTAACTCTGAGAAATATAAATTGAGTAGAAAAAAAATCAGAAAAAAATCTGGAAATTGAATACGCAGTAGAGGAATATTTAGGTAATATTTTAGGAAGTAACTTTAAAGGGTAAGACTTTTAATGCTTCATCTTGCACCATTAATATCTTTGGGGATCTAAAAAGTGACTTGAATGAAAAATTAAGATAGGGCCCTTCAGGCAACAGTCTGAGCAAGCCAAAGAAGCAGCTAATATGTGAAATTCACTTGCATTAAAGATATTTTAAGAGCTGTGTGTGAGGGAATATCAGAGAAAGGATTAGAAGGGGAAATCCGGATTTTTATGTAGAGGTAGCTGACCTCAAAGGTTTCCAAACTGATTTTCATCAAGTATTTTAAAAGTGTTAGGCAAGGGTTTCTCTCTTCTGAGAGAGAACTCATTATATTCTGTATATTATGGGTGCTACAAGATGTTGATGCTGTCTCCTGTCAGATGCACCACCGGTGAAGGAGGCTTCTTGTTACAACTTAACTGTAGTTAATGCACAACAAGAGTAAAGCTATTGATACATTAAACTCCACATGGCTGCAAAATGGCTTGTTTCTGTAAATATTACTGTGTGACAGACCATTTTCCTGTAGGTTTTTTCCCAGCCTTAGGTGTTTGTACAGCCTAAATGCCAGCTACAGAAAAATAAAGCTGCTGTACAAGGGTACGCTATCAAGAAGATACACACAATTTGAATGGGCTGTTTTCCTTGTGACAGCAATTGCATTTGAAACATTTTCTAATTTTTTATCCTATACTGTTCTCATAAACTGTCATAATTTCAGAGCATGGACTATAATTTCATTTAAGTAACTCTAGTTCTAAGACTCATGGTCTAAAACTGGTTTGAATAATAGCCGAACTACAGTAAGACTGAATTTTCCAAATATAGTAAATGCTGACCCTTCTTGTGATTTAGTGGAAGTTTTTGGGTGGCATTAGCTGTATTAGTAGTTTCTAATATAAAGCATAGGTGTGGAAATCATCATCTCTGGGTGGTTGCTAAGAGCTTACACATTTCATGGGAAGATTGGAAAAATTAATGGCATAGAAATCTACTGTGGATTGCTAAATACTGACAAACCATTCTGGAAAAGGAAATTATAAACTGCACATTATTCAAAGCTAATATAGTCCTCAGTAGAAGTGTCCTTGCTTTCATTTTACACTTGACTCTAGGCATTCATTTTGGTCATTGTTTGAGAACAGATTTCATGCTAGGTGCAGTGAATATGGCTGCTGTCCTGAGTGAAGAACTTTCATCAGTAAAAGCTACTCACTCTGGTCTTTGTGTATACCTGCAGGTCTCAGGTATTCATCTGTGTAAATCTGTGTATGATTCTCTTTCAGTCCTTACACTGTAAGGTGTCTTGAGAGCTGTTATGTTAACAAGTGGGAGACGGATTTTATAGTGCATGCACAAACAGACCCTGATAGATGACTGGTTTAGTAGGGCAGGCTGATGGAATGCACTGAGTATTTTCCTTCTGTGATGAAAATAATTGTGTGTGAACAACTCTTATTTGCATAAAATATTGATGGATGCTCAAATGCTTCTGTCTCAGGATCTGTACTATAATGTCTTCTGTCTCCATGGCCATAATATGGACAGTGTTGCATATAGTTTTCTTTGGAATCTTTGGAGAACACTAGTTAGCATTCAGGAGAAGGTTAGTGCCATGAGATATAGCCAGGTGCCACTCAGATAAAACAATGTACGCACTTCTTGAAATTTACAGAAGAAAAAAAAAGAAAGAGTGTTGCAAAAGAATACTGACAATAGTCTGTGAACAGATCATAAACTACGATGCAATTAGCAGTACAAGAAAAGAAAACTGCTTCATCAGATTTCTCCATTGGAAACAATTTGACTGCCAGCTGAGCAGCGGTACTCCTTAGACATATCACATTATTTATTATTATTCTCTAGGAAGAATATATCCTCTCATTGACCTTCATGCACTTATGTATCCATTAATGATTTCCTTTGGGCTTTGTCACAGGACATAATTTGCTTCTGCTTTTGAAATTAAATAGAAAAGGGACCATCTCCTATTTAATATTAATTCTTAGATATCAGTATACATTTTTTCCCAAACACTTTGAAAAAGACTTTTTTCCAAAGTCCCTTTCAAAGCAGATGTATGTTCTGCTGACTCTTCCTCAAAATTACATAACCATTCTTAAAAGTTTTTGCAATCATATAAGACCAAATGTGAAAAGAGATTCCTAAGTTCTGTTAACTGCAAATTGAAGCTTTCTAAAGCTGGTAACACAGTGAAAAGCTCTCTTGAGCCTAGTTCTGTTATTCTTACACTGAGCAGCACCTTACACTATGAGCAAATCCATATGATTTCACCTTTGTGTTCTCTATTTCATACTTATTAAAGTGACCAGATTCAGTCTGTAATGATGAAAGTCTTTTATCAGAGCAAGTTTTGCTGTAGGTTCTTTGCTAGAGAGAATTTCATTTGACCTGAAAAACCTGGAAAGGAATTAAAATATGTTTAGTAAGTTATGTTACATATTTAAATATAACTTGCATATATAAAGGTACAACACCTAAATTGAGCAGAATCACAGGAATATAAGATGGGGAAAGACCTGTAGTATATTACCTAATCTTTATGCCTAAGTATCATTTCTGTCTTTCACTATTAATAGACATGCAATTAGGCTTTTCTTTAAGATGCACATTTTCTGAGGTTCCCATGATGCCCTAAAGCAATCTACCACTAGTCTTAGCAGTTTTTATCTTTATATGACTTATTATTCTATATATCAGTTTATGTCGGTTTATTCTTGTCCAAACTGTCAAGAACACAAAGATCTGAGGACTTTAAAATAATTTAAAATAATTCTAATGTGTATTTGAGGAGTATTATTTTTCCACTACCACCCCCATTTTACAGGTCATACTCCCCTTCAGTTCTCTTTAAACTGAAAATAAAAATGCCAAACTTTCAGTCTTCCTCACTGCTCATGTTCTCCAGAACTCTGATCTTTCTTCTGAAGTCTAGTCTATTAATCTCAACCTTTACTGACACAGGAAGTCAAAACTAAACAGAAGTTAATGCAGTGCTGAATAATGGAGAAGGATTACCTTCAAGATAAACTTGGCTCAGACAGACTGATAGAGAATTTCTGTGTTTCAGAAAAGTGTGCTATATCAGCCTGTCATATTTTATATACGTATTTTATAGATTTTGAAGAACATCATAAAATAGCAAAGACATTAGGTGAAAACCACGTCATTTTATATGAAACTGTCTTCATTGTTAAATCAGATGCTGTGCCCAGTCCTGAGGATACTCTGGCCAATTTATACTCTCAATCCCTTCCACTGTGTTCACACCCAATACTTAAGAGAGTAATACAAGATTCAGAGTGATTTTTTGTCCATTATGGCACTTGAGCACCACAGAGGTAATAAAATGCTGTACAGAGATCGATTTATGGACAAGAAATAGACAGGTGGAAGTTCAGCCTGACAAAAGGCAGGTTAAAAATGGAAAGTAAAGCATACTGAAGAGTTTGCATGGCACTCACTTCCTTTTAAAAAGATATATAACTGTCACAGCATTATTTAAGAATGTTCTCATCATTTTTAATATGCTATTTAGAAGTGGGTTTTATCTCATCTAATTTCAGACTTCTGTAAATTGGACATCTAATTTCAAATTATATACTTTTGGCTTCTTAATTAACAATGAGAAGATCAAAGTACCTGTGAGGATCAATATAATCATTCTACATCACCATCTTAAGGGAACTTGAATTGGTATCTGAAAGTTTCATAGACTAAACCCATGGCAATCTCATACCACCTGTTTCGTCTTAGACAACATTCCTTGAGATATCAATGTGAGATGAAGCCAATTCAAAATTTCAGTCCAATCAGATTGCCTGGTTTTGAACAACCCATAGCCTCAACTACTGACAAAGTAGAGGACAGCTTTTACTTAGAATCTTGACTTGAATCAATGAAATTGCATTTGGCGTTCTGTTACATATGCAGTCTTTTTGATACAGGTACAGTCATATCAGATGATTAACATCATTAACATCCTAGTCTTGTAAATTTAGATCAGAAAAGAGACAAAGAGTAAACAACAATTTAAGTCTCTTATGTTAGGAGATCAATCTACCAAAATACCACATATATTTGTCATGGCACTTTAATGGCCTTTGGTGGATTTGAAGTACCAGATATTATTTGAGATGAGGCTATGCTTGAAGTTCAGTAAATGAAACAGCAGTTCTTTGAGTACCAATCTGCTGTTTGTAGATCACTGTGACAGCATGATTGGAAACATATCATCTTTGCTGCTTTGAAGTTTTAATGCCATCCTCTTTCATTTATGTCATTAAATATAGATGTTGCAGAAGGTTAAAGCCCCTTGTGATATCTTATTTGAAAAAGTGTTTTGCATCTGGAGAGTTGTTTATGGATATATTTGGACAATGCATTTACATTTTATTTCATGGTAAGTTTAGCAATGATACATAATTATACTAAACAGGCTAAAACCTGATAGTGAAGAAAAATAGGATAAAAGGATTGAAAGAAATTATAATTCAGACTCTATTACAAGTTTTAACAATTCCTTCACTCTTTTGGGATAGTAAAGGGCGGAACTTTTGTCATATTTTCAAACTAAACCTGGAAAGTACTAAGCAATCAGGCCCCAAAGAAAATGCCTGATTTCAGTTTGTGAGAAGGATTCTGGAAAAAGACCCAAAAATTAAACAACACACATAAGTACACAAAATTGAAGGAAAGGAAATCTGTGTTATTTAAAACTATTTAATTATAATTTTTTTTCCTTAATATAATTTTTCCTCAGAATAGAATGATAATTAAAACTTAAGACTGAAAACCAGTCATAAATCCAAGGTGAAAAGTAATAGGAAACAAGCTAAGAATGGTAATATGACTAAAGACAATATCTATGATATGAGGAAAATAGGTCGTTCAATTTCTGCCAGTCAATTTTATTAGGGTAAGTTTTGCCTTTGGCAATGAAATTAGTAATGCATGATATTTTCAGCTATTGACTTTGACTGGTAAATATGCCTCACTTCTTCTTTGAAGGGAAGAAGAAGCATCTGTCCTCTAATATTAATTGTTTTCAGTTACTCCATAGCTGTGAAATACAGCCTAAGCTTTCCCACGCAAAAATTAATCTCTGTATTCCTTTCATAAACACCCAATCACCCTTATAGTTTTAGTTTCTTTTCTTTTAGAGGACAGAAATAAACCCAGGACATCTGCCTTAGAATCCCTAAACTCTGTGATTTGTGTCTCCTGGCATTAAAACACTAATGGAAAATCATTGTAATTTTGTATTAAAAAGATAATAAACTTTATTCCAGTTAAAATTAGTGCTATCCAACACTAATAATAAAGCTCTCAAATAGAATAAAAAATCTTGTAGAAAATAATATTTCATGTACTTAAGAATGCTGCTGCTCATTGCATTTAGTCAACAATTTATAAAGTACTTAAATTCCATGGAAGTTACTGTCAGCCCAGAACTCTCTTCATGTCCCTTTTTATCTCTTCTAAGATGATTCTGACCAGAATCCATGGAACATACACTAGCATTTTGATTTCATAGATTTTGAATTTTTTAAAAGTTCCTGGCATCCTGCTGAGAATTTCTTCTGGGTTGAAAATGTGAAGCTAGAAAATCTTTAAGTGTTTCCTATGCAAGAAAGTGACATTACAGCCACAGGAAATGCACTCTTTAGGAGGGCAGATCCCATCATGAGACATTTTGGTTTTAACCTACAAGTTTCAGTTCAGCAGATTTGGAGGCTTATTTTTTTTTCCTTTTTTATTTAATTTTTCCTAATTCTCTTATGTGAAGCTTTAAAATATTCCCATTTTCCTCTCTTCTTTTTGCCCACATAATCATTCACATCCCCTTAAACCAATGTCACTGACAAAGATGACACTGAAAGATATTGAATGATTAATGCCATTGAGGGCACAGCCAGATTTTAGAAACATGAGTGAGCACCATGGCTCTGTCTGCACCACTCTGAAACTGAGTACTCAAGATGGGCTGTCAGTTCTTGGCTCTGTTTGTTTCCCGCCTAGAGATATTTGCTAGATATATGATGATGATGATATGATAGTGTATTATCTACCAGCAGGCCCAAGCCCAGGGCTGACATCCTGCTGGCCTCAGTCTGTCCCAGCCCCAGGGAAGTTCCCGATGCCCAAGGCTGGGAATGTCCCTAGCTGCCCCCTGGCTGCCCTGGAGCTGTCTGGTGGGATGGGTCCTGGCTGCCAGAACCTGTCCTGACATCCCTGGGGAGATCCTGCTTCTCTTAGCCCCAAGGAGCTGCTGGCCTATGCTGCATGCTGAGATATTTTACTCTTTTTTCATAAAATAAAAATTCAGTCAAGATCCTGTCTTGACCAACTGTCTGTCTCTGAGGTCAAAGATTAAAGAGGCCTTGAAGACATTCAGAGCAGAGTGGGCAGCCTACACAAGTCAGCCTGCACATATACAATGTACACAGTGCATCAGAGATGTAGATGTACACAGAAATACCAATGAGGGCCATGCAGGCTGCTCCACTGCAATTACACTCTTCAAATGCACAGCCCTCTCTACCTGCTATTTTCATATTACAAATGCATGAAGGTCTTCAGAGTAAATCTGCTTTAATTTCAAACACTTACTCCTTTACCTACAAAAAATAATATCCATTAAAAAAAGTAAATAGATTACCTCCAAGCATATGAAGTCTTAATCAGTTAGAAATAAATATTCTGCTGCTGAAATTACTAGTCCTAATGTTTACATGTAAAAAAAAAAAAAGATGGAAAGCTGCTAAGTTATTCCAGCAATATCCAGCTTTGATTTATATGGGTTGGTGCAGATTTGATCAGTGTTGTTAAAAGGATCATAAATTTCACTCTTTTATTTCTGAAATTTTACTGCTTTGTCAAAACACCTTTTGAATGTCATGCTAAACTTCAACTTTTTAGCATAAATATCAGCTTTCTAAGGAGATTTTCCAATAAGTTCATATTTAGCTCCAAATTCTAAAACTCTTTTGCAAGATTTTCAAAGAGCAGAGAATCAACTCTGAAAATATTAGCTTTACAGAATGAGATGCAGTATTGTCCTCCAACATGTCAGAAAAAAGATCACAAATTCAAATCCTGTTTTGAAAAGTTTCAGATATGCATTTTTTCATTAACAAAAAAGCCTTTTTTTCATTAACAAAATTTGTCATTTGGTTTTACAAAAGGTATCAAACTGAAGTCATGCTGCAGAAACAAGCTGAGTGTTAACATAAGAGCTATCATGGAGTAGTACTGAATTTTTTTGTCTGGTTAATGTCACAGTTATTTCAGCATGGAGTAACAAAATGTAATTCACTGTACAGCTGTTTTATTTGCTTTATTCGTTTCCCACTTCCTAAATATCTTTTGTTCTGCAATGGAAACAAGAAGCAAAATCATGAATGTATTTTCAGATATTTTCACAGCTACCTATGAAAATAATTCTACTTTTTCTGGTCAATTCAAATAGGATCATTCTACTCTGAGATGAAAAAGGCAATAGTATTTCTCTGATACTGGAAAAAATAGCAGAATCCAATTTTTACTGTAAATATAAAAGAGATATCACTGGTCAAATCTGAACTACAACTTAAGGATGATCTTCCTTCACCATTTTAATGAACTTTCTTTAATAAATGATTATATTGTTGAACATTTCACACATGGTATCAAATAAACTTATTCTAAGTCTCAAGCCTCCACTTCAACTGTTAATAACAGGTGCAAACTTTTCTTTTCAGTCACCTAAACTGAATATAAAATTTTCCTATACTTATTACACACACATTCCTTTCTCTACTTTGTTCAAAAAATGCTCGACAGTTTCTTATATGGAGGAGAGAAGCAGCTTATGATCAAGCTGACTGTCTCAAAGAGGCTGACCTGGCAATTCTTGCCTGTGCAAACCTCTCACTGAATAAAGACTTGCCATGTAATGGTTTGGAAGTTCTTTTGCTGCTGCTATATGCTCTCCCTGACTCTTGCCCAAGCAGCAATGCAAATCATGTTTGTTCCTAGGCACAACAGAAACTTTATACCAAAATCTTGTACCTTTTCTTTATGTATTTTAGACTCTACAAGTATTCTATGTTGCAATCTTCTTGATTGCATCCTACACAAGTTCACGATTGACAAAAGGATCGGTATTTCCATGTATCTTGCAAGCAGCAAAAATGTCCTATATTTCATTCTAGTATGTTTTCTTTCACAGTCATGATAAGCCAAGAAATGACTTTTTGGTTAGTTCTCGCCATTTGATTTCCAAATTGGGAAAAAGGGGTTCTAACTGAATCAGATGTATTTTGTATTTTCTATTTAATGTGTTTTAAATCTAGCTGAATTACCCAGATTATTTGTATCACTAATACCTATGCTATTCAAATGTTTCTGACCTCTGCTGTAGGGTGGCTGAAGGTGACCTGTAGCACCAATCATATGAAAACTTTGCCTGTGGGCAACTAGCAAACAAATGAAATCTTTGCAGCAAATCTGAACACATTTTTTAAAACTGTGACCATGCTCAGAAGATCTAGGTAAGCACTGTGCCTCCCATGCCTACATAATTTATGCAATTCTAGCTGATCAAAGTAGAATTCAAAATTTTACAGCTGAACAAACCAGGATGTAACAAACCTGTCTAAGGCTTCTTAATATAAAAAAAAAAAAAAATTAAAAAAATTTGTTGTTTTTTCCCTTGTCCTTCTTTCCAACAATACAGAGTATTTCAGTGCCAGGACAATAACCATTATGTCTTATTTTTTATCTGGTCCTTCCTTAGAAAAAATTAGCAGACTTCCCCTTGTGCTGACCTACACTTGGGCACTAGTTTCTTTACATATACACTGCTCATACAGAAACTTTGTGATTAGATACCAAATTCCTGACTGTATCTGAAGAAAAAAACCCTTGGTTTTTATTTCTAAAACTTAAAGCATAGGAAAAAAAAACCCTTTTGCAGTTCTTGGCAATCAGCATTTCTTTGAAGTTTCTGCTTTAGTGTGTGACATTGCAAAGATTTTTCTGTAAGATTGGCAGCACATTAAATCACAGATTGGACAGCATCTTTCTTTGATGTTTGCATGGTTAGGTGATTTATTCATGAATGTCTAACAGGTAAGATTTTGGTAGGTCGATTTTTATATCATGTGCCACCTGAACAGCTTCTGTAGTGACCAACTACTTATTGAGAAAAGGCTTGGCAGAACATACCAGAGTGGAATGAATCACAGAAATCTGCTTACAAAATTACAATGTGTGTTCTGCTATCACGTTCCTCCAGACTCGCCTGAAGTTAAAGATTATAGTGAGGTGTTCATGCAAGAGATACATCACAGAGTTCACAGGCTTTCTGGCATCATCCTCCTGTACCTCACTGTTCTTAGCACTCACTCTGAAACTTTGACTATGCACTTAGTAAAATATACTGGTAAAAAGACAAGCAATATGGAACAAAGATATCTTTTATTTGCAGAGGATTTTTGGTTTCTGTTAAACACACTGTACTGGAAAAAAATGTGGGTTTGACAGTGGGAGAGCTTTACCCTTGCAAAGGAGGAGTATACTCAGTTTGTTTCAGCAAGCTGCTCTGTGATAGATATAGTCAGATATAGAAAATACAGCAGTGTAATGGCCCCTCTTGTAACTTCATGTCTGCAATTTGATTATAGCATTTCTAAGGCTTAAAATAATACATGCAATTGACTTCATTATAGTGCTATTGGTCCATGCTATACTTTGGGCCCTAGGATAGAGTAATAAAAAACAAATATTGAATTTTAAATACAAGAAAAATACCATATAAATTAATTAAGAAAAATACCATACAAATTAATTTAAAACAAATAATAACTGCATGGATTTTATTTTTTTTTTTTCTTAGAAGTTCTCAGAGCAGACCAGAACTCTAAAAACTATTTAATTAACTTAGAAAGAAACTAGGAAAGCCAACTTCATTCTGCTCTGAAACTGAGAAGCTTCTCAAAAAAATGAAAAATTCTTCATTACCCAACTGCCAGTTTCAAAAAAGCTGCAGGGAAATCTGCAGGATTGGCAGACTGCAGCTCTATGTAAATGTACAAAAGTAAGCAAATAAATGTATAAATAAATAAGATTATGCCAGTGCATTTCAAGTTGCAAAAATGGAAACTATTTGTCTGCATCTACATAAGATGTAGGAGCACCATTGGAACATCAGGTTTATGCAGCATTTCATTCTTTGTAAGAAATACATCTTTAAATGTTAAGTGGAACTAGTTGGAAAATACAGCTGGAATTGTTTCAGGCTTGAGGGATGGATAAGGGTAATTGAGATGAAGGTCTGCCACTAATGAATTACCACAGCCACACTATTTATTTTGATCTTCAGAGGCAATTCAAGTATGGGTCAGCTTGAATAGAAATATCTCACTGGATGACAGCATACAGTGGAAAAAGTTACACAAAAGGCTCTTTGTTCATTAGAGTGCCAATAACAGTGGTAAAAAATAGATAATTTTAATGATCTTAGGAATTTCTAATAGGTATACACTGTAGAAGTGAAAGAGAAGCAGGCAGATAATGATAAGAGAATTTAAAAGGATGTTTTACCTAAGAATTCTTCCTTCTGTGCTGAAAGAGACAAATTCTTATCCCATACTAGGCATTGGATTTATAACTAATATGGTTCCTGTAGGCCACACCATTGCTATTATTTCTTTACAACTGAGAGTAGTTAGGTGTTTGACTGTTAAAATAATGCTACAATCCTTATATTTCTGTGTTAACAAGTTAATGTTCTTTCAGAGATGTCAATGTTTTCTCTAAATTGTCTTAGGGAAAAAAGCTTTTCAGCATCTTCATTGTGTTTACTTTCTATCTCTAAAGGTAAAATATAAAATCCATTTTCTAAAAAAAAAAAAAAAAAAAAAAAATCTGTCAATTTTTTTTGTCACATACCAATAAACTAAAGGCAAGAAAGCAGAAATAAAAAATCTAACATTCCAACTGAAGTATACCTCATTAGGGGTTGAATTCTTACTAAGATACATAAATATCCACTACATATTAAAGCTATGTATAATTATGTATAATTAGCTGGTATTTAAAGGGCATTTAAAAATAGTGGACATGAATATTTAAAATTATTTCTGATGAGATTTGGAGGTGGAAAACAGCCGTGAAAACTAGAATAGTATTTTGAAGCTATGAGTGTGCATCATGTCTTCAAAAGAGGGCTTAATTAGGATGGATAAAACATGGAACTGCATAGTTAACAATGAAAAGAAACAAAATCTTGAACAGCTGTTCCCAAATGATCATCAGCAAACCTACGCATTGAATGAGTCAGGGGTCTTGAGAAATAGAATCATATTTTGATTATAAGATGAAAACTCAGTACACATAAAAGAAACTGAAAACTTTCAATTTTTTTCCAGTTTCTGACTTGGACTTTTGATCTTCAGTAAGACACAACCTAGATAAGTTTTAGGGTATATTACTGTGATTTACATTTCTTCTATCAAATAGCTTGGCATTATAGCTAACATATATAACCACCTGCAACATTGTACTACTACAGAGCCTTGTGGGACTGTCAATGTTTATTTTCTCATTGTATGCTGAATTGATAAATATTAAACTTGAGGAATATTTTCTGGATCATCAAAATATCTTTTTAAAATTAATTTATTTTGGTATATTTATCACCATTTTGTGTTTGCTTTCCTCAGACAGTAATCTGGCTGAGCTTAGTGACAAGGTTTTCAGTCAGGATTTTGAGCCTTAGATGAGATACCATAGTCATCCAGTCATGTATATAAAATAACATGATTGGAGCCAACTAAACTAAAGAATACAACTTAAAATAATAAGCCACTGAGTCAAATATATTTGTAAAGACAGCAAAATGACTGAATAAACCCTTCTGTTTGAGGTACTCAGTGCTTCTATAGATAGGTGAAGAAAAGATGCATGAGCAATTTTAAAATCTCCACAGAAATCTGGTTATGAAAGTTTATAGAACCACAGAATCATAGAATGGTTTGGTTGGGAAAGGACCTTAAATATCATCTAGTTCCAAACCCCCTTCAATGGGCAGGAAGTCCTTCCACTAGAGCAGGCTGCTCAGAGCCCCATCCAGCCTGCTCTTGAAGGCTTATAGTAAGCACACTATTTATGGCAGAAAGATAAAAAAAAAACCCTTGTATATCTCAAATTAAATAAATCTGGCTTGTTTATACATCTGAATTTCAAATATATATTTTTAAATACCTTTGTGGGGTGGTTTTTTGTTTGTTTGTTTTTTGTTGGTTTTTTTTGACAAGCTAGAGTAATTATTATGGCAAAGTTAGAAGAACTTATGACAGAAGACTTGCAAAATTCTCAGCATTTTTTAAAAATCATCTGTTTCCATTTCCCTGTATGTGGTATCTTCATTGTCTGGGAAACAACATGTGAGCTTTGTACAATTTTCTGTATGGATTCAAAATCTGAACTTCTCTGTTCAAGCTATATTACAGGAATCATTCAACTGAAAGATTTTTTTTTTTAAAAATTTATTTTTTCTTGCAAAGCCTCATCCTTTTTTTCATAGTTACTTATTTAGTTAGGTACTTGTGCCAATACATGCATATTGTCAGCCAAAGGACTTTTACAACACATGCCTGTACATATTTTCTAGTTAAACTGTCATTCTCATTGGGAAGTCAATGACAACAAAGGAATTAACAGACAGTGAACAATATTTTGATAATCTATCCTTTGTTTATCTGTTTTCTGAAAAATCTGTGCCTGTTTGTACTTAGGCAAACATATTTTAAAATGCTTCATGTGTACAAAGTTATATAACAATTATACTTCCACATCTCATACCTCAGGCTACAGATGTCCATCTGAAATTTAAAGCCTTTTGTCAACAGAAATTTACTCTATATTAATGATAAACCTCCCTGATGTCACTCAAAGGTTTAGGTCTCTTTAGGAACCTGAAAATATGGTGTCTAATTTCAGAATGAAATTATGGTAATAAAAGAAACTCTCCAGACAGTTGGACTTTAACTAGCAAAGCAAAAAAGCATCCGTTTCAGCAATATCCACTACTTCAATATGAGGTGAGACAAGGGCATTAGCAATACTCCAAGGGTTTTTCTTGGGTTTGTTTTATTCATCACATTTTACATAATCTTTCTTCATCTAATACAGTACTAGATAACTGATAAAGAAAAGAAAAAAATATTTATTTTCTAAAATGTTTTTCTAACTCATTCTTTAGTATATAAGTATCCCCCAAAATCCTTACTTATTAATACATTCCCATATGACCATAACTTCAGTGACTTGTCCTGGCTGTCTTTCTTGCACCAGGGTTTCTGTAAATGAAAAGATGTATATTAAGCTGAAAATGGAAATCTTATGTATTTGTATAAGTATATATTTTTATATTGCATAAATAAATGTAATTTCCTCTTATTTTTGTGTGTCTATTGTATATATAAATATTTATGTGTTGCATTTTGAACAACACAGAATTGAAAGAAATTCCTTGGGGTCTTTGAGATCTGCCATATATGTCTTGTTCATTCACCTGAGGTAGAGGTAGACATATTTTTTTTTCTAACTGGATGCAGTTTTGCAGGGATTATCTGCAGTTTTAGACTCTCACAAATAGGTGGCACTAATGAATTCTTTATTTGCAGTAATTTCTATGTTCCCAGCTAAGAAAGTAAAAGTGCTTTGTGTCCTCTGACACATTCCATATTGACCTTTGCAACCAATAGCAAATTTGAACTTAATTATTAGGGCTGAAACCGATAAAGAGAATCCTGTTTTTCACTTCCATGAGATAATTTCTACTGAATGTAAAAGGAGTTACTCACAAGTTTAGGAGAAGGTTGCCTACGTGCTGTATTAAAATAAGAAAAGCACATTGCTCTTTAATATAAAAAGAAATCTAGAGTGACATAATGTATTGAAAGTTCCTGTGAAAGACCTGATTAAACTAGCTGGACCTGAAATATTACCTGGCATGCTAGAAATGTCAAATAAAAATTACCTTGAAATGTGAATTTGAGTCACATTCCCTGCAGGTTTACACTGGGGTAAGCTTTCCTAGTGTCAGTGTAATTAGGGGTGTTTTTCAAATTCAGCTATCACAAACCATAGTTTGTTAGCATTTTCTGAATAAGATGCTTCTAACAGATATTTTTAGGTCCCCAAGCAGAGTTGATCAATTTATGGAAAACTCTTTGGTGCTTTCAGAGAGGGAATCTGACCTCTCTCCATGCATTGCATGTGCACACCTGTAGGCAGGTGGGTATGTGTGCACATGTACAGTCCATGTATATTTATAGGTACTGAATGAAATTATATCTGCAGAAATCTTGGGGTTTTTTTAATTTAATTTTATCATGCATTATAATGAAATTGCCCTGTTTGCATGATAGTATGACTAAATCCTCACAGACAAAGAAACTGTGAGAATTTAAAGATTTGTGTGAATCCAACCCTGTATTTTACAAGTTTTGATAGTTTGGAGAGTATAACAGAAAATATTTTTAATCAAATCTGTAAATTTTTGCCCTAAGGAAAAGAAAGACCTCCAGTCATTTTTAGAAACAAGTGTAAGCCCTAGTAAAAATTTCACAGAGCTTTCAATATCATTCAAAATTTTAAAAATTAATTTAGCAATTAACTTTATGCTTGATAGAGTAGGAATTTTAAACCAAGACAAGCTTCCAGAGATATAATTTTATGAAAAACAAAAACCAAAAAAGAGTTGAGCATGACATTAGAATTAGAATCAGAAACCAAACTCAGTGTGCCCACACAACCCACATGAATGTGAGCACCTTATGCACCACAGCTGAAGGAACACGGGGAAGCAGTATCCATCAAACGTAATTCTCCATGGACCTCCCACATGATAATGAAGGTGGGAAAAATGCACATTACTCTCTCTTGTGATGATCTGAGGTTCTAAATGATTACAATATTAACACATCAAGCAGTTTCTGGTCACTTTGGGTCTGAAGATAGCAAGCAAGCTCTGGTCATGTCCGTAAGATAGATGTTCATAGACAGATTCTCTTACCTTCTTACCTATAAGATGACAAATTTCAAAATATCCATGGAAAATTAATAATTTGTATGGTAGTTGACTTTGTCTGGATGCCAGGTGGCCACCAAACCATGCCATCACTCTCCTGTCAACTGGGCAGGAAAGAGAAAATATTATGGTATGTTCATAGGTTGAGATAAGAGCAGAGAGAGATCACTTAACAATTACTGCAGGAGAAAAAACAGATTTGACTTGAGGAAATTAATTAAATTTATTGCCAATCAGTCAGAAGATAAAGAGAAACAAGAAGAGCAAATCTTGAAACATTTCCCCCTGCCTCTCCCTTCTTCTTCACTGCTCATTTTTTCTACTTTCCCTGCTCCACCCCCAGTGATGAAGGGGGATGGGAGATGAGGAGTAAGGGCTCTGGCATGGGGTCCTCCATGTGCTCTGCTTCACTGTGACCCACATGCAGGGGCACAGCTGCCTCACCATGGCTGCATCACAGGCTGCAGAGGAATAAATCTCTGCTCCAGCCTCTGGAGCGCATTTTCTTCCTGCCTCTTCATTGACCTTGATGTCTGGAGGGTGGTTGCTCTCACATATTCTTACTCCTCTCTCCTTTTAGTGTCCTTCAGCAGATTTTCCCCCTTAACTATGCTATCCTAGAGGTGTTGCCACCCTTACTGATGGGTTTGGCCAACATCAGTTTCCACTTGGAGCCCCCTAGGATTGGCTCTGTCAGGCATGGGGGAAGCCTCTGGGAGCTTCTCACAGAAGCCACCTCTGTATTCCCTCACTACCAAAACCTTGCTTTGCAAACCCAATCCACAATTGCCTGCAATATCTCTAGAAACATACAAATATAGACCATGGGAGCAAGACTGCTGGCCTGGGCCAAAAATGTGCCACAAAAATGTGCTAGAGATGACTAAATTATGGTGCTTGCCCTCTGATAGTGTTAAACTGAATTCAATTCTCACATTAATGTTTAAAACAGTGCAGCACATGCATGGTTAGGGAAGAGTTGCAGCATTATTTCGGTTACTACTTATGACAAGTATGACAAATCTTAAAATTTCAAAAGTCTATTCAGAAAAGCAAGAAGAAAAGAAAAAATAACTTCAGTGTTGGCAAGTGTTCACAATGCTGTGTTTTCAAATTTCCACAAAAGTGACAGATTTTTAAATGAATGCAATAATTTGAAAGTCAATATACATAATATGTCTGCTAGATACAAGATGCATGGCTGTGTCGTTATATACAAGGAAATATTGATGAGGATTCAGCAATTACAGGTTATTGGGAGAAATTAATTAGAAAAGACTTGCAAAAAAAGCAGAGGAATGGTGAGTAAGTACCATGAAAAGAGATGATAAGGTGTCGTGGTTTTAAAGCAGTAACTAAAAAAATTACTAGAAAACTTACTTATTTCTTGCTATGAGATAGGGATTAGAACAAGAACAAAACAGGCTTAAAACTTAAAAGGAATAAAGAAAGTTTATTAACAAAACTACAAGAATAAGAAAACCAGAATAAAACTTCCAGAAAACTCTTTTCACCCCCACTACCCAACCATTCCCTTGTTCACATGACAACATAGAGACAAAAAAACTTTGGTGTTTACAACAGTCCCAATTCTTGCTATAGTCTTTTTCATCAGCCTTTGTAGAGAAACAGAAGTCTTTTTCTGCTAATCTATGGAGTTTCTCACATGAAAACTATTTCTGTTATAGGTTTCTATTTTTCTGATGCCAGCTGCCTGGAAAAATCTGCCATCAGTTGTCTCTTCCCATTTCACATCACTCTGAGGTGTGTTATGGGTCAAATGAGTCTAGGGATGTCATTTTTAAGGATGAGTTATTCAAAGGCAAAAGTTCTCTTCATCTGTCTCTGTGAGCCTCCCTGGAAACAGAAGTTTTCTCTTTGCCTCTTAATGGCCCGAAATGACTTCTCCCCCTCTGTTCCAGCACCTCACTGTATCACAATTACTCCACCTTTTGCTCAAAATCCACACTTTGAACACTCCATTCCTCCCAATATACCGTGTCATGAATTAAAGGATTTTTTTTTTTTTTTTCAGAACACTGTTGTCCATCTCCATAGCTTTAACAGAAAAATATTTCAGCTTATTAAAGCATCTCCTTATTCTCTCTTCCCCATCTGAAACTTAATTCTTCTCTTCACTGTCTTTGATGGTTTTATGATGCCTTCTTCATGTTGATTATCCCTCTCTCTCTCTCTTCCCCTCTCTCTGGGAAAAAGGAGTAATGTGTAAGTCTCATCCATGTAGTAAAAGAGTTCAAGTCTTGGAAAAGCTGCAGGTGTTCATGGTGTCAGGTTTCAGTCCAGCAGCAGAAACTGCAAACCAAGCCAGGCCGGCCGGCTCTGTTTCTGCGGCCTGGTCCGGCCTGGAGTGGGGGGAGGAGGCCGAGACAGAGCCTTGTTACCTTTTCAGAAGCTGGAAACCAAAGGGGTCAAGAGAGCTCTGGCTTTACATTTTAAGGTGGTGTTCACAAGGTGATCTCACTTCTCAATGGTTAAAACTGCCGCTAATTCTCAGAAATGGTCAATAATTGGTCAGGAGGAAAAACTCCCATCAGCCTCCAGCAGCTTCAACTTCCCTAGCTCCCAAAGCTATCTTAAATGCAAAGTCACCCCAGGACATGAGGGAAGGCAGGAAGGCAGGAAGGGAGGAAGGCAGGGACGGAGGGAGGGAGGGAGGGAGGAGAATGAGAGAAAGTGCATATATAAGTAGCTTATAAGACAATCATGCAGTTGAGCAGGTTACCTGAGAGTTAAGGGCTGTCTCCATCTTTGGAAATTTTTGAAATCCAACCAGTCTGAACCTTACAGCTGTTTCTTCTTTGGGCATGAGGTTGAGCCAGAAGCCTCTTGAGGTCCCTTCCAACCTGAATTATGTTATGATGCCAGATCCCAGCATTAACAGGAATAACTTGGACACAAATATATGATGGGTGCAGTTCCACTGATACAGAAGTAAGTAAATAGTGTATCCTTCATGAAAATAGCTATGCCTGCCCTAATCATCATCTGACAAATATAACTTCATCCATACCTACATTGGGACAGCTACTCATTCTTTCCAGGACAGTTAATACAGTCCACAGTTCCAATGAAAAGAAACCTTTTATAGCTGAGGAACAAAAATTCCAACACCATCACTCTCCTGTAAAGAAACAGTTTACTAAAATAACATCATCATCCATCAACTACTAATCTTTAAATAGCAATAATTACTAAATGTTCTTGTACCTACTAAACTAGACAAAGACAGGATATAAACACATTGGTAAATCACTTAAGCAATAAATTACAATGTGTGCCTTGCAGCTTAAGTAAACACTGTTGACTTGGAGTTCACAGTAAAAACAGAGTGGCACAAAGTTACATTGCCTGAAGTAGGAATACAGGTCTTTCATATTAAAGCATAATTTTTCAGGGAGAAAAATCTCTGTTTATATATTTATTTGAATAGTCTTCAGGAACATAAACAGAGAGAAATAATTTAAATACATGTTATGTCTGGAAATTTTGAAAAGAGAATATGTAGACCTGGGGATTAATGAGTGAAAGTCTTTCATGCTCAGGTCATTCACTCATCTGGGCTAGAGGGCTATGACGATATTTTGGAAGACAGTATTAATGGCATACCTTTAGATTGCTTTAAAAGAGCAATTGAAAGACGTACAACGTATAAAGATATGAAAGTTGATTTATCAAGACATGAAGTCAATGAAAATTGTTTCTTAAAAACCTTTTCTAAAAAAGATAGTTCTAGCTATTGTATGCAGCTATTTCAAAATAAACCATAAGCTGTTTTTGTTTATGCACTTGTTCATGCCTTTTATTTTAGTTTCATTTGCATTTGCCTCATGCTGCATATTATAAAAGAAAAAAGTGCTGTCTGTGTGCTGCATATAGCATACACACCAAAGGGTTATGTTACCTGCAATAAACACAGTGTCACAGAAAAAGAGGCACTGACCACACTTTCAACCTCTCTGGTCTTTACAACAGATTCTTTTTTGGGTACATTGCTGCTCATTCCTCATTCAAATATTTTTGAAGAATGATCATACTGTCATATCTTACCATGTCACTTTACTCTATGAATCTCACAGTCTGCTTCTCATTGAAGAATCAACTGCATTTAGTCTTTAGAATAAATTTTTGTTTGTTTTGTTTGTTTACTTTTTATTTACAAATAGCTACACTGTATTCTTTGATGAACTGTTATGTCACAGTCATCAAACCACTATGCTGCAACAATGGAAACACTGTACAGACAAACAGGCACCAAAAATTAATTTTAAATTTAAAAAACTTAGAAAAAAATAGGCATGTGCCAGCAGGAAAGCTTAAAATATTAGTACTTACCTATATGAGTCAGATGTACTCAAATACTCAACATCCCTCAAAGTGTTATTTAGCTCAACCATGGCCTTTTATTTAGCATTTCAGCAGATTCTGCCTGGCAACTACTGAGTATCAGAATTTTACAGGTTTTTAATCCAAGGCACTTCCAAGCATTGTTTTGGTTACACATGCCATGAACTTGGACTTCTCAGAGCCAGGTACTGGCTGGCGGCACCCTGGGTTACTGCTTGAAGGTGCATGACAGCATGGGCAAGTGAAGGCAAATCTGAATTCCTTTGACTCTAAGGCAGCCAGGATGTGAACTAGCTCCAGTTCAGGAGAAACAGTAGCACCTTCAGGTGGATCTGGGCAACTCAATTTGCCCAGAGAAGTTTTAGAGAAGCTGTGGGTGCCTCATCCCTGGAAGAGTTCAAGGCCACTGGATGGGGCTTTGAGCAGCCTGGGGTAGGGGAAGGTGCCCCTGCCCATGGTAGGGGGCTGGAACTAAAAGATCCTAAAGTCACCTCTAACCCAAACAATTCTATGGTTCTATGATTGGTACAGTCTTTGAAAATCAGGGTGTGTGATCTCAAAATCAATGTCTGCTAGGTTGTCTGGAGACTAAGATTGGTTGTGGCTGGGCAGCCCTGGACACAGCATATGTGCTTGCTGCCTGTTTTGCTGTCTGTAGGCCGTGCAGAATCTCATAAACACACAACAGTGTTGCCCAGGTGTTGCACAAACTTTTTTTTTGCAGAAAATCCATGAGTAAATCCCAGTCCTGGACATAAGAAACATCACAGCTTGATAAATTTCGTTTTGATCTGTGCTTTCTTCCTTATTTAGCTATATTCCCTGAATGAGCAGAGGTGGCAATAAAGGTATAATTTAAAGGAAACAAATTATCATTAACCAAAAGAACCCAAAAAAACATCATCAAAACTCTCCAAACCCAAATCCCACTGTCATTCTCATGTAAACAGGAGGTGAACAGGAGGCTCTAACCTAAACAGTGTCCTAGCCTGGGCCCCAGAACTTGATCATTCATGATCATTCATGGAGGTGGAGGTCCCTACCTCATTTTGTCCTGGTTTCAACTAAGACTGTCCCAGTATCCTAGCCCAGTAATCTCATTTAATAAAGAGCCTGGGTATGGCCACCTTGTTGTGGATATAAAGGATTTTAATGACATGCCACCTCTCTGCCAGGGAACACTCCGTGCCCTCTTTTATTTACAGGTACAGCTCTGAATTCAGTGAACTAATAATGAGTAATGGTGCAATTTTGTGCTGGGAAGAGAAACAAAAGGAAATAGAGGATGATGAAAAAACAGAAAACTCAATGCCGAAAGCCATGGGAACTGGCTGGAGAGTAGCAAATGAAGCTCATAAAATTATTTCTCTATTTAGACCAGAAAGTTTTTGAAGCATGATCTGAGAAATAAATAAAAATTAATGTTTTAGAAGAAAATCTTAAAAAAAAATGAAATCAAGAAAAACTGTTTTAAAGGCACAGGGTTTTCCATGTAAACAGAGATCCTGAGGACTGGAACAGCAGAACCAGAAACAATATAAGCTAATTTCTAAAAGCCAGACATTAAAGTAGGACTAGCAGTGTCTCAGTCTGTTGCCTGGATTTGAGACAAAAAAGGCTTCTCACAGTAGGGAATATGCTCACAGTGTCCTGTGTCCAGGGTCCTGTCTCCATATCTCAATACTACTGAAATCTTTTCTGAGGCAAATTCTGTACAAAGTTTGCTGTTCCAAAATCAAGAAAACACATTGTTCCAAACAGTAGGAAATAGTCTGTTCTTTAGGGCACTAAATAGGAAAATAAACAAAACAGTAGTTTGGAAAAGGAAGCTTCATGAATGACAGACAGCACTGATGATTACCTCTGTATTGCCTCTGTGTTTCACACAGTTTTAAAGCATTATTCAGCCATCTTCTGAGAAAAAGTGCCTACAGTTACCAGCATCTCCCCCTCACTTTGCTCTCTTCTTTGAAACAAATGCTATTGATCAGTAGAAGTCTTTTCTGAAATTGGCAGAAAGGTATGAGCCTATTAAACCTCTCTTATGAAGGTGGAATATGACTGGAAAGGAGAATTGATTCCTACTAGATTTAGATCCATTAGCTTTTTGTTGCAATTCCCTATTTGTAACATTTCATTACACACTTTCAGAAGCTATTTTTTCTTCTTTTTATCTCATTCTGTGGATTTTGCTTTTTATATTCAGAAAGAATGATCATTATTTTCCTATTTCTATTCTAGACATTATCTTGTACATATGAATTTGTAACCAACTAAATCTTGCAAATTATTTTTTTTCCCATAGGAAGCTGAGTCAATTGTGTCCAGATTGGTTTGTTAGCTATGTTTAAAATTACTGCAGAACATATAAGTTTGTGAATGTATGTGTCTTCATATCAATATATAAATCTTCAGTCAGGTCAGATTTCTTTGAATATGAACAATGGCAGTCTTGGCTTAAAAGGCTAAAAAGAAAAGAAAGTTGGAAGGAGAATGTTTTGAACATTATTTTCAGACAAGTGCCACGGTTAAAGGGAACAGGCTGAAATAAATCAGAACTTCTGACTGCCCAGACTGACAGTGTTCTTTAGCAGGGGCCTTTTAAGAGCCCAAATAATGGTTCAGTGCAGGAGAAAAAAGAATGTTTTGAGTCTGAAGCCAACTGTTCAAGAAACTCATCCCTCTTCAGTTCCACACCTTTTTGTCAGCAAAGAGAAGTCATCTGGCATATATATTTAGAATTCTATTTTAAAAGGGGGATTTCTAAAATATCTAAAATATGTAAATTTCTAAAATATCGATTTGAAAAGAGTTGATTCCAAGAGTTTCTGTTGCGTTTAATGAGAATAAAGGAAGGCTTAAACTATATCAGAGCAGTCAGGTCTTTTAGAATAGATCTTCATAGTAACCATTCATATATATTCGAGTGTTTCTCTAACACAGCAGAGTGAGTTACTAATGTTGTCTATATTTCTGGCATTGTCTTCAGCTCTGTTTGAACCCTGAGGGCTCAGCAGTGTGTCTGAACAAATATTTTACAATGACTATTTTCTAAAACAAATGTATCTTTGAGTTGCCTGGAATTAATATTGAATTTAAGCTGAGTTAGAAGAAAAAAGTGTTTGCAAATGTGAAACAAGCCAACTCAGGCTACAATCATGAGCAGATCAGGCATGATTTGTAAAAGGTAAGGAGAGTATTCCTGCTCATGAACATCTCTGAAAAATTTCTTAGCTAATGGGCTGAAAAATACTTTTGTGGTGAAAGAAATAATGAATGTACAAGTTTTGTTCATACAAACCTAGAATTTTCCTCCTGTCTCCTGTTTGGGGAAAAGAAAATCTAGAAAAATGTCTAAAAATGAAAGTGCAATGTTTTGCTTCACTTCTTAGTTCATCTGTGAAATTAAACCATCTATAAAATTCAACAAACAAATGAAATGTGTACACTGATGTTTATCTTTGAATGTAATGAAATGTAAGCATTCTCAGAATGCAATTTCCTGAACATTTGATTTGGACTATGCATATAGCCATTGCTGAACTGGAGTCTATTTGACACAGTTTTTATTTTAAAAAATGCATTCCAAGCACTTTATTTCAAAAGTGAAATTAAGTGATACTTAATAACTATGGGGGTTGGGGGCCTTATTTGTTTAGTTGTTTTTCTGACTCCTGGTCTCAAACCCAATTATAATACAGTTTATCAAAAAGGTATTTGGTACATCATGCACAATGAAGCGTAGATCCTTTCCAGTACAGCTTTTGAATTTCTGAATCTGTACTAATTTTTCTCCTAACACTTTTTTTTTCTCCTTTAAATTGCTATTTTACATCATAATACGATCAAGTTCTTAGAATTTTCCTCTTATTTTCATCAAAATGCTAATGAGCTTGGTTTGTTCACCTTTCAAAGAAAATTGAACTCCATCTTGAGGAACAGTATAATGATGGATATAAATTTCACAAACTTTTAAAGATCAATGTAATTCCTCTAACATAAAAATATGTTAAAAGCAAACAACGTAGAATTTTCATTGCCTGATATTTAAATATAATATAATATAATATAATATAATATAATATAATATAATATAATAATATAATATAATAATAATATAATATATTGTAATAGTAATAATAATAATTAACAACAACTACAATGCAGTATAATTTAACTTATTTGATGACTATGGTTAAATGTGAATATCTAACTGGAGAAGGTTCAGAGAGATGCCAGAAGACCAAGCCTGCTCCTTTGCAGGTTTATATTCCTACAGAGAGTTTAATAAATATCCTTCTTGTGAATCACACAATTTTTGAGATTATCAAAGAGAAAATAAAGAGAAAAGCAATTAAAATAAGAATTATCAAAAAACACATGCATGGCTGAAGAAATTATTTAACCTTAAATTTTTTAAATTTAGGTGTTTTTTTTTTAGTCCATAATCTCTAGCAAGAATACAACACTATCCCTTACTGAGGTCTGGGTTCTTAAAGGCAATTATTATACTCAAATGTCTAAACCCTGGTCCTGAGCTTGTACTGTGGTCTTCCAAGGCAGGTACAGAAAACTGAAGAATCAGGAGACAGCCTCATGCTGGTGGACACTGTTTACAGGTGACCAATCAGACTATAATCAGGCAGAACATCATCTCTAAAATTGGTATCAACTGACCTGAATGAAAAAAGACTCAATTATTGTTCCATGACCCATAAACAGAAGATCTTATAATTGCATATTAAAAATGTTACACATTGCAGCCTTCTCATGCAGACAAAACTGTGCTGAATGCATGATGGTGGTCAAAGATACCTTATTAAAACAAAACCAGACTAGTACTGAAGAAAGTAATAGTTACTTAACAGTGAGTACAGTAAACATGTGACATTAAAGTGAAGTGTAGGTTCACTGCCATGCAGTAACTGTGGATATCTGTATATCTCTTTCTATGCTTTTCTAAAGTAACCCTAAGTTCTATAAATGATACAGATGAAGAAGGATGTGTAGGATATGTCCCACTGATCTGCTTAAGGTGCCTAATATGCAATAACATCAAGCAGCACGTGCTACATAGCAGTAACTCCTGCAGGCAATCAGGACTGATCCCACCATTCATCCCTCAGCTGCCTCCTGGCTTGTTTTTTAGGTGCCTCAGCCCTGGACCCTGTGTGCCATTGGAGGGACATGTGTGACAACAGCCAGCCTTGGTCTCAGGAAGGAACCCAGCAACCTCCCCTTGAAGCATCCTCAGCAGTCAGCCTCATAGACAGGTCTCTATAAGTTGGTGTTTGTGTATATATATATTATTAATACTATTTTTATTTTAAATATTCTTAAACAATCAATTTAATTTGAAATATTAGTGCAAATAAAATTGGAGGTTCTGCTTGATACTCACCACATTTTCTTTTCATTTCACCAAACATTCAGTTGTTTTTCAGGTTTGGCTCGTTGCAGATATACTTCGGGGTTCTGGTTTTTTTAGGGTATTTTATTCATCAGCAAAACAAAATCCTAGTTATATGGACATTTCCATTAAAATAACTGGGCCATATGTAAATTGTTCCTTACTGCTTGACAGCTAATGATATGTTTCAGTATAAAAACATGGAGATTTATTACTATTCTGAACAAAATCTTTATTTTCTGTCTAATATAACAGTGGGTGTTCCCATTATCCATGTAAATGGTTAGATGTTTTAAAGCTTACCATGCTCTTGAACTCAGTAATGCATTAAAGCAATGACTTCCACCAGTTAAACAGATTTCCACTGTGAAAAACAGATGTCTTGTCATGAGTTGCAAACCTGTTGCCACAAATTTACTTTAACTTAACATTTAAAGGCATAAACTGAAGTCTTTGGCTTCGCTGTTTCATTTAATATTCCTACAACTTTATGTAGATCTCTCTGAGAATGTATTAATATATTTTCAATCTTTCTTTCTTTGTAGTAAAAAATAATACTTTTTAAAAAATGGGGTTATTAAATCAGGTTAGTCACAAGGAAACTTTGGGATGAAACCAGAGGGAAAAGTTACAGAGGAGCTTTCATATTTTTAAGAATTATCAAGGACAAGGCCTCAAGTAGAGATAAAGGATTGGAATTCATAACTACTTTAGCCAGGATTCAGGTAAGTTGGAAGAGAAGAAAAAATATCAAGACTTTCCATAATTCTTGTGCCATTTGCTAGACCTTGATGGTGAGGCCTTCCGTGGCTCACTTCATAAAAAAGGTAAGAGTTTCTTCATTCTCTAGAGAGTCTGACTGCATGTATGAGGCATTAAAATGCACAGGTTGAGAGCTTTCAAGAGCAGATCAATCTCTAGACTCACCACTGTGTCAAAGTGGTTGAATTAAATTTGCTTATAGCCCAGTGAATTGAGGTTTGACTTCCTGACCTCTTTTGGTTTCACATCCAATGTCAAGCCCAGACAACACTGCTGCTGGTAAGGTTATTTTCTTGATATACCTCAATAACATGAGTCCCTTCAAAGGACTTCTAAAATTACAGTTTTCATAACCTAACAGGAAAGAATTTGAGACTACAGAAATATTTGGTTGTTGGTATTCAAAAAGAACTCTCCTTTTTTGAGAGATGATATTAATAGATAAGAGCCACAGGGAAGAAAATTTGTTTGTCCAGTTTTATGGCTAAAGAAGTATTCCCAGAATTAGTAAATAAGGGAATCCTTCCCATTTCATTCTCATAAGTACTCAGTATATTATTAAACAGGCTTATGCAAATATGCCTATAACAGTAAAATAAACAGTGGGAGAGGTCATTTTCTGTCTCTGAAGCTGCCTTTTAGTCTCTCTCTGTGCCTATGAATTGTTTGGGAGATTTGACCTGAGGCAGGAACAGTAAAGGATTGCTCTGACAGTGGGTTGCCCCTTATGCTGCTTAATCTGCTGATACATGTGTAGAGCACAGGGACACTGGTGCAAGTGTCCCTAAGCAATTCACTGACATTTGTGTGGCACTCCTTCTAGGCTAATATATCTGTGCAGACATCATGCTGATGGAGCTGGATTGCTGCCCTTGCTCTAGGCCTATTTCTTCTACTTCAATCCCTCACTAATAAAAAGGTATAGGAAGTAAGGGGAATAGTACTTATTGTTACCCTTAATAGTACCCTTGTTAATGCCAGTTTAAACCATAAACCATAGTAAAAATTGTTCTGTCTTTTCACTTGAGAGATGCTAGTGTTTTAGGATGATCTGGTGCTGCAGAAGTCTGGCTGATTTTAAATAAGGACAACTGAATACTTTTTAGTTTGATCTTAAAATCACCTTTTTCATAAATCATAGAATCATATAGGTTGGGAAAGATCTCTAATTTCATTGAGTCCTACTGTTAACCAAGAAAATCTGTGTAACCTGGGTGTGGTATAGAAGCTGCTCATTTCTGAGTCTGGGATGTACCTAACTTAGTTTCTGAATACTTTGAAGTAATTCATCATTGTCAGGAGGAAGTAATCATCCTGGGGGAAGTCCATAATGTTGTGAACATTGATGAGATTGAAATGTAACTTAGTTTTCCTGTCATGGAGCAGCGTGACATCAAGATATGAAAAAATTGCTCACATTTTGCTCATGAAATCATTGGTTCAGTCACATCATCACTGCTAGTGCTATGTGCTGATCCTGCCATCAGGTGCTTTGCCTTGCTCTCACACCGCTAAAACCTAATACAGAGCAAATTATCTCAGTACATCATCTGCTTGAGGGTCCCACTATGATTTTTAAAGACACACTGAGGATGTAAGTGTGCCTTCATTCATTACAAATGTCCCTAACACCTCAACAGAAGACAATCAACCATACCTTGGCTTCCAGAGAAAAATGACACTCCTGTGCTAAGCTGGAAACAGTGGTTGCAGCTCATAAGTATATTTATTTCCACAACTGTAGTTAAATCACTAGAGTAATAGCAACAACTTGAACATCAAAATCATACCTTAAGAAAGCTGAAAGAAACAATAAGATTTAAGGTCAATATTAATAGTCTTTGTCTAACATTGTGTCTTAGATGCTGAAATTCTATACTATTTATAGCTCATACTGTGAGTGGGGAAGCAATATATTCCTTTGACAGACCTGTACTTCAAATATATTTATGAAGTGGGTTTATATTAATATGAGAAATCAAACAGAAGTGTCTACATTTCACAAGAGATGAAACCCAGATGAAAAAGGATCTAACAAATCCCTATTTTTTAGGAGTATATCTTTAATCACCCTCCTACACCTTTTGATGGAACACCATGGGGTTCTCAGGGCATGTTGAGTTGCAGCATATTCATGTCCGTAGAAGAGAGCTCAAAAGCCTGCAAGAACCAAAGTGACCATGCAAATGACCATGTGTCCTGAATAAACTAACTTTCCTGAAGACATGCTAACAAAATAGGTTTCATCTTTATACTTAATATTATATATATATATAATATATTATGTATATATAATATATTATATATATAATATATAATATATCTCAAATTATGTGATGAATTATATCCTTAATTTAGTTGGCTTTACGTTGCCAAACAACTTTATGGAATTTCTATTAAATGACAATCATGTTTTACTCAATTTCTATAATAAATTGACCAATCCACCTAGAGTTGTGCTTTCCCCTCTCCCTAATTCTTTCTGAGACAACCATCCATTCTGTAAACTGAATGGTGAAAAGATCCTTCACTATTTAAATAATTAAATGTTGTAAAATGCTGCTCATGAAAGAAATTAGAGTAATAAAATATTGCTTTTCTATCTGTGGCTCTAAACATCCATCTAGAATTTGATAAGTGGAAAATATTTCCCTTTTAAAATATTCAAATTTTAAAAGCCTGTACCAGAATTTTATTTTAAGACAAATATTTTTCTTCCAGGATATGTTACACAAGTTGCATCACCTTAAAATCTAGTTCTGTAGTACAAGTAGACAGCCTTGAAAAAGTTTTCTTATTTATTTCTTCACTGAAAAGCAACCAAATATATTAAATGAGTACTTTCATTGATTTCATATATTCATATATACTTTCACATGGATCCTGAAGCAGGAAATATATTGATAGGGAAAAATGCACTGAGGAAAGAGGAAAGCTGTTTTAGAAGAACTGTTATGTGGACAAACTGACCTCAAAAGTACATCATAACACAGTTTCTGTAATATTTTAACTGAATAATCCTTAATGTGTTATTTATTTATTTCAAAATGTGCTGACAGCCACTGCTGGAATACCTGAAAGTCAAAGTCAGGCATGGCTCCCAATATTCTGAGCAGCACAAAAATTGACAGGGTAACCCTGTGTCCCAGAGGGTTTGCACTCTGGTTTTCAAGGTACTTAACTGCAAGAGGGATGGGTAAATGGAGTGTGAAAGAACCACCAGTAGGATAATGTACTTAAGATGGAAGCTGGTGTAAACTTCAAAATGGACTTTTGCAGACGAGTCTTAAAAACTCTCTCTTATATCTGAGTTTCCTGTCTCTGTCTCTGATGGCTATTTCCTTTTGTTGCTGGAAGCTTTGCCCAATAATAAATATAGAAAGATAATGTCCAAGTCACCATCTGAGATTTTCTGAAACTGGTTTGAAACTACTTAAGTAGCAGCAATTAGAAAAAAAATCTGTGTATTCTTAGAGAAAGAACATAACTTTTGAAAGAGAGACTGGCTGCCGTTTTGATATAAGAAATGTGAGGTCCGCTTGACATGAAAATTTACTCAAACTTAAAAAAATTATAAACATTTAAAATACTTTATTTTGAAAATATATGACTTAGAAATTCTGCTAGAAACTTCCAAGATGTAGTTTTATTTTTCCCTAAATATAATTGAACAAGAAAAGTCTGAATTTGGGTTTTCTTCTCTAAATCAGTTATAAAAAGCAAATAATAATCTTCAGCCACTTAACAAAATGTTTTGTTGCTTTAATATTATTCTAACATAGACTTTAATTTTCCTGCTAATGGCAATGTTTTTTAGATAGATATAACTACTTACATTTTTCTGAATGTCATAATCAATACATGTACCTTTTAAGTATAACTCTAAACCTTATTTTTATTATAAAACTAGGTGTTGGGATCTAAAATTCAAAATGAGCAAGTGTTCATAGATGATAAGCATTTAAAATGTACTGTGCATAATTATTAGATTCTTTTTTCCCCTTGCCCTTCTGCTTCCTGCCTTCTCAGTTGCCCACCAGTGAGTTACATTTAAGAGGAGGAAAGACATCTATTGACCACAGAGCTGAATTCAGTTAATGTGCCTCACTCTAGCAGGACAATGCATGTAACACAGCAGGCCTAATTTGCTGTCCCTCTCCAGCTATGAATATTGCCACCAAATGTCTGCAGTCAAGTGGTTTTCATTACACTCAAATTCTGTGGTGTGGAATTCTCTGCAAAATTTAATGACCCAAGTTCTTATTTGAAAAAGTCCTCTTTTACAATGGCATTCTACCTGAGTACCATGCACAAGTGAAGTATATAAAAAAGTAGATCCACTGAAAAAAATGAAAATGCAGCCTGTCATAGTAGCTGAAAGAGTGTAACCAATGAAACAGTTTTCTAAAGGAGCAGTAAAGGAGCAACTCGTAGCTTTTGTGTGTGTATATATATATATATTCCCTGAGAATGGGTTCTTCTAATTGATTGCCAAGTCCATGAGTCCATGCATTATTTTCTGGAAGAAGAAAGCATGGCTGTGGCTTTGAGAGGTGAATTCTGCTGAATATGTGAGGTTATTGTTATGTTTAAAGTCAAAAGACAAATTCAGCAGGGGAACATTTTTTCTTAAAATAGTTGCCACAGTAATAAGAGCCCTGTTTTATGGTTGGCTTATCAAAGGTGCTGCACAGAAAAAACCTCTGCTCTGTTCAATATCTTGTTCTCATTATTCTTGTTGCTGGTAGCACTAATCATTCCATATTTTCAAAATGAGCACAGAAATTGTGAATTCACTGTTGTAAAGAGAAAGGAGATAAAAAAAAGGATTTAGAAATTTTTCATTTGTATAAACCTTTGGGATCATTTATTAAGAGATGAAGGTTGCAGCACATCCATGAACACATCTAATTTGCCTAATTATCTGCAAAATTCTTCAAGTTGAAGCTCTTTGCTGAGATCAGTTCCTTTGAAGCTTTAGTAAGAGCTTGGAAGAGGAGGATGTGTTCTAGTCCATGCAATTTACAGTGCACAACAATGTAGGTGCTCTTTTGGCTTGAACAGAGCTATTCACTAAGTAGGTAATTCAGACCTATACAGAGTCTTACAGAAAAACTCAACCTTCCTTAAAACATATGGGTGTAGAAGCAGACAATAAACAATTATGTTTACAGAGGATAGTTTGGCTCTTAACATTTTAGAGCATGTCATTATATGATGCACTGTTGACATTACTAAGTTGTAAGTAAATCACTAACCAGTTTCCATGTCTGAAAGGGTAGAAAAAAGCTTTACCAGGCTTTTGTGTTTCTGCTAGAAAAGGGCTATAGCTTTAATGGTACACAAGTAATCCTGGATGTGTGGCCTACTGAAAGAGGTATCTTAACCTCTGAAAGTGCCAGCATTTAAATCACAAGCTGGGAAAATTACCTGACCTCTCAACACCTGACCCTTGCATGGAGCTATTATTTAAAGTGCCAAAATCACAGTAAACACCTATTTACACCTATAACCTACAGTTCCCAGACTTGCACCAGTGCCCTGCTCTGGCTGCCAGTGAAGTTGGAGCCTGGCTCTTCTTGGGACTATCTCTGAGAAGAAAACTTAAAGGTCTCCAGAGAAGGAAAAAGACTACTTGGAAGAAAGTAGCTTATTCCAAAAAACTCTCAAAATATACACAGAAATTTCAAATGTGTTCTGATGCAAGCATGTGTAATCCTGCACTTTAAATTCAGCAAGAAACTGGATCAGAAACACAAAGTAAAATGTCAATAAGAGATTTCAACAAATTTTGAGCTGTTGCTATTCTACAAAAACTGCAAGCATATCTAATCCATTCTAAATTCAGTCAATTCAAATGGAAAGCAATACATGTAATGATAGGAAAGATCACTTTGAGGACACTGGTTTTTACAAAAGTGTTAACTAACATCTGCAAACCATAATTAATCGTTATGAAAATGACAAAGAAGATGATGATGATGATGAAGAAGAAAGTAATAATAAAAGAACATTTCATTTTGTAGAAAGCTGTACCCTAGGCATAGTGCCAGTATCAAGATGAAATAACTAGAATGCATTTAAACCCCCCCTCCCCCAGATCTGACTGACTTCTGGTATTTTGTCAGTAAAATGTTCACCAAGAAAATTCCTTTTATTCCTCATTTGGATGACAAGACCTATTGAAAATGTAGTATTTAACAAAACCATTTGAAGTACTTCAATCTAAGGATGGTGCCCCTAATGGTACCTGCACTGTGAAAAATATCAGTAAAAACTGTTTACCTCCTATGGTCATTGTTCCCACAGTTATGTGTGTCCCATTAAGCCTGAGGTCAAATTTAAACTGAGAATTTGGAGACAAACCTCCTGAGTTAAAACATAATCAAATTGCCTTGGGACTATTCCAAAGAGAGAAATGGAAACACATTTTACCTTTTGCTTTTGTCAATACAGAAAGAATAAATACCCTGGAAGGAAAAGAAAGAAGGAGGGGGGAAATAGGCTGATGATAGTTGAATGATTTAACAGTGTCTTATATTAAATGCTGACAATGTAGTCACAGAAGTATTAAACCAAGGCAAATATTATTGTTACCTGCATTTTTAACTCTACTAGCTGAATTAGACTGTATGATTGCTAAGTAGTAGAAGACATGAATCTGGCAGCTGCTACTCAGTTTTACCTGACAACATTCAGAATCAAATAACATGCTTTTCTCTATTACTTTAAATATCACCAGAAAGGAAAAAAAAAAAACAAAAAACAAAAAAAGGACTTGCTGTTGGCAAACAGTAGAAAAGGATTAGAAAAGCACTTTTTCCCCAGTATGTAAGTTCTGCATCACAAAACAGGATTTGGAAAAAAAAAAAGGAAAACTAGGCATGGTTATTTTAATACCTGTAAGAGACAGCGAAGACAAAATTCAGCAATTTCTGGATAGCCATTATTACATATCAGAGTTTTTATTGCTCAAAAGGAAAAACAACCCCTACAGGCATTAAAGTGACAAAATCTTTCCTTCTTAAATTAAGTATTGCTTATATTACATATAATTCAGAAAGTAAAACTGACCCTCACAGTAAAGCGCATTCATTGTTTCAAACTCACATTCATTAATTCAATGCTATTTAGAGGCTGAGTTTAACTTTGAAAGATGTGGTGAAGTAACCACAGACCAGTAATTCATAAATTTATGATCATCTTTTTTCCATAGATGTGAAAGCTTTTACAAAATTAGATGGGTTTTTTTCTTTCCCTTTTTTTTAGGGGTAGAAATGAATATTTAAATAACTGTTTCCAGATACAGCTTTGAGCCCCTGTGGGACTAAAAATTTCTAATTAAGTTTGTGTAGCCCTTAGAAAAATTACAACAATATCCTTTTACTATTTTCTATGCAGAAATGTAGGCCAGTCAGCATTACCCAAACTTCTGTCAAATAAAGCACACTCCATTCCACTTCTGACAGCAATGTGCATGCTCCATTAATGGGGTGCTTGCTTGCTCAAGCATCTCTGTATTAAGTAGGAGAACAGTTACATCTAACAGCAATCTATATTGTTAAAAGGAGGTTGTTAATTCTAGAAATGCACTGAATGCATAAATAAAAAAATCACAGCATGTGTAGCTGTTGGCATGACTCTAAGACAGGATTCTAGGATTTTATTAGACCAGTTCTGACTTTTCTCAGAACAGTTTGGAAAGGGCAATTACTTCATATAGAATGCATTAAGATAATTCCAATATTTTCACAGAAATAATTGAAAAGAAAAAATGTGGGTAAAAGCTGCCATGTAATTCATGTGCAGTGGAATAGTTAGTAACAACTCCAGTTGCTACCAGTAGCAAAACTATCCTTATCCAGATTTGTACTAAGCACTGTAAAAATGAATGGGAGAAAAAGCTTTCATTGGGGCACATCCCCAGGGCAGAGAAGGGAATCCCAGATCCATAAACACATTTGGCTGTTTGCAGGTGGATGTTGTTCCTGCTCCCTTCCTGGACGCTGGACACACAGTACTGAGTCATTCAAATGATACATGCAAGCCTCCTCTTGGCAGTGGGTGAGGTTTTGTTCTTCCTCCTGAGGATTTTTTCAACAGAGTGGCTAGTACTACTCTATCCTGCTTTTTTATTGGGAGCTTGCTCTTTCCTGTACCACCATTCTCCTGAGCTTCAGCTTCTGCATCCTTCCAGCTTAACCACCCCCAGTGTCCATTCAATGATAACCCCATCATCGTCCACAGACTCTCCTGTTAGCTCCCACACCATATGGATCTCCAGTCCCATGCACAAAACATTCTCTTTTACTCTGCACAGATCTATGCTCTCTGCCAGGGCAGCTGTGTTCACTAGGACAGCTCTGCCAGCATTTTGGGATCAGCAGGCACCAGTATTCTCACCCTGTCTCACTGATGTAGTGTCATTAATTCTGGAATCACAGCAGATGTAGCACAGAAAGTTCAAGAGATTGCATCAGGACTGGGTAGAATAGTGTTTAGTGGGGAAAACCTTCTCTTAATTCATAATAAAGGAGTAAAAATGAGAATTTCCCCAGAACCTTTATTTTATAAAGATATATATATATAAGCACTGTGGGTATTTAGGTTAGCTGTACAAAACTCAGGGGCTGCCTGCATCCTGCACAGATAGTGCTCAGCCTCAGGAACATACTCTGAGTGGGAAAATTCCAGAAAAGATAAGTATGTTTTGTGTAAAAATAGAAATGTGCCCATTTATGAGGTTTGAAATGACTAATTATGAGAATTCTGAAGCATTACTTTGCTCTTTCTGGGTGAAGTAGAGAGATTAGAAATTCCTGATTTGCATAAGGCATTCATCATAATGAGTACAGAGGGCACAGAGAGAAACAGGTAGAATATATGTGAATAGGGCTGATAAATACAGGAACATAAACTTACTCTTATGAGCAAGTTTCTTTTTATTTTATTTTATTTTATTTTATTTTATTTTATTTTATTTTATTTTATTTTATTTATTTATTTTTATTACAGAGCAGTAGTGAGACCACAGGAAAAAACAAAACAGACAAACCACTGACCTGTAGTGCATGACCCAAAGCCTGATGATGCAAGTAAACTTTTAGGTCACAAGGCTGTCTCTGTAAGTCCTTACCAGTGAATATTAGGAGACCAGCTGGAAAGGTGGTGGTAACACATCAGAGTTCTGGGTGCTGGCACAGCACCAGCTCTGTCTCTCTAGCATTCCTTCCCCATCAAGGGGCAGGATCCTGGGAGAGGACACAACCAGGCCAGATAATCCAAATTAACCAAAGGGATATTCCAGACTGTATTACATCAGTTCAGATATAAAAGGGGAAAGGAGGAGAAACAGGGTATTTGTTATTTTCCAGTGTTTGCCTTCCATAGTAACCTGTGTGCTGAAGCCCTGCTTTCAGAGAATTGGCTGAACATCCCTCACTGATGGGAAGTACACTTTAAACTAACTTTCCCCCTTGCTTATGCATGGGCTAACTTTCACCTTTTTTCCTTCATTAAACTGCCCTGTCTCAACCCATGAGATGTTTTCCATCTTATTTTCTCTGCCCTCTCTCTCTGGGAAAGGGAGTGATAGATTGGCTTGGTGGGCACCTGGCATCCAGCCAAGGGCAACCCAATACTCTGCCTTTGCATATCTTTTTTGTTGCTTTTATTTGAATGACATAGATATAGTGTGTATGTATATATATATATAAAATATGTGTATGTATGGCTATATTACACGGACAATTAACAAGAGATAATTCTAAAATAATCTGTGTGTTGAAGGTGTTTAAAAACATGCTAATCCAAACCTTCCATCTTAGTAACTGAGAACAAGAAGAATGACAATAAACTCTTAGAATTAAAATCTCAGACTATGCAAGGCTATAAAAATCATCATTAACATTCTGTTATATCTGAAAGCACATTCTAAGCCAGAAAGGAATTTGGTACTGGTGTCAACAGGATTGACATTTTTTTTTTTGTTCTGCATTCAATTAGAGTAAAAAACCATAAGAGATGATGATCTTAACTTAGTCCAGAGTACTGAAAAGGAGATATCTTGGAAAATTAAGATTATCTCTAATTGTGAACACCTTGGCAAGTAAAGACATCTATTTCATGAAAGAGCTTTACAATATTTTTATTACAGCTTGCCTGCAATATTTTTATTTCTTCTGTTTTTCAGATCTGAAGATCTATTTTGATTCTTCCCAGAAGCCACAAAGAGAATACTCCACCAGACTTAACTTCAGTAGGTTGTGGCTATTATTATCAAAGGTTTATACCACATTACCTCACAATATTTAGATCAAGCTAAAGCTCCTAAATTTTAAGACATTACATAAAAAAGCCATTTCTAGACCAGAAAGTTAATTTGATATTGACTGTTGTCAATGCTCTACTCCAAATAATGTGTCTAGTCTGACAATAAAATGGCAACAGATAGAAGCTAACATCCTATTTATTTTCTATCCTAGAGTAAAAAAGTCTTATTTGACTCAAGTTTGCCATTGCCTTCTGACAAAAAGCACCTGAAAAGAAGAATACTTGTGTTTTCTATGCATAAAATTCAATAAAACAGAAGAAATAAGATAAAATGATAAAGTTATTTATTTTTCATGATGTTGCTTCATGTAAGCAAAAGCTGGGAGCCACCTGATATTTAAAGTTTGCAGCAAATTATGTCCCCAGATATTTTCAGTGGCTGAATCACCATCATTTTCCAGTTGTATACTGAAAATCTATCATATTAACTGTCACTTTCTATTATTAATTAAGATATGAAAAAGAACTCAGAAGTATTTCTTTTCCCTAAGCTTGACAATGAATGCAGGCCAAGTTTCCGTACTGAGATTTCATTCCTTCAATGGGATATGTAGACTGGTGAGAAGATTTAAACTAAACTAAAAACAATATGCATATAGCCTTATGCCACTGTCCTAGGTTTTCTTTTCTTGTAGCTTTTATGAAAGAGCTATATTTTCTTCAAAATTTCTTTCTCTACTCCAGACATTTTATCCAAGAAAATATTAAAAATAACAGAAACAGAAGCTTTATATGGTGCCCCTTGGAGCTGTAATCAAGCAGTTCCTAATAACTTCAAGAAGGAGCTGGAAACTGCTTGCCACAATGCCTGGAAGCTGTGCACTGCCAATCATCTCTCCTAATTTAATGCTAGAATCATCCAACTCTCCAGCATGGAAGGGACACATCAGCAATGTGTTGTCATTAGGGCACAACAAAAAATTTAGATCTCTAGATATTTATACTTGGTTACAGTTGCACAAAAAAATAATCTGATTGACATTTGCAATGACTGTTATCTCAGTCTATTAAAAAGAGCAAAAACCCTCTCCTCCCAAATAGGGAGCCTAAGCAATACAGGTATTACAAAGATAAATCCATGAAACAATTATATCATTCTACTAACAGGTTCCTTTTCCTATTAAAGAGAGCCTGTTTGAATAGAGAAATTTAAGTGATGAAATATCTTCAATTCCCCATAAAAATCTGCTAAAATGTTGAAATTATTCAGTTTTCACAGAATTGTCCTTAGATTTTTGCATAATTCCTATGAGGTTCTGGCCATCTTTAGCACAGAGCTTGCCTTCCCCTGTAAGCAAATACCTGTGAAATTCATTAAGTGAGTCTGCATCTGTCACATCTGTCTAGCATGCTAATTTTCATAATAGATGACAACTACAGGTACCTGTAGTTCTTTTTTATTAATTTATGTGATCCACAGAGTGGACCTAAATTTTCTACCTTTTAAACCCTGCATAAAATGCAAGAAGAGTCTTATAGTTAAAGCAATTACTTGGTGACCTAGGCAGCAGAGAACTTCCATGGGAATACAATTCTCTGATTGTACTTAAGTCAGAGAAACTCAGAGAACAGTTCCAACTACACATTTCTCATTTTCTAACTGTCTAACTTGAGTTTGTAGGGTCTGATTTATTAAAGTGCAAATGCAGTCAACAGAAACTGTGCTTTGAATGTAAAAAATGAAATATAAACACTCTTCAAAATGAGATACTACATTTGTTATACTGGACACTGAGAATTTATAGAAACTCTTGAATTTAATCAATCAAAGGGCAACAAACCTTATTTAATCCACTGGACATAGTATTCTGTTTATTTTACAGGACCTTATGGAAATAAAAATTCACAGTTTTATGTGAAAAAGACAAAATTCTGTGTGGAAATGGGGGAAATGGTACAAGATGAATAACACTGGTTTATAAAAAGCAGTTGAATGTAAGTCCATGTATCACAAAATGAGAAGATATTTTAATAAGAACTATGCTCAATCACACTGAAAAAAAATCTCTCATGAACATACAATAAATAATATAATGTGGCAGGATTAATAATTTACTTCTCAGTTTTCCATTAAAAAAATTAAATGCCTAGTTAGAGTTCTATCATGATTATTTTTTTTCTTTTGCACTCTTTAATAAATATCAATTTTTTTTTATTTAAGAAAAATATTCAAGTTATATTTTGAATCACATAAAATTTAAAAAGAAATTAACTTACTGGTATTACAGATCAAATTTTTAATATCTTCTTCAAATACCTGACTCAATACACAAGGCATGCATCTTTCTTTATATCTGGAGAGAATTAGGTAGCCTGGTGAGGGTGGGATATGCTTCTACACAGCTGTGAAGAAATGCAACAAGACATTTCTGTGATTCTATTTTAAGACTGTGAATTACAGTAATTTTGGTGTAGTTAGTTTCAATATATCACAGCAGAAATTTGTGCACTCCACAAAGTAAAAAAAATTAAATCTTTTCATTTAAACTGGATTCTCCTTAATTCAAAGATTTTCTGTTGCCTTGTGGTTCCTGATATTTGTTGTATTGTTCCTAGAAAATGTAGTTTTTAGATATTTATAGCCTTTAGGCAGCACAGAATACCAAATAATATAAAATAATGTAAAGTCAAATAAAATCCCTTGGTAGCATTGTGTCAGCTAAATTATTACACATTATACTCTAAAAAATAAATTTACCTTGCTCTGAATTAATCAGTGTTTACTACCTACATTAAAAATGTACTAAAAAACTTGTATGATTTAAGTTTCATAAGATTTTTGCTGTTTCTTTCCTTCAACAGATAATAAATGACAAATTAAATGGTTCAATTTACAAATAGAAATAATGTAGATATCTATATAAGAAGTTTATCTGAAAAAAAAATCACTAGTACAAGATTCCAACTTTACTCAAAGAACAATATTTCACATTTTTATTTTTTAATATTGTGGTATTGAATATCAGTCTTAGCTGACTCTTCTGAAAGGTAAAGTCCTGTATTTCTTCAAAGAAAAAAAAAAATATATGGCCTCTGTGCCCATGGTGTAAACATGCTTAGCAGTCCCTTGAGGGCCCAATCCAGCCCAGCTGGAGACAATGTCTGTTTTTTGATGGAATTCAGTGTGTAGTTGAATTGGACCTTAAGGGTAGGGCTGGCTAAAAAATGAGTTATATCAAACTCTAGAAGAAAAAGCTCATCTGAGCCACAGTCCAAATCACGTCAGCTTTAATAGCCACTGAATCTGCCCTCAGCCCTGGGCCCTTCTGCAAAACTTACCAGCAAAGTGGTGTTTAGTGCAATACCAGTAGGGAGTACACAAAGAAAACAAAAATCACAATAAAATCCAATGCAAAGGATAAATAGATTCTTTTACCTCCAAGAACATTGCTTTTCTAACCAAAGTCTTCAAATCCTTTTGATTTTCATCACTTGGTGCATGTGCCTGTAAATAGTACAAAGTGTGATACAGTCAGACATAATTGGAGAAGTCAACATGGATATTTCAGAATATGCAGACAAATAAATTTCTCAGTGTAATGTGATTTTTGATAGAAAAACTTTAATACAGCTGCTAAAGTAAAGGAATATCTGCATAGGATACTGATGGCTGAATTCATTACTTCAATTAAAGCAACTAGCTCTACACAGCTCCACTTAGAGATGTAGAAGGCAGCAGCTCTGTTTGAACATTTCATTTTAATTGAGATAATATTGGCATTCTCCCTATGAAAATCTTTAAAGGGAGAATAAAAAAAAACAAAGCATATTCTTCTTTTAATCATATGCAAAGAAGAGAGGAGAATAGTCTTAAATATGAGAGTAGAAAAGAATTAACAATCACATAAAATGATAGCTTTGTTATGCTGATTAAGACACCATGAATGAAGCTAGAATTCATCAGAAATTCATGCTATTCTCTTTATAAATGTCTGCAGAATGAGGTAAATTCAGGTTATAGTAACACAAGGAGATCTTGTGGATTTGGTTTTTATTTTAATTTATGAAGGGCTAGGAAAATAACATATTTTTTCACTAATCAGTGAGGGAAAAATCATTCTGCTTTTCCCTACAGCAAATTGGTAGTACTCATTGAATTAATCAACAATAATTCATGGAATAGTATCAGTTTAGGCAGATTTGCAGATGTTTTATGTCAGCAAAGCAATACAAACCAGATTAGTAGGCCTGACTCATGACTTCTAATGAACTTGACAGCAAATGGAACTAGCAATTTAGTGGCAGTTGAAGAGATAATGCTTTCTTACTGCTTCAATTTTTGCCTTTTCTTGAAGATACCTAAAATGTTTTCCAGGTATCAGAAGGAGTTCAGAAAACTTTTCTTTTCTGTCACAAGTGTGAGGAAAATATGCCATTCCAAGATTCACTTCCTGTAATGGATGGGTTACATACATATGGTCTCTAAGACGAAAATTTTATCTTTCACAACAGACTTTTGCTAGAATTAATCCCTTGGGGATTAATTCCCACTATTTAATATCATCTAAGAGGAGTTTCTCTTTGCTGGTACACATTAAGTAAATACAATTTTATAACAATAAAGCAGATTCAGCCAAAGTAATAAATGAGCTTCCCCAAGGAAGAGACACTATTCCAATAAATGACACTGAGCAAGGAATCCAATAGTTCTCTGTGCAACCTGGAAGATAGTAATGCTTTAAAGACTGAAATTCAGCCTGGTGTGAATTGGTGTTCCACTTTAAAGGTCTCTAAATTGCCAGAAACTTTGCCATTGTAATTTTCTCCCTAAAATATTTCAATATGGGCACTATGGAGGGCTATTATGTGCTGCAGGGTGCTGGGTAAGCTGAGGTTGGAAAAGGCTCCCTCTGGTCTCACAGATGTCAGCAAACTCTCCCAGAACCACAGTAGCTTCAGGGATAAACAACAGAGACTTCAGCTCATTCTGCTCTTCTGATTTGGCCTGCTGTGAGTTTGTCAACCTCAGACATGAGCAAGGGGCAGAGATTACAATGACTTAGAAGTACCAGAGCATTGTGCTAGAAAGGGAGACAAGAATTCCTCTCATCAGTGAGGTTTGGGTAAGTGGGAGAATATTAAGTAGTTTTAGGAAATTTGGCTGGAATGCCTTTAAATTATAGCCACTGCCCAATATCAACCAAAACGAGAAAGCACATAGTGTTGAAAATTCTCTTCATTCCAGTGTGCAAAAACATGACAAAACACTGTTTCTCTGTCACTGGGAATATCAATCTGTTCATTGAGACTGTGACTCTTCAACTCAAAACATTCTGTCCTGAGAATGCTGGTCTGGGAATCATTAAGCCCATGCATAGTATCTGAACAACTGAGAGGCATCATGTAGTCATCTTAATATCTGTTTCTATGCCTGAAGAGCTCTTAATGTTTCACCAAAGCCATCTCTGGTGGCATTTCTTTTCTGCTGCACTTGTATTACTTCTTGTCCCCCACTGGTTCAGGTGGCTCCTGTTACAGTAATTCTCATAACATGAACTCAAATAATGGATTATAAGTTTTAAAGGTATATCTTAAAACCTGAACCACAGGTCCCTTTGCACCAGACTGAGTTTAACATTGCAGTGAACTGCTCCCATTGCCCTTGCTCTGGCCCGTAAGTCCTTTAGGGTTGTACCTGCTCCAAGTGAAGATTTATCTACAAGGTGCAGTCTCTCCAGGGTTATATCTAACCTGACTTGGGCTAGTCTCTTGCACAGACACTGATTCTTCAAGGTGCAGCAATGTGAACTGTTGGTATTTTGAGATGCATCTCCTACAGAATGAACTTATCCTCAGGTCCCTTCCAAGGTATACTTGCTGTGGTACAGTGTTGAAAACATTTTAGAAAAGCTCTGTAGTTGCCATCCCATCAGAATTCAACACATTGCAGAAACTTGCACAACACTTCCCATTTCTCTTCCTTCTTCACATAGAGTGCAAGGCAGGAAGGGCATGAAAAAGGGAATAGTGACAGGAAGTTTCTTTCATGGCTGTCATGAAGCTTTCTCAGAAGGCAAATCGATGTCTGAAAATAGTGGCATGTGTGTACTTGAAATGTAACAGTCCCTTTCTCTGTTTGGTGGTTATAATTTTTTGGTTCTTTCACTGATGAAAAGAGGAAGAAGGCACACGGAAGAAAAATCACAAGAAGATGAAAAATGATCCCTACAAACAGTTTCCCACCTTTCTAGATTCAAAAATGTCACATATAGGTAAAACTTTACAAAATAAAGGTCTTGTAAAATCATGGTTCAGGCCTTGTTACTTTGACTAGACTTGCTACTTTGGCTAAGTACAGCTAACAGCTAGACTGATAAGTTCCCATGTGAAAACATCTTGAGAAGGAAAAGCTTGTTAACATAAAAAACTATTCTTGGGGATTAAAACGAGTGCACCTGTAATAACAGGGCTCTGTCCTATGAGAATCAGTAGAAAAAGTATGTAAACATTGTTAGAGAGAAAAGTTTTGATTGACATATACACTCACCATTACCAACCAATAACTGAGTTCCTAACCAACTGGAATTAAACACGGTGCCTTCTGATAGCCATACAAATATAAGCTGTGTGCAATAAAAATTGGGCTATGGTGAAAAAAGAAACAGGTGTCATTGTCCTTCTCTACTACGACACAAAGAGGTATATGAGATTAAGCTGTGAATGAATCAGCATAGAAAAGTAGAGAATCTGACTCAGTTTTTGACTTGACACTGACCTTTTAAACACACTTGAGGAAACAGCATGTGTTGTGCTTATTCAAAGACCAGTAACCTGCAAAAAATCCTTTTTTTCTGCATCCTCTGAGATTTCATAATCTTGTCAATGCACCTGTAAAAGGAACCAGTCCTTCACTTGAAAAGCAGGTCTGTGTTCAGCAGCTTCAGAAATGTCCAGCTGGTTAGGATAAATGTGGCAGTGTCTGGCAGGTGGCAGCACATGATGGTAGAGTAAAAAATACCACAACCTAGTGCTTTATTGCAAGGTGCTATTATATTAACTACAAAAATATTTATGACCCATACTCAAGGCTCATTGATTTTTGGCTTCCCACATTCCCACAAACTTGTTTTGCTCAGTTTGTTGCTGAAGTTCCTGATTCAGCAAATCATGTGAGTGTGTAATAGTGTGAACTTTTTTGATTTGTTTGTCTGCCTACCAGCCAATTACTAGTGACCTTCACAACAGCAGGGATGGGAGTGCATCACATGGTGACATGGCAAAATATCTTGGACCAGTTGTTCTTGGCAGGGAAGAGAATATCCCTGTCCTGTCCATCTCTTCCTCTCGTGCCTCCAGTAAATCTGCATCTGCAGAATTATGTGCTTAAATACTTTCAGATTCAAATAATTCCAAGAAAATCCCCAGTTTCAAAGCAATTCGATAACTATGAGTGAAGTGAACTATTGTTACATATTGTGTCTATTTCTGAGGGAAAACACCCTTGGGAGGGATCAGAACATTAAATATAACACAAGCCTGTTAATTTGGGTTCTAAGCCTCTGCTTTGCACCAGTCTTGCAGCCTTAAAATTTACACAAAATAATATAGAATAATATAATAGATTTGAAAAATGATCCTAGCGTCATTCCCATCAATTGTTAATCATTGACATCTGTCAGTTTCTATCCAGTATTTGAAAAATATTCCAGATTCTTATACACTCAGTTAAGAATGTGATGAATCAACCTGGAAGCCACCTCTATCCACATGAATGACAAGAAGGTGATCAAGAGTAATCAGCATGGATTCACTGAAGGTGAATCATGCTTGTCCAACCTGATTGCCATCTGTCATGAGGAGAGAGAAGTGGACATTGTCTACCTTAACTTCTGCAACCCTTTCTACAGTGTCTCACCCAACAACCTCACAGGCAAACTCAGAAAGTATGGCTGAGATAAGTAGACAGTGAGGTGGATTGAGAGCTGGCTGAACGGCAGATCCCAAAGGGTTTCAATCAGTGTCACAAGGTTGATTTGGAGGCTGGCACAAGGGGTGACCCTCAAGGTTTAGCATTGGCATGAGATCTAGATGCAAACACCTGTTGAACTTGAAAGCAATATCGTTTGATTTAACTTTCTTATTAATACTTAGAGAATACTATAGATTTCTATCGTAGAAATTCAGTTGTTTCTTGTCCTGGGGTGACTTTATGATAATGGTATCCCCAGTTGCCTGGTTTATTTTATATATTAAGTTCTGCACCTTTAAGACTGGCTCTGAGAGTGAAGGGGGGGAAGAAGAAGCTGCAGTTTGTGTTGAAAGAAAACATCACTCCCCTGCATCCTGCTCATGGACTGTGGTGTCGGACAAACAGCGGGACAAAACTTCTCTTTGGCTTTTAGTTAGTTTTAGCTAGCTGAGGCAGAGGAGTTCCCTGGACATTTTTTTTTCTTTTTTCCTGGATCTGTGCAAGCCTGCTCTGGACTGAACACCCAGCCAAACCCCGGGAGCTCAGGCCTGTGGCCCACCGGGGCCTGGGCCTCGGCATTTTCCAGCGCCGGAGGGACTGATAAGAACCTGAGTGAGCCGAGCTGCACCACATGAAAAAGACTTTTCTTCCTAGATTTGCCATCCCATTGAACAGAGAGAGAGGTTTTAATATTTAATATTATTCAATTTCTGTTAAATAAACAGCTTTTTCCACTTCTCTCCAAGGAAATTTTTTTTTCCCAGACCAGTTGGGGGGATGGGTCATTTGAATTTTGTTTTCCCAGGGAAAGCCCCATTTGGAGTTTTTCTCCCAAATTTGCCCTGAACTAGGACCAATACAGTTCTTGGCGCCCAACGTGGGGCAAGAAAGTGTAAAAACCTTTACTGATTACTGATTGTATTTTGGTTGTACTTACTCAGTATTGGGATAAAGCAGTCAGTAGCCATGTTGTTTGGATGCATAATGTCTCTCGGGGTAGAGGCCTTCATGTGGATCTGGTCCCTAGAAGTTTTTGAAGTTTTAATACCTTTCTTTTACCTATTTTACAGTAGAGGGGTATGGATTAAAATGGTTATTGTGCTGGGCTCGGTGATAATGATTTTAGGGAAGTTCATAAACTACCTGTTTCTTCCAGGTATGTTTGGCTTATGGTTTCTTCGCCCGACCCTGCCTCCCAGTCCCAGTAGCACATTTTGGGGGATTATTGGTAATTACACCCAGTTTGTCAGAGGAAGAGCAGGGGATGAAGCTTTTCAGCCTTTCCTTTCCTTCTTCTCCTTTGAATCTGTTATGTCCCTCTTTGAGAATACCCAGTTTCCCCTGAGTGTTAAGGATACCACTTTCCTGGTAGTCCTAAACTGGGACATTTCCAGAAATAATGTCAAAAATATATTTTAGTGGCAAACTTTGGTCTTTTTTTCGTAGTACTCTAAGGCCAGGTAAATAATCCAGGTCGATATTTCAGTCTTCATACACAGCATGGCCAAAACTGCCATATCACTATGAAAATCACTTCAGAATCTGGGATAGAAATGTGTCCCAAGACTGGTATTCTCTGCTGTTTTAGCTTGCTATAGCTGTGCTGCAGTGGAGAAGAGCAGATACCTGCTGGACAGAGACATTATCCTTGTACAGTGTGCTGCTACAGAATTATTTTGAATACATCCATACCCTAGTTCAGCAGTGGTTTTCTACAGGGAGGTATTTCCAAATAAGGGTGAAGTAGGAATTTGTGCAGAGCTCTCTCTGAATATGTGAATCTCCCACAGCAAGCACACTGTCAAAATGAGATCTGATTTGTCATTTGTGCTTTTGTCAGCCAGAATAGTCACAAACCTTCTGTTTCAGCACGAAAGATTGTGAGCTATGTATGAAAGGTGCAGGCGTCACAGGAGAAAGCACTTAGAGAAAATTGCTTATTGAAGTCCCTGCAGCTGGTTGTAGTTTAGAAGAGTAGAATAGAATCATTTGGTCAGTGAATGTTAAAAGGAATATAAGGATAAATGTAGAGGGGGGAAAATTGAAGATAAAATTGTCCTAAGAAACGTTGTGGTTGAATTTGGCTATTAAGAGCACTTCTATTTTTGTTTTTTAAAAACTATTCTCTGACTAAATATCTGAAAAACATAGCTAATGAAATGTGTAAATTAGTTCAGTACAGACTCACACATTAATTAGAAACGTGGTAACTATACAAAATTAAACTGTAGTACATAAGGGGGAAAGAGGTCTTTGCCTACAAATATATTCAGCAGGAAAGAGAAAGAAAGGGACAATACTGTCTACTGATCCAAAATGTTTCTGATAAGTAGGAAAATATGTCATGTCCCTTAATTAACAAGGCCCAGGTTCCATCTATATTTACAGTGTGTGTCCAGAGATGGTCAATGTTAAAGATTGTAATAACCTAATCTGGCTTCAGATGAAGCCCAGAATTCGCCTGTCATAGTGCTTAGAGTACTCAGAGAGCACAGGCACCAACAAAGGAGGAGAGCACAAGAGCACAAAGCACTTTTCTCACTGGTGCTGTTCTATGACATTACTCTTTTCATGACTTCAAGCCAGACAGTATCAAGAAAAGTGCATTCTCATACTAATTTCACACATACTATTGTGAGGTTTCATGGATTCACTGGGAGTGATGCATTCGTGTCAAAGCTCATAAAGAGTCTTTTGCCATCTGCTTAGAAGTGTAACGTTACCTTCACAGAACAATTCATGCTGCTTTTTCATCCCTTCCAAACTTTCAGATGTCTGGGTCTTAAAACTAAGATTCTTAGTCCAGAGATCTATTAAAGCAGTTTTTGCTCTCAGTCATGTGCAGGGAGCGTGCTGCATCACCTGGAGGATTCCTGCCAGGATGCTATGCATCATTACTCCAGATCCTTAAGCAAAACCTCATTTGTAAAGTATGGATGTTGCCTTATTTCCCCTTAAAAGATTTTGGGTTGTTTTTTTCACTGTTTTGTCTTGTCTCTATGAGTGATTGGGAGGTCTGTATACATGCTGCAGGCTGCTGCTGATTCACCTCCAACTGTGACATTTCCCATACTGGCAGCTATTACATTGACACAGAAGGACTTTATAAGCTAGGATTTATACTGAATTTTTGTACAGGCATCTATTGTTGTATCAGTTTTAGTCAGGCCTTGCTCAAAATACATGAGCACACTCTAAGAACATTATTGTGTGTAAAGATTTTGCAGAAGCTGTATACATTGCAAAGGGACAAAACAGAAATGATTTCTCTTGAAGTAATTAAGTTTGCAATTATCCTTGTAAAAACAGTTGGAAGGTGAGCCTGCTGTATGACTGGTAAAATATTTCAGACTTTAGAACTCTGTATTTCTCCATCTATACTGCAAAGGCAGATTATCTATGGGGAGGGTCATATTTTAAAAGGGATATTGTTCCCTGAACCCATCTACTGTGTATTATTCTTATCAATGCCTAAAGGAAATTACAACAATTACTTTGCTGGGAAAGTAATATTAAAAGAAATATTTATATTACCTTTAATAATATTCAGTAGGAAAAAACAGAGACAGCTGGTATCATCTGTGTAGCATATTTCCTTTCACCCCCTGAAATCAGCAGCACAATAAAGGGCTCCGTCAATCAGATGTCTGGAACTGTTGCTACAGTTCTGTGTTTTCTCTGGCCCAACCATTCAGTAAAGCTTGCAAGAATTCATAATCTGTTAATGAAACCATCCAACCAAAAATCTTTTCTGAAATTTTGCAGTTGGACAAAGTGATACAGTCAGATGTTCTGAAAGAAATAAATATGTTTTTAGTCATTTGCACTAGAACAATCTCAGTGTAGTTCTGAGCCAACAGTGGAACAATTCCATATGCTGATCCATCCTTACTCTGGCAACAGCTCTGTTGCTGTTGACATATATATATTCATGTGGCTAATTAACTTTCAGCAAGAGAAAATTTTTCATACTTGGAGCTTTATTCACAGTTTAAGACCTTTTTTATGCATAGGAGAAGTTAAGGGCAACAAAATAAAACAGTAAGATCCTACTAAGCTTCAGAACCTATCTGAGAAGACCTGTGTCCCAGGCCAAGGAAATACATCATTACACCATTAAGAGTTAGCACTTTATCTAAGAAATGTTCTTAGATTTGCAAATATCATTTTCAAGTCATAAGTCAGGGGTCCAGCTCTTTCTGAAAAGTCACTACTCAGCATGTCTTAGATGAAAGGAAATAATGATTAATAAATTGGAAAATAGAAAAAAACCCCACCTTTTGGACTTAAAATTTACACTTATATTGAAAAGGCATCCTAGTTATTAAGGGAAATTTAAGAGCAAAAATTTGCACACAAATACTTGGCAATGACTTACTAATATAAGGAAAGTATAGTAGCTTCTCTTAAAAAACCTTTAAAAATACTGTGAAGCTATAGTAGAAAAAAAGAGTTGTCTTAGAACACTTCTTATATATTGTGTCCCTGCAATTAACCTGTTGTAAAAGTCAAATCTTTGCTGAAAAATTGGCATCTAATTATCCCAAACTTTGGCACATAGGAAAGAAGTAAGTTGTTTTGATGATTATTTAAGTACAAGAAACTAATTTAAACAGAAACAATGTTATGTAGCTCAAAATCATTCTATTGTAAATCAAGTTAATTAGTTAGTTATTGGTATTATCACAGAGCCTAGAGATACAGAATATCAAGGTCCATCCTGTTTGTACAGGTACACAGGAGACAGCTTCTGCCCTGAAAAGATTTCCATCTAAATAGACAACTCAAACTGGAAAAGAAAATCATTGCAGTGGAGGAAATGAAGCACAGAGATTGCATCACTTGTTCTTTGAATCTGAGAAGGTTTTTGAGGTGTTATGCATTGCACCTACCTGTATTATTTTTATACATATAAAATATCCATTTCATGTAGCATGATGCAGCCCATAATATATTCCAATCCAAATACATTTTAATACTCTTAATATTATTCCAGGAACTATTGGGAAGTCCCTGATGGAGTTAACACTATATAATGTAATCATTATTATGGCTGTATTAAGTACCATATTTTCCTTCAGTAAAAGATGAAACTTTTGACCTTTTAATGAGACCACCATTTTTATGTTTACAGGGCTATAGGTGGAATTATTAATAATATAAATTGGTAACTGCTCATTACAGAATATGATTGAGATTACAGAATATGATTTATTTAGGGGAAAAAAGGCAGAAACACAAGAGTTTGATTTTTCTGTTGAAATTCATTACTTTTTTTTTCTGCCCAGCAGCTGTGCAGATATACAGATAAAAGTAAGTTGGCTGCAGGTTTAAAATGTATGTTTTTTCGATATTGATTGGGAACTAATATATGCCTAAATTTGCTTGTTCTTCCACCAAATCTCTACTCAGGATCTCATTATGAGAGGTCAAGATACATTAATAGCTTGGCAGGTTAGTTCAATATTGCCTAGTAACAAGTGATCGTGACCTATTTGTGTTTAAAATGAGCAAAAAAAGAAACATCCTAATAATCTGTAAATATGTGTTCCTTGCTTAAAAATGGAAAACAAGTTAATTTGACCAAGAAGAAGAGAAAAAAGTTATGAATTTGCAGGTTTTTAAGAAGAGTTCATTGCATGTCTTCACAGCTAAAATTCCATAATTTGGGAAGAGGATGACATTGGGTAAAATTTCATTAAGCAAAAGCAATCATAATAAGTCATAATATTTTACGAAAGAAAGAGTCAGAGATGTGTTCAACAATGTATATAAATTAAAGGTTAAGGATTTTAACATTTTGATAAGGGAAGAGAAATGTCATGTGAAAAGAGGAGACTCTGACTCTTAGTGTGGGGAGATTTTCTGTATTTTTAGTGTTTGATTTGTCTGTCAGCACCCCAGGAAAGCTGAGGCCCTCGTGCCTGGCCAGTCTCTCAGTGTCCCCACCATGGGGACATTTCACTGAACAGTCCTGCTGAATGGGAGGGTGGCTCCACTCACTTCTTCAGGCACACACACCGAAAGCATAAGGGAGATTCTTTAGAGGGTTTTTCCACTTTATGACCCTTCAGCAGGCCTTCCTTTTCATTTGGGTGTGTTCCCTGCTGCCAGTGACTGCCAGTGCTTGTGAAGAACTGACACCAACAGTTTATGCAATAACTCTTTATTAATATAAAATTGTGACAAGTTAAGGTTCAAGGATTGTTGGTGACAGCATCTGACTGCACAAACATATCTATAGCACCACACAGACAAGCTGTAATCCCCAATAAAAGCATTCAGCACACACAGAGTGTGGTTCTTACCCAGTAGGTGTCCCTACAAGGAGAAGACAGGTTCAGCCCCTTGACTGATCCCAGCAGCTATGATGGAGTCCTCCCTGACTTCTCTCCATTCTCAACTTTTATACTATTTGTGTTTAGCTGGAGCTTGTGGGACTCTAGTCATACGTACCTTTGGTAAGGATTGGTGTAAAATTCTCTCACTTCACTTTGAAAGGTACAATCAATAAAGTCTAGAGCACACACACAGTGAGGAGTGGCTGTGCCTTGGGGGGAGCACCTTTGGGTTGGAGGTGTGTGTTAATATTACAATTAGGTTATAATTAGGTTATAAATTTCATCTGAGGAGAGAGATTTCACCACAGCTCTTGGCTCAGCAGCAGGACATCTCCTCTCTCCCCTGGCTGGCAGGTGCTATGTGGTTTTTCACCTGCAAAGTTCCACTGAATTCCCTCCCTGTGAGGATTCCAGCAGAGCCTGGTCATGGTGCCTCCACCCTGCTCCACCCTCTGTTCCATCCCCTTTAGCAGGTGCTGTGGATGCAGATTTTGGGTGTGGAGAATCACCATGGAATAGATTTGCAGCAAGCAAACCACATTCCATCCAGGGAACAGCAACTGTAATTTATCCTATAATTTTTGTACCATTATAACCTCTGTTAGGATGTGAATGTAACTTCTCTGTTTCCTCTAATTTTACCCCCAGTCATCTTTCTACAATAAGCAAACAAAGAAAGTCATGGCTAATAGAGGTAATGACAGTAAGAGAAATAGTTACTATTTGTTTATTAAATTATAAAGCTGAAAAACAATTTGAGTTCATTAGCAGATGGACATAGATTAAAATACTTCAGAAGAGACAAAAGTGTTCAATATTTTTTTCCCAGAATTTAAGAAATAAAGAATGATTGATTATAACACACAAGCATGACAAAGCACTTTCCAGACCATTAGAATCTGTGAAAGATACTGAGCAACATCTACTAGGTAAAAACTTCTTTAAAACTGCAGGTTTGGGTGGTGTTAATCTTTTTTGGGGAAAAAAAATTTACAAAGGATGCTGAGGAGTTTTAAATACACATCTCTAATTTTGGCTGTCAGTCCATCTGAACTATGTCTGCTTGTCCATACTAATGAAGTGTTCCTTTCCTTTGTGACCATTGCAGAACAATTTTGGCTTCTCTAATGATATGAAAAAACTTTAACATATTTTTTTGACTTGTAAAATGTTACATTAGTTTTCAATATGATCAAACCTTTAAAAGGTTTTTCTTTAGGTCTCAGAAACCTTGAATACCTGTCCATTTTGGATATGCATCAAAAACTTTTTTAGAACATCTTTAAAAATATGCCAAGATCAAAAAACATACAAAATCTGGTTTGAGTAAATTTGAGATGTTAATGTTTATTTTTAGCAATTATTATCTGAAATGTAAAACAAACAAAAAATAGCTCACCTTAGCAATTCTAATAATGACAAATCATATTAAACCTGTCTGTACTGAGCTTCATTCACCTCTATGGGACTAATTGTTTTTTTTTTTGTGGTCAGTTTTCTCAGTATTTTTTCCTAGAGAAATTAATTATTTCTGAAATAGTCAACATGTTGTTCCTTCACTAATCCTTATTTAGAAAACTATTCATACTGAAAGGTATTACCATCCTGATAAAGCTTTTCAGAATGTGTCTTTCTATCTTTTTCTAGCCACAGAATGTGTTCAACCTAAATTTACAGTACTCCTGCAATAACAGTACTGCTTCTTGAAGCAGGGAATTGTCTGTCTTTGTATCCCCAACACAATGAGCTTCTGCTCATATTTTCCTCTCATGACCTCAACTAAGATGCAACCAAGTCACAGATTAATGAACTGTGAGCTCCATCAAAGGGATAGTTTAACATACATTTTCTCTGGGGCCTTACCCATCTGCAGGCAGATTCACTGTATGCTGCAACAGTATAATGTCTTTTGTACACCCCGAGCAATCTGCTTTTCCATCTGTGGTGTCTCTGGATCTTCTTTCTGTTGAATAGCCCTGGGGAATAACAGATTGCTCTTTAAGACTATGCCTTGCATAGGAACAATACATCTCCAGATGCTTGCTACTGATTTAGTTCTTTAACTGGAAGGCTAAACCTTGTATGCCTACAGTCAGCTCATCCAAGGGTTGCCATGGCTTTCCAGCTGGCCAGCTTTCACAACGTTAGCTCCTCCAGTTGAAGGACTACAATTTTTTTTAATTGTTTCTTTTTTACTTTCCACTTCTTAATCAGTTAATTAGCTGGCAGTTTAAGAGTGTGATTTCTATATCCTGCAAAGTTGATCAAATCATGAGCACACATAGCGTTTGAGCCACTTATATTCCTGTTAAAAGATGTCATCATTCTGCTCTTCAGTATCTTATACCTCAACTTGCAATTATTCTCTTTTCTTAATGAGCCATCATTCTTTAAGTTGTGTTTCTTCTATCAGTTCCTGGGAACATCTTCATTAGATATTCAGACAGAAAATAATTTTATCTGTCAGCATTGGTCATCCTTTCACCTCTGCTCCAGAAAAGTAATTTATTTTTTCTGCATATTCATTCTGAGTAGTAAAAGAGCATCCTCTGCCTCCTTTTGGATCAGTTTCAGTTTGGTGTACCTTAGCTTCCCAGACATTCCTGTTGTCAGATCCTATATAGATGGGAAAGAATATCCAATGATTATCTGGTCTGACCTCACTCCTGTGCACAACATTGCAGGTGTGCCTGCATACCTGGTCCTTGCCATTGAGCTGCTGCTCTCCAGTGCCAAAGTGCATTTCCAGCATCAAGGATCATCAGTGGCAATAAAAGTTTTGTTCTCTCTTTTGATGAACAATGTCCTGCTTCTTCATTAGAGGTTGAGGTATACTTCTGTGCAGTGTCAGACAGCAAGCAGCACTGCAGATCTCCACTACTTTACACTGGCTCTTGTTGGTCACTGTGAGACAGCTCTCCTGTTTTACAGCTGCTGCTCAAACTGTTTTACAGCTTTCTCTCTGGCACTCCTGAAACGCTGCTTTTCTGGATGGGCTGTCCCTCTTCTCAACTCCACATTAATCACAATCCAGGACTCTGAACTCCACTGCTTGGCTGACAAGTGTAAAAGAGCAAAGAGGGAGCTGTGAGGCAAAAAAATTGATTCTGGACCTTTCAACTGGCCTGCAGTTTGTCCTGCTTTACTTCCCCTTTTCCCCGTTCAATGAATTTTCCCTTTCATTTTTCATCATCTTCCAAATTCAACATGGTCTTTTCTCTCAAATCAAATAACTCTTAAGAAAGAGTAGTTCCGTGCCAGATCTTTCTGTACTTACGTAAAGAAATCTTCATGCATCCAGGTCACCAGTCTGCAATGCAGTTCAAGCAGTTAACTTTAACAATGTTTGTTTCAAAATGTGTTTCTTGGCCCACTGCAGGTGGCAGGTGCAGTCCCAGACGACCTCACATATTACAGCTGCTACACTGCATTAATACTGCAAACTGAGCATGCAAAGAATCCCATTAGCTCCAGTACTGTTAACAGACAATCACAGGGGGTGAAACATTTTATTTTTACTAAAATCATAGAATCATTTAGGTTGGAAAAAACCTTTGAGATCATTGTGTCCCACTGCTAAACTCTACTGACAAGTCAACCACTAAACCATGTCTCTAGGTGCCACATCTATCTGATCTGATGTTAGAATATGATTCTCCATTTTGATTACACTTGTTATATGCTACTTCTTTCTCTCTAGGTGTTCTTGTTCTAAATTGAAAACAATGAGCAAAAATTCCTTCCCTTTGGGTTGTACATATGCCTGTTAATATATATTTTGACCCAGTTTTGGAGGGTTTTGTGCAGTTTAATAATATTAATTTATTTAAGTATATTTAGGAATGAGAAAATTCTTACATGAATATATGAAACTTTAAAAATTGAATAATTACTTTCAATGTTATTTATATCTGAAATAATCTTATTTTTTTATGAACAAGGCAGTAGTGCACACTTTTAATTCAGGTGTCTAATCCTTATTTTGGGAATCGGGACTTGACAACTGAAATTGTAGTAAGATATGTTTTATTCCATCAGCTGGGGGGATATCTCCTCCAAACCATGTGGACCTGGTCAAGGCTGGTTCCAGGTACAAACACACACTGATCCCACAAGTCCACACCTCCCTGCCCCCCCATCTTCACCTTCTCTTGCTTCATATTATAATTAGCTCCCTGGTGGTCATGGGCTGGGGTCTCTGGGATGAAGGCCAAATGTCTTCCTCAGTGATTGCTGTTTGGCCTTCACCTCTGGGCAGCACAGTGGAGGTTTGGCTCTCCCTCAAATCAGCTTGTCCTGCTCAAAACCCCCTGTCTGGTCTTGGCTGGTTTCTGGAGCCACGGGTTTCTGCTTTGCTGGATTTTCACAATACCTAGATCTTGCTTTGCTGAGTCTTCACAATATATCTTATCTTAATGGTTTTCCCTGGCAATTAAGTTCTTATGTGGTTACAAACTTTCTGTTATGTGTTCTGTTTCTCCTCCACTTGCTTAAGCACATTATAGGCCTCTAAAATTCCAAATTTTCAAAACCATATATGTTCCCCATCTCATTCCTATGTGTCAATGTTCACTCCATGACTCTTAAGCTGTCCCCAAGAGTCCTCTTAAAGTATCAGCTGACCCTTGTGCACCCTCTTCAGGCATAGCAGACTTTCAAGAGAATGGAAAAGGGTTTTAATTGCTAACTACTACATGGTAGAATTGCTAATAGTATTGCAAACTCCTTTTAAGTTATGCTACAGCATCAGGCAAGGCAGCATTTTCCATCTATGAAGCACGTATATACACAAAGTCATATATAACAACTAGTTTGAAAGCAAGATTGTGACTACATCAAGGCAAATAAAGTGTGACACTAGCACAAGTATCTGGAAGTAGAATTGGCTCTAGTAAATACATTTTTCCTTTGTCCTCTTGTTTTCCTTGTTTCCTTTGCACCATTGTCACCCACTGAACAGCAGTAATAAGTTTTTAACTTCTACTGTTTCATAAGAGCACATCTCATTTTCCTGTGGGGTACCCTGTGCTGCAGCACTTACTGACAGTCACTGATGTATATTGTTTGCATGATCTGATGTTACAGCAATTTGGCAAAACATACATCAGACCAACTTAATGTAACAGGCAAAGAAGCTGTTGCCAGATATTTTCCATTTATTCTGATGAAGATTAATAAAGAAAATTAAAAGATTTTTCAATCTGAGACAACTACAAGAGTTGTTTTGGTAGGACAGTTTTATTACCATGAGGTAATTTCAGTTAAGTGAGATTTCCTCCCAATATCAGCTTTGTTTCTAGACATCTGCAAATGAACAGGCTGTGCTGAGAAAGGGGAAGGTCAGTTGTTTGTGCTGGAGAAAAGCTGAACATGCAAGCTGATGCTGAGTTAGAGACACATCAGCAGTGTGTCAGCCAATGATGACACCTTTGCTAGAATAAACAAAATCAAGACAAAAAACTGTTAAAATCAAAGCAATTGTTTTAAAGTTTGCAAAAATAATTCAAGTAGCTGTTACTATATTGTTTTTCATGTGACCTAACACTCGCTCAGAAGCACTTAATACAAAATCCTCCTTGTCATGGACATGTGATAGTTTAGCACTATCTACCTAACTCTCATATAACTAATTTTCAAACATACAGTGGTTCTTAAAAATGTTTTAATTAGCTGTGATAAGCTTTGTGCATGGTGGCATGTTCTTGTGAGACAAACCTTTTGTCCTGTTTTAGACTTACTAGACAGTGATCAGATTATCAACATCATGTATACCAGGGTCTATTAACAGAACTGGATGGATTAGCATTTGATCCTGAAAAAGATTTGGAGGCTGATACAGTTTCTAATGCAACATTTAGTGGAGGATATAGTGACTCCTAGGGGCTGCCCAGAAGAATAAATATTCTGAGGTCTTAATTAAATTCTTTTTCCCTTAAAAGGAAATAAATTTCTAGTTTTGTAAAGGATGATTAAAACTTACGTGAATCCCACCACCTGGGAGATTACAAGTAGGAAGATGCAAGACACCATTCAGTAATTTCACATTCTTTAGGATGGTGAGTACTATTTAATTCCCCTTTTCTCTGGTCAATCAATATAGCATTTTCAGCCATAGTGTCACCATGAAGGAAATATAATCTAGATTCATCAAATAGAAATATGGGATATAGCTCTAGCCAAATACCATATACATTATTTAAAACTCTAGTGAACTGCTTGCAGACATTATAAGGGCATTTTAAAGATTAATAAGTCATTTTCAGTAAACAAGGAGATAAACCAAAATCACAGTGGTTGTCTTGGGTATTTGGAAGGTTTGTCTTTTTCTCTCAATTCCTTATACATGTCTCTTTCTTTTCTCTCTAACAAAGAAGAATGGTTTACACTTAAATACAAATGTAGTTTCAGATTTTGTTCTCTACAATAACACTGTCTACCCAGGAGAACATCCAGATCATGCCATTCCTCTTACATCCTTTCCACAATGAATTTTTAGAAACTGTGGAGTAACACTCACAGGAAAAAACATTTATTATTTTATTTGGTACTGGGATAACTGCAATCTGTCTCTTTTTTATTTTTTTTATTTTTTAAGGCAAGGTTGATAAGAATTGGTAAGTATTCTGTTGAGAATAGGACTGGATAAAGACATTCTTTATCACATGTTTAGAAAGGAAGAAGGAAATACAGTTCAGCTATAATGTGTGGCTGCAGCAAGTCATGGGAAACTCTGGGCTGTAGCATGCAGATTAAACTGAAGGGTGTTGGATTTTATTTTTAGATATACCAAATGTTGCTCTGATTTGGTGAATAAGTAGAGGTAGGAATTAAAACTCACAGAAGCATGACTAATGAAAGGACAGCGTACAAGATTAGTGAAAGGAATTGCTGGTGTGACATGTGAAGGCACAGTCAAAAGGCTGCACAACCATATCACTGTTGTCATGTCACATAACAGGGAAATCTAGGTGGTGACTCTGGTTGGACTCCAGGTGCCCAGCAAAGATGCTCCATTGCTCCCCTCATGGACAGGGTGGGATAGAGAGAATAGAAAAGGCTTGTGGGTCAAGATAATGACAGGGAGAGATGAATCACCAGTGACTGTCACAAGCAAAACAGACTCCACTTGGGGAAAAATATTTGATTTATGACCAGTCAAATCAGTGTACTCTAATGAGAAATAATCTTAAATCATCTTGTCTCCACTCCTCCCTTCATTCCCAGATTCTCTCCTTTCTCCCCTCCAATGACACAAGAGGATGGGGAATGATGTCTGTGATCAGTTCATTGCACTTTATCTCTGTTGCTCCTTCTTCCTCAGGGGCAGGATTTTTCACACTCTTCCCCTGCTCCAGTTTGGGGTTTCTGCTATGGGGGATAGTCTTCCATTAACTTTTCCACATGACACAGGCTGCAGGGTATGAACTGCTCCAGTGTGGATCCCTTACCATGGGGTGCAATCCTTCAGGAACAGATTGTTCCAGTGTGGGTCCCCCATGGGGTCACAAGTGCTGGCAGCACAAACCTGCTCCAGTGTGGCTCCTCTCTCCATAGGCCACAGGTCCTCCAGGAGCCTGTTCCAGGGTAGGCTTCCCACAGGGTCACAGCCCCCTTCAGGCACCCACCAGCTCCACTGTGGGTCCTCCATGGGCTGCAGGAGGATCTCTGCTCCCCCATGGTCCTTCCTGGGCTGCAGGGGCACAGCTGCCTCCCCATGGGCTGCCCCAGGGCTGCAGGGGAATCTCTGTCTGAAGCACCTCCTGCCCCCCCTCTGCACTGACCCGGGCTCTGCAGGGCTGTTCTTACATATTCTCACTCTTCTCTTCAGCTGCAGCTGCCATTGTTCAGGGTTTTTCCCCCTCCTTCTTAACATTGTTATCCCTGCAGCATTACCCCCATCTCTGATGGGTTCTGCCTTGGTCAGTGCATGTCCATCCTGGCGCCAGCTGGCGTTGACTTTGTCAGATGTGGGGGAAGCTTCTGGCAGCTACTCAGAGAAGCCCTCCTTCCCTGCATTACCAAACCCTAACCCTGCCAAACCAATACAGCTGCCCCATTTGCAGATGCTAAAAAAATGCTACACACAGAGCGTCCTTAACACTGTCCCTCATTTTATCTCTGTGATCTTATGTCTACTTTTAACAGCAAGAATTGCTTCTTATCCTCACAATTAATGAAATCCAACTGTCATCTTTTAAATCCATCTACTTAGCCAGATTATTTTCCCTGTAATTCATCTGAGTTAATTCTTTCAACTAAAGTCTTCAAAAGCATGACTAATTTTTCTTAGTGCTTTCATGGTGTTTTTCATGTTGAAAAAATTAAACAAATGTTAATTAATTAACAAATATACAGAGCTACAAATATGCAAGTCAGTCATCAACACTGTATTTTAGTTTATTAATTAAGATTTCATCATTTTTATTTTCATCACAAGCCAGTCTAAATGAATTTTTTGTTAATTTTTTGAAGGAAAATTTCAAATGTAATCATGAAGAAAAAGGAAATTGTTTCAGAGTATCGTAAAGTCAAGTGAAATTATAACATCTAAAAATGTTGAAATTATAACTACTCTATCTGGTTGTTCTATTTTTCCAGCTGATGTATCCTTCCATGCTCCTTCATGATACAATAATCCAAGCAATGAATACCATTGCATGTACAACTCACAGCTGCTGTATTTATCCCCACATTTATCTTTTTGACCTGAGTAAATATCAGTTCTTCACCTGCAGGATGGCACTGAAGCATACTGGTACTAAAAATGCAAAGCATTTCATGCAATTATAAGGGCTTTCTCATCTGTCTAAGAAAAATTACTGTGTGTGTAATTAAAAAAATGCATCAATATCTGCTCCAGTGGAGCTTCACTGCATATCTCAAGTATAGTTTGTACTTCATGGCAATTATTTGGATGAGCATTTCAGCCATATAGAGATAAGATGCTTTTTCTTTAATGGGTATAGTCTGCGTGTATCTTCGAGGTGAGCAAAGAGTTCTTAATGAAAATACCTACCCTAGGAGGTACAAATCATTCTCTATATATGTAAAGGTTTTTTTGATGGAGATTTCTGGTAACTGATAGAGATTTCTTGTAACTGACTCTTTGATGATATATTCTCAAAGTGTGAACATTAGGAGTCTTTCCAGGTTCAATTGTCTTTTCCCACCTCTTTATTATTTTGGTCCATCAGATGGAGGAGAAAAGTTATCTGACTCAGGCATGCTTTTCTGTTTATTTTTTAGGATGAAATAAGAATTTGGAACCTTGCCTTTGGGTTTGAAAATCACAATTGTGGTGTTTTCTAGTGTATGAAGCAATGTAAAATAAATAACAACTTTCTAATTAATGGCTAGTTTAGCTGTAATATTGGGAGAAGTTGTTTGCTAAGAAACATGTCTGTGTTCTGTGTGACTCTATATTAGGGTCTGATTTAGATTATTCCATCTGATCTGTATCTTGTCTAAATAAATTTCCCACCTTAACCACACTTGTTCAGAGAAATTATATTTTGATATATGAACAAAACCTGCTTGCAAAACCTTCAATTTTTTATTTTTACACCTAAATCTGTTTTGTCAAAGAGACTTCTGGATCTTGTTAGGTTAAATAACATGTAATACATGTATGACTCTTACCCAATATTGTACCAGATAACCAGCCCTCTGTAGTGGTCTCCCTGGTGTAAGCACTCCAGTGGAGGAGTTGATGGTCTTGGTCAAGTCACCCCTGCTGTATTTGGGGTTCATTAGGCTTCATTCAGGCTTGGGAAGGCTGAATTCCCCTTAGCAGAGTAGCTGGTGTATCCCCAAGCCCCAGAATGCAGCACTATAGGGCAGGTGCTGGCATGCCCCAGGCTGCTCAGTGACACTCTGGTGGACATTGCCCCACCTTTCCAGAAGATAAACACTTGTTTTAACACATAACAAAGTTTGTGAGGAATACTGAACCTCTCCACAGGTGGCCTCTGTGGAGAAAGCTGTGGGACTTCCCTTGTGCTTCACACAACTGGGGTTCCCAGCATCTGAAGGGACATAAGATTTATGTGCTAATTATATTTCTCTTATTTCTATATTTTCTTAAATCAATTTTATTACGTATTTGCTGTTGCACCTTTCTGAATAAAATACTGACAGAATTCTGCACCCTTCATTCCATTGCTTCAGAGCATCTTGTGAGTCTTTGCTTTCCTATATGTAGGTATATGGATACCTACATATAGATGCCATATAGATGGTAAACTGGCATATGTGGATTACTGCAACTTGCAAAACAGCAATTTGCATGAGGCCAGGCAAGCCAAAGAGAGACAAGTATAACTGCATTCCATATTGGTACAAACTGGCAGAGTTTCACTTAGTTTATCCTGTCTAGGGATTCTGATTATGAATATTTGAATCTGCTTAAATAAACAAGCAAACCACAAAATGCTCCTAAGCCCATATTTTGATATTTTGGAATATAAAGAAGTGTTCTCCTCAAGAAATGTCCCCTTCTAAAATAGGATTAAAGTAACCTTGCAGTTCAGAGAATCATAGAGTCATGAAATATTCTGACCTGAATATAATTCTTGAAGCCAAACTTCTGGCCCTGTACAGGACCACCCCAGAAATCACACCATTTGCCTGAGAGTTTTGCCCAAATACTCCTTGAACTTGACAGATGTGGTGCTGTGACCACTTCCCTGGGGACCCTGTTTCAATGCCTAACCACTCTCTGTTCAATGGACCTTTCCCTCTGCGGATTCTCCAGTCTCCAGACCAACCACCCCGGCTTTTTTCATTAAAGTCTTTGAAAGCCAGGAACAGGAAGGGGCAGAGGATTCTTATGTATTTTCAAGTCTTGGAAATTCCATAGCTAATTGAGTTTTTCTTCCTGCCTGCTCTCTAAAATGCAGCTCCCACAGAAGATATAACAGGATCTAAATCTAACAGGAACATTTCACTTCAGAACAATTATTTCCTGCACAAAGAACTGTGATTTCATAATACCAAGCTAGTGTGGGAGACTATATTTGAAAGCCCTTATTATATACCATCTATCAAGATTAATTATTGCACTTAGCCTAAAGCACATCAGGTTAGTCTCTGTTTTCATTTAATTATCTTCCTAGTTATCTTTTAATTATCTTGTTTCCCTACCAGTGCTAATATATGTAGCTGCTATCCTGCATATATTTCCTTTACACAGGAGAACACACATGGTTTTTGAACAGCAGCACGGCTTCTGCCAATGTTTTGTAAATGTTACCTATGTTAGGAGACCTTTTCTTTGAAACCACAGATTCCACATCGTGGTGGAATACCACCAGCACAACCACTGATTAGAATAAATAGGGTGTTTAATTATTTAGTGAGAATTATTTTGATCTGAAATGTTATCCTGATAATTGCTTTCTCTTTCATTATGTACCTTTGCATGCATTAAACAGAATATCAGTACATGGAGCAGTTGGGATTGACTTTTCAGTAACCACTCATTTCTTTGCCAGTGAATAAAAGATCATACCATCATGGATTAGCTTAGGTTGGAGGGGACCTTAAAGATCACCTAGTTGAAAACCCCTTGAACAGGGTAGGGAACCTTCAACTAGACTGGGTCCTCTCAGAGCCCTTTCCAATCTGACCTTGAACACTTTCAGGGAGGGGTACCCACAACTTCTCTGTTCAACCTGTTCCAGTGCCTCACATTAAAGAATTTCTTTCTAATATCTAATGTAAACCTACTCTCTTTTGGTTTGAAGCCATTCCTCCTTGTCCTGTCATTGTACGCTCATACAAGAATTTTCCCTTCAGCCTTCTTGTAAGCTCCTTTCAGGTACTAGAAGGCCACAATTAGGTCCCCCTGAAGCCTTATCTTCTCCAGGCTGAAAAGTCTCAACTCTCTGAGCCTTTCCTCACAAGAGAGGTGCTCCATCCCTCAGATCATCTTGGTGGCCTCCTCTGGACTCACTCCAGCAGGTCCCTGTCCTTCCTGTGCTGGGACTCCAGGGCTGGATGCAGCCCTGCAGGTGGGGCAGAGCAGAGGGGCAGAATCCCCTCCCTCACCTGCTGCCCACGCTGCTTTGGGTGCAGTCCAGGGCACATTTGGCTTTCTGGGCTGCAAGGGCACATGGCTGGGTCATGTCTAGCCTCTCACCCACAGCACCCCCAGGTCCTTCTCAGCAGGGCTGCTCTGGATCTGTTCATCCCCCAGCCTGGAGTGATACTAGGGATCAGCCCAACTCAGGTGCAGCACCTTAAACCTGGCCTTGCTGAACTTCATGTGTCTCCCATGAGCTCATTTCTTGAGCTTGTCCAGGTTCCTCTGGATGCCATCCCATCCTTCAGGTGTGTCTAACCACTGCTCAGCTTGGTGGCATCTGCAAATTTGCTGAGGGGGCACTCAATCACTTCACCTGTGCCATTAATGAAGCTATTAAATAACACTGGTCTCCATATAAACCCCTAAGGGACAACACTGGTCACTGGTGTCCATTGGGAGTCTGACCTATGGACCACTACTCTCCAGATGCAACCATTCAATAAATTTCTAATCCATCTAACAGTCTTCTCATTGAATCCATCTCTCTGATTTAGAAAGAAGAATATTGTGGGAGAGCATGTCAAAGGCCTTGCAGAAGTTCAGGTAAATGTCTGCAGCCCTTCCCTTGCTCATTGATGCATTCACTTAGGTGATCACTTCTATAAGGGCAACCCACATATTTGAGTTGTGATTGAGTGAGATGTATTGTCTTAGCACTTTTTCTTTTTTTCAACAAGAACATTCACAAACAATAAAACAAAAGAAGTCCAATTTCATAGTGAACTGCAAGAGATGGCTTCTTGGGCAGTACATGTTAAATTTTACCATTCTCTGCTACAGAAATAAATAATAATAAATAATATAAATTAGAGAAATAGGGGAAAGCTGGATAATGTTACAAAGGCTTAAACATTGGTGACTATTCAGTATGAATTATGCTAAAATAGAAATTGCAAGGAAATCAAATGTCATGCTTCATTGGACAGCTTGATAATGGAGTGTAGTGTATTGTTTGTTTACTGTTAATTTATCAAGAAAGATATGCTTCATGTAACAAAGGGAATAAAATATAAAAAATCCTCAACCCAGAAAGCTTGCATAAAGCTCAGCTAGAGCTAGAAACTTTGCTGAAGGTACATCTGTACAAAATGTGCCAGCCTGATAAACAGCAACTGTCAAAAATCTGTCAAATGTCACCCACGGACAATGAGATGATTACTATCCCCAGTTTCAACTCTCAATGTCTTGTACCAAAGCTGGAGACATTTAAGGAAAGGTGAGGCTGAAGGGACTTTGGAAAACAAAGGAGAAGAGCATTCATCTTTATGTTTTCCCATATATATACAACTTCTATGTATGGTGAGCATGTCAAAAAATGGAACATAACAAAGATATTTTTTCATTTGCCCAGAGTTTCTGAGTGTTTGGTACACTGCTGAGAACAGAAGAACTAGTGTCAATGAAGTGGGTTCATTCCCAAATGTCCACATTGATGTTGCCACACACATAAACACTGTGCTTTGCTGAGCATTCACACAGAATATAGAAGAGATGGCAAGATTTCTTCCTTTTTTTAACTTAAAGCAGTGATTTGAACTTAGGTCTTCTTACCAAAACGTGCTTGTAGTGCTAACAAAATAATTTATCAGAGACTTCTTTCTCTTGCCAGTTAAAGCAATGCTGCTCTGCTTGAAAGAATAAAATGCTCATGTTGGCTACAAGCAGCCCCATGAACAGCCCTAATCCCCCTGCCTCACCCTGCCTTTGACTATTTTGTTGCTCGTTCAGCACAGAACATCTTCAGAGCAGCCCCTGGTCAGGAGCCCTGAGCCACCTCTGGAAGAGGATGTTGTTCCCTGCTACCTGCACAGAGACCCTGGAGCAAACGACTTTGGCCTAAGGGCCCTGTGTCCTCTGTCCCACCTCGCTCTGTGGCACTGAACCCAGCACACTGGTGTCTCTGCCAGCATGCTGAGATCATTTCACACTCCCTCCTGAGAAGCGTTTACACTCTTTGTCTGCACAGCTGCCCACAGCTATGAAGGGAAAGGATCTCATTTGACCTTTTGCTCTAGAAAGGGGAAGATACCACCAAAGGATATACTGCACAGTAGTACAGTATACAAAAAGAAAACTCTGCTTCCTGCAGACATTGGTTTGGGAAGAACTTGACATCAAAACATGAGGAGAAACTTGTAGTTCAGAATGTTTTCACTTGTCCCTCTAATCATAATTGTAGATGAAATGTGTGCAGCAGTGACACTGCTTTTTGTCAATTAGTATGAGATGAAAATGTTTGTTGATTCCAATCCTGCATGTATCTATGCTAATTTCATGGTGTGTTTCCAGATTATATCCTTCAGTTTGACAGATATGTGAAATGTTATGTGGCAACATCTGATTTATTTTGTTAGAGATGCTGCCTAATGAGAAAAGTAATCAGTCCCACTAGCCTTTGCTTTCAAATATCAGTTCCCATTAGAGACATTCCTATAAAGCCTTACTGCTCTTCTTCAGTCAATTAAGTGGAGATTTTCTGACTGAGAAAACTTTCCAAATCCACACATCATAATTTAACTGAAATACAGTTATTTTCTGCGGTATATGTATTTCCTCTACTATATTTTGCTAATAGCTTTCTTTTGCTGAGATTTGAGAAAAGATTTTTTTTTCTCCCACCAGACAATTATTCTCATTTGTTTAAAGTGGCAGTGAAAGCACAATTAATCCACAATCTGTAATGATGCAGCCATTGCCATGACAATACCTTGTCACACTTCTATTATGGAATGAGCTGTTGAGCTTTGTCATAACCCAGAAAATTCTTCCATAAAATTTAATACTTTTAACAGAAATTTACAGATATTAAATAAAAAAAATCTTTCAAGCAGATTGATAGCTTATGTTCCTTTTCCTATAGATAAGTGCTATAGTACAATTTCCAGTATTATTCTTCAGTCAGCTGGAGAACTATGTAAAAAAGTAGACTCCTACTTCCTAAATTTATGTTAAATATATTATCTTTCTCATTCTTTCACTACTTGCACATTACTTATGAATGTAAACCCATTGGTGACTTAGTCTAATATTACGAGAACAAATTATTGTGTCAGTTTTCAAAGGATATTTCCCACTAGTACTACTCCTAGTGGTATGACTTTGATTCTTTTTGTTGTATTTTACCAAAGATGAGAAGTTAAGGTTTTAGCAAAAAAATACCAAAACTCACAGTGTTTAAATCCCAGAGCATCTACAAATTAAGAAATTTGCTTTCATATGAAGAGAAAATATAGAAATACACTAAAACCTAATTTATAATCTTATCTATATGGTTCACAAAGTCCAGATTACTAATTAGTACGTATCTACTGATAAGTGCAACAAATGTCTTCATTGTAGAGCAATAAAGCTTTTAGCATGAATAATTTTCAGGAGTCCTATGAAATGCCACATAGTTTTAAGACAGTTTCTTCTCAGTTCCTTAATGGAATTTTTAACATCTAGCAAAAATATCTCATTCATTTATCTGACATTTTTAACAGACTTTTGTAAATAAACTGCAGTGTTGTTTTCTTTTACAAAAAGCTCTGTAGCAGCTCATAACTTTAATTAACACTGCCTCACAAATGTCAAAAGAACCAAATGCAATGAACCTGTTATAATGTACATGACATACCTGGTATTATTAATGAAAAGTTCCTGTAATAAAATGAGACCATTTATCTTTGTTCAAATCAGATCCGCATGTCCAGATTCTAGAGGTAAACCAGCTTCTTAAGTGTACTCTTGTATATTGAATCATTAAATTTTGTGTTAAAAATGACAGAAAAATGCATTGTATAAAAAGACTATATTAAGAAAACAATAAAAAATGACTCATAGAATGTAAAAAGATCTTGAATCATCTTATATTCCAATATTGTGCAGATTAATAAAAGCTATAAATTCTAATCTAGGCAATCCAAATGTTGAGCAACTCGGAATCATAATTCTTAAAATTATTTTTCTCCTCATCTGTACTCCCTATCCTTTTAAATGAGAATTTTTTTTTTTTGTGTGAGGAGTTGAACATCTCAGTTTCTTCTAGAGCCCCCCAGCATGTGAACTCAGAGCAGAGGAAAATTTAATCCACAAGGGCATTGCTCCAAGAATTTCAGCTGCTTATTCTGCAGGAGATTTTCTTTCCCTCTCCCTTTAGAAATAATGCACAGCGGAACTTGATTTTTCAGAGCCTTGGGCTCTTGGACAGCCATAGGCCCTCTGGACCCTTACCAGGATGATTATCTAATCATCCAAGAGGAGAGCTATCTATCCTGCTGTATTTTAAGCACTTACCTGAGGTGCCTGATTTAGGAATAATATCATTAGAAGGTATCCCATCATCCCTGAAGTGCTCTTCATGACTGGTCTAGAGAAAATTTAAGACATGATCCCTCTCTGCAAAGGACTTGCTTCCTCCATCGTTACAGAAAAGTGCAGGCATCTAAGTGCTCAGTGTGAGCCTTACCTGCCTACCCAGGCACATGCTCAAGAATTAACTACTCTTTTACTTCTAAGGCTCACTCTCTAAAGAGTTACTTCTTCCACAGAACTACCATGTGAATACATAGCAGAAAGGTGGCTAATTCCTCATTGTGAAAGGGCAGATTTCAAGTAGGGAAACATTGGACATAAAACTTACATGAAAATTTCAGCAATCATGACCAATTTAATGTTCGCTTGCTAGTATATGTGTTCCTAGGAAGTTATAGTGGCACAACATCAAAAATCCAGATAAGATTTGGAAGTGGAGGAAAACTGTTTTAGAAATAAGTCACACTGTGTAAATGAATCCTTCTGGAGTGCCATGTCACCACAGGACTCTCTTTACAAGACCCAAGGTGGTGTTCTGTGCAATGGTGTGAGGCATGGGGTACATCTTCAACCATCCAGTGGTTGTTTCCACCATTGTCAGCACAGGGTTCTTACCTTGGCAGGTCTGTAAGTGTGATGCAATGGATCTGCCAGGCCCCCCCATATTTCAGTTTTGAGCATTGTCCCCCATAGCACAGCAACTTTACCTGCTTGGCCTGCTTGACTGCAGCACACGTTTCACAGTTACAATAACTTTGGAATATAGTGTCCATGGTTAGGTTCACCTCTTAATCACAAACCATCTGTATGTCACATCTCCTCCCAGGTGACCTGAGGCATCACGAGCCCACTAAGCCAGAAATTATTACCCTGGTATTTCCAGTCAAGGTCTATCTGAGACACTTTATTCTTGGCAGCTTGACCCACCTGTCCATTGTTGCAATGCCTGTTGGTAACTCAACCCTTGGCTATGTTCTCATCCTCAAGATGGACTTTTACAGCCAGCTTCTCTACCATGGCAGTGATGTCTCACCAGTCTTAGCCAGATGGGTTTTCATCTGCTGCCAATTGATTTTATGCGTCTTTCCAGACAGGCCAAAAGAGCATTTGCTACCTACACAAGTCAGATTAGAGGTTGAGTCTTGGCCACAGAGTCTTGGCCACTTCTCTCATTTGGTGATATCTAAAGCCAAGTGGACAACTTTAAGCTCTGCAACCTGATTTGATCCAATTTTTCCCTAAATAGCTTCTGTGATTCACCACAGAGGACTCTCTCCATACAGCAGCTTTCCATTTTTAATTTGCCCCTATGATATGGCAAGAAAAGTCAGTGAAGAGAGTGTATTGCTTTTTATTTTCAGGTAGGTGATTATATGGTGTGGCCTCCCCAGCACATCACCTTCCCCACCTATTCTGATGACCTCGAATTTTCACCTTAAGGTCAATTCACTATGATCTTAGAGATTGGTGGGTAACTGGGATTTCTTATCCAAGCTTGCTGTGTAATCAAAGAGATCTCTTGCTCCATGTGGCATCTGCAGCAAGATGTGTGGAAGGGACTTTACCTTTGAATATCCAGATCAGCACTGGCAGTCAGGGTGCCAAGAGGAGCTGTTCTTCAATACCAGTCACTTCTGAAATAGATCAAACCCCTTCACAAGCTGCCAAGATCTCTTTTTCAGTTGTGGTGTAACAGGCCTCAGATCCTTTTCATCTGCAGCTCCAGAACCCCACATATCACTCTCGGGTCTCCCTGGGTGCTTTTTGCCAGAGATTACAGGAAGGACCATTCTCCTCAGCTGCAGTGTAGAGCACATTTTCACAGATAAATACAAGATGGACAACATTCCTGCCCTGCTGGGTTCCTCTCCCATCCCTGAGCCTGAGAAAACAGAAGAAAAATGATCAAAAGCTAAATCATCTGCTCCACACTACACCACGCTGTGATGCCTCTCTGCTGTTGTGGGGTCAGACTCTGCTGGGGTTTTTACTCTGCACTGCGCCTTCTCTGATGAGTTCAGCAGCATTTGGTCACTTTCCTTCAGCACCACATTCTGGAGCTGCATAATTTCTTTCATTTTCATGGAGCAGGGCACACATGCTGGTGGGCTTGGTCTTTCTGCCCCTTTCTAAGAGCAGCACCTCTGGGCTGCATTCACAATCCAGCCGTGTTTGCCACCTGCAGAGCTGTATTCTCAGAGGACCAGAAGGGACATGCAGAGATGAGAAAGGGCAGGGTGTGCAAGGGCTGGTCCTGGCAACCTCTCTTAGGAGGAGATGGAAACAAAATGGTGCAGTTCCAGGAGTGTACTCACCTTTTCTTCTTCCTGAAACCATGTCCCCCAGAGATGATGTGAAAGGTAAAGAACAACAACCTGGGCATGCCCATACACTCTGCCCCCTCTCTGCAAGCAGAACACACACAGTGTCATTTACATTTAACTAAAGAATGCTAAGAAGCCAAGGAACATGCAGGAAATCTACCTAATATTTAGGAATAAGTATTTCATAATGACTATTCTAAATTCCATTCATCTACGGAAAATTTAATTCTGAAATAAACTGAAATGTGCCATTCAAAATGGTAAGCAGCCACTGTGAAATTGCTCTGAGATAGAACTATTTTAGACAAATCAAATGATGGAACATAAATGATTGTAGAAAACTGATCAGTTTTCCTGCTGTAGACCCATATCTTCCTGTTGTACAAATGGTCTTGCTGCAGGATCCAAAGTGAAAAGCCCATGTTAATGGTAAACAAAGCTATAGATGAGGAGTTGAGTATTACTATTTTGCAAAACCAAACCAAACCAAAAATAAAATAAATGAAAATCAAAAGAGAAATAAAATAACATACTAAAAAGTGCCTAAAGAGTTCTTATTCCTATTTTAGTTTCTGAGAACAATCTCAGCAGCTGTAGTAGGAGGAGTTAGCATTGTGGATAAATGAAAGCTAAGCACAAAAATCACAGAAATATCAGAGATTAAGGCACTGTTACATGGATGAGACAAGAAAGAGGCTTGGAAAATACTGAGAGCATTAGAAAAATGAAAGAGATTAAATATACAAACATTTTTCAATTTTGTTAGTGGAGACTTCCTAGCAGAAAATTTTATGGCATTGTACAATACTACTTCTGGAAAAGCAGATAACAATAAAATCTGCATAGAAAAATATTCTAAAAAATAAAGAATTATCAGGAAGATCTATTTCCATTTTCATTACTTGTTTAAATGAACAGTCAGACAATTCAACTTTTAACAGTTTTCTGGGTTTTTTCTTGCATTCGATATTTACATAAAGATATTTTCTTATACATTTCTTGTTAACAAACTATGTTAGCAGATTGAAAGTGCCATATAACAAATACTTTAGTTAGGTTTCCTGTAGCAACATTTGTCTAATGAATTACTTTGCTCAGCAGCAGCTATTCAGTCCCAAGACGGAAGGCAGTACTCACTTATGAAGAGCACTGTGGGGATGCTAACAGATAACTACACTGTCATTATTATGAATATATCCTTAGGATGCAAGGAAAAAAAAAAAAAAGGCACTCCAAACACAGAGACTGATTCAGAAAACAAAGTTTGATAGAATTGATACAAAGGCATATTGCTCTAACAGGCATCTTTATAACCAAAGTTAAAATTAATCCTAAAGCTAAGATTTTTAGTTTAGTCTTTAAAGCATTTAAAAGGGATTTATGATTCATGATGTATCATGTGTAAAATATCAACTCACAATTCCACTATTCAATTAATACTTGAATTAATTTACGTGTAAAAACTATGCAGATTCCTGTGGTGGATTGGTGAAACTGGACTCAGAGAAGATTCCCTTCTGCCTTTGCTCCAGCTTCTTGTCCAAGGGCAGAAGGAAACCCCTTGCTGAGTCTCACATCTGTCTTTAGTGTTAAATGGGCAGCAGCAGTGTAGGCAGTCAGCAAATTAACTGGACAGAATCAAGAGATGCCTCTTCTTGTCAAATAATTTAAAAAGTGTAACCCAGTGTTCAGTGCTGTGCTCTCAGAAGCTTGGAACAGAACTGAAGCAGACTTACATAGAGCTCGTGCCAGCTATTTTTAATTATTGAAAGAATTTTTCTGAATATGTTGCCTAGGAGGACTTTCATTTTACCTGGTGAGGTACTGAAAGGAAGGCAAGCTGCCAACCCAGTGCAGTGAGAGAGGACACATCCAATGTAAGTCACTGAACAACCTTTCTTCTGCTTAAAGACACTTTAAAAATGCAGAGTCATTAATTACCAACACTTTTTAATGCAGGCATCCTTAAATATAAATTCTACTTTGGCTTTATCGAATCAAGTTCTATTTCTTAACCTGACTTTTAAAGCTGCTTGACTGTATCTTAATGGAAGTGCTCTGGTTGAGTCTAACTGATAATTGAACATCATAATCTAGGTCATGGTAAGTATGGATTTCCAAAAAAATAAAATTTCCTCTTATCAACTGATAAAAACTGCTTTTTGATAGGAGTCATAGGGCATGCTGTTTACATATCTGAAGCAATGAAGTCCACTGGGTTGAATTCCAGATATGACCTGGCATACCTTCCTACTTCAAATACAAATTAAACTTTCTCATTTAAAGAAGAATCAGTAATGAGGCAGCATAATGGGTATTTTTAAGAGATATTGGAATACATACAAACACTAGAGGCCTGACAAGGATGTAACACTAAAACATATCTTGAGATGTGAAAACCTTTCTACAAGGTTTCTGTGTTACCCCAGGCAATATTGAAACTGCTACTGGGAGGAATTTGTTGATGACTTTATCTCATTTATTTATCTGACAGAGGGAAGTAATTTCATTCACTTGCATAAACATTAAGATTTTATCAAGGTCTTACAAACTTGGCAATTAAAAAACAAAGAGAAGGTGTATTTTTCTGTAAATTGAATTAAGCCATATGACCCTCAGATGATCTGCAGGCTAAGCTCTTAATTGCTTCCACCTTTATTTCCTCAGTTTTGTTTGGGTGTTTTTGTTTAATTTAACACTCCAGTGAACTATTCAATGAAAAAAAAAGTGTCAAATCTGAACTTCCACATTTTAGCTTAAAGCAACAATGTAAGACAGTCAATATAAATCAATTTATTCTTTTTGTGATGGTTCCCAGATGTAGGGTTTGATATTTCATGCATCACTAAATCTATCAAGAAACAATTGTTTTCTTGGAGCTAATAGAGATAAAACCATTCATTTTTCTTGTGTCTTTTTCCTACTGCTGATGTTAAGTTTTGCCTTAGCTGTTTCAGACAGAAATGAATGGCTCCCCCAAGGCAGAAAGAATCTGTAAATTTAGCTTTGTATTCCACCCCAAATCCAATTATTATAACAACCCTGCTACTACTGTTATAGTTACATGCCTGTCAGTGTTTCTATTATAACCCTTTCTGTGGAAGTTCATAACTCAACTGTTTTAAAAAAGTGCTCCAAGCTAAACCTTGGCTTTCAGAGTTCCAGCCCAGAATACATTAAAAAGCAAACCAAAACCATAAGCCTGCAAAGACTATTCTGCCCTGCTTTTTAAAGCATCTTTGTCTGTTTCTAATCTTTTTCAAATGAGAAAAGAAAAATAAAAAAAATCAAAAACTGAAAAAGAACATTGAAGCTGTGATTCCTCTTGTTCGCAAGTCAACATCAAAATCAGACAACATCTGGACTAAAAATGTGGGAGCAATTCATCTCTGTGCAAAAGTGTTGATTTCAGAATCTGCCTGGGTGCTGCTGAGGCTGCAGAGTGATTCATGCCTCAGTGTCTCCCATCATTGGCTGCTGTATGGGACAGCTGATACCTACTGCTCCCAATTCAAATATTGATACAGGCTAAAGAGAAAAGGACAATAGAAAAATAATCAAATGATTTTTCCCCACATTTTAAAAAAATCCCAATATGAAGCTATAGAGGATAGATCACTCATTGATACTTGATGTTTTTAAAAAATCAATAGCATCATAACATATCATACTCTGTCTCTGCTTATTAACTATAAATAAAGTCCCTTCATCTCCCTCTGCTATAGTACGATAAACTGTGAAAAACAGCACTCATTGAGCAATTCAGAAGATCAATTTTGAACATGGAGAAGTCAATACTTGGTATGGGGATAGGAATGGTCACAGATGTGCTCTTAAAACATAGCCAGGAGCAACATTTTCTAATATATATCACTTACTGAAACACTACACTGGGGAACATTAGAATGAGCTATGTTAGGAGACATACAGATTCTCTTAGGAAAAAACCTTTTCAGGAAGCTTTGATTATCAGCTTTTTTTCTGTGTTTGTGGTTTGCTGATGGTACTTTTTGTTTTGCTGCAAAGCATTATTCATCCTTTATTTTGTTGACGTTTTCTAAATTAATTCAGGAAATTAAAGAGGGTTTTTAGTTACAGAAGGTCCCCTAGGTTTGCTTGAATAGCTCAATAGGTTCTGTCCAATTTTCCTTTGAAGTTATAAGACTTTCTGTGCCATTGTTCTGTGTGTTTAAAACTCTCCATAATCTCACTCCATACTAGACTCAACTAATTAAATGTGCCATCTGCAAGCTGTCACCCCAGCATGACCTTTTACAGATCCTTAATTTATACATTAGAATCTACTAGCCTCAGTACAATATTTGCCTTCTCTTACCTAGCTTTTTTGGAATTTTGAAATAGATAATTGAAAATTCTTTCTCTCTCTTTTTTGTTTTTTGTTTGTTTGCTTGTTTTGTTTGTTTGGATTTTCTCTAGTGTTAAAATTTTATTTCCACTTCCCTTCCCAGGGCTTCCTAATATCCTTGAGAATTTTTTCTTTTTTTCATTTTTTTTTTTCTTATCTTATAGGAGGTCTAAGTATTTCAAAGCTCACTTTATAGGAAGGAAAAATATTTTATGTATGTGGATGGAGTTGAGTGGATGGGGTAGGTCCATTCAGTTCTAGGGATTGCACCAATTAACATCAAGTGAGGATTTGCCTCAATATGTTTTGTACAAGAGGTTTAGCATTCTGACATGGAGGCAGATACATATCTATGCTCCAGAGTTTTTACTTTTTATTGGACTTAAGCAGTCTGCTTGATTATTATAGCCTGTATTTTATAATTTAATTTAAGCACAGTGCTATAATGCAAACCATTCAGCTTACTCATAATTTCCTGAGGTTGCTACCTTGCTGAGAGAAGCAACATACAATATTTCAGTGATTTCATTTACAGTGTTAAATTCTTGCTCTGTGTAAATACAATTTAAATGGCATGAGCAGCTCTCAGAAATGTATGGAAACAAAACCTTTTTTTAATATTTATGTATTTTATTTTTAAATTTTTATATCTTAAAATTTATATTTAAAAATAATAAACATTTTTATATTGTTTTATATTTTAATTGATATTGTTTTGATAAGTTGTTGCATTACAGAGGCTAAATATACTTGTGATATCCTGCTTTGATATTTGCTCGTGTGAACAATGGGAGTCTCTTGGTACCAAGCTGTCACTGTTTAACTCAAGCCTGCAACTAAACTGCACAACCACTCACTTCCCTCACAGTGGGATGGGGGGATAGAACTGGAAGAGTAAAAGTGAAAAAAACTCCAATGTACAGAACACTAAAGAAGAATTTGTGCATTGTCCTACTGCAACTGACAGTTTATGGACAAAACCCTGTGAAATTTCTTGCAGTGTCAAATTTAACTTTTTGAAAGACTCCTCTTGAAAGCAAGGTCAAATTCCAATTTTAGGAGGAGAATAGGTTTTGTGAACTCTGTCATCACCTCATTTTGCCTCTATGCAAAGAAAATTGTATCTTGTGTTCCAAGTCACAGTACATTTATTCTCAGATAGTTTTACACTGCATTCACCACCAAATATTTTCTGTCAAAATGTTTATATAAACTATGGAACTGTTACAGAAGGTAACTACACATCTATGACTTGAAAGGAACATATTTTTTCTGGGGTTGGCACATCTTTTGTATAACAGCATTGCTGAAATATTTCCAAACATTTAAATACAGTGTGGTGACCAGTAGAACAGGAGTACAACTATTTATGTACTGTTTATATAAAGGTTATAAAATACATTATATTAATTGATTCATGATAAAACTGAAACCTAATAAGGTTCTTCCAACAATTTAAGTGTCATGAAACAGAAGCTCTTCAGACATATTAAAGAAAATATTTTCAAAACACAGTAGTAAATAGAACAAAAATAATTACTTCCAAATTATAAACTAGGGATTAGTGAAAATTAAGTTCATAGTAAAAATCAGATATTTCATTACAAAGGCTCAGATTTATTTTTGCATTATATATTGGAAACATCAGGGTTCAATTTAAAAATCTTCACAAGAAAAAATCAGTGCCTGGATTCTAAAGCATGACAAAGGAAAAAGCCTAAGTGTGCATTCACTGGCACTGTGAGCTGACTGGGTATATCCCACATTACTGAGTATGGCCAGAGAAGGTAGGAAAACTTGTTTATGGAATGCCTCTACAGCAAACCATAACCCAAGTGGTCACCTGTCTGTGTCTTATGGTTTGATTTTCTTTAATACCTGCTGTGTAATCTCCACTCATTCTTAAAGGAAAAAAATTCTGTTGAGCAGTGCAAGAGTATTTAACCTGGAGCCATATGAGATAAATTTCAGTATAGAGAGACATTGAGATAGTATTAATGACTCAAGGATTTATGAAGAAAATATTGGTCTTCATTAAAAGCTATGCACCTCTAAAAAGTTCTCAGAAACAGAGGACAACAGCTCAACATTACTGTTTAAAGACAATTTAAGGCAAGGGAAGAAGACAGTGAGCATATGAACAGGCAACTTGGTGGCATGCCTGCCCTATCTGTGTGTGCTCTTGACTGTGCATCTCTTCTTGTGAAGACTCTTCACACAGAGAAATAGCACCTGAACAAAGGTGTTTGTGAGGAAGGTTATATTGCCACCTCATAAGATAAAGCAATTCAGACTCTATAGATCAGCTGGATATGTCATTCTGTCAAATGAAACACAAATCAGGGGCAGGAATCACAACTTCTATCCCTTCTGCTACAGACCATATGGATCCAGCCTGGGTCACAGTCCAGAGTGAGCAAGCTTGCAGCACAGACTTAATTAAGCTGGCATCCCTTGATTGTTTTTGTAGTGGTGTTGTATCCAGCTTTCACCTTTGGGTGTCTTTGAGAATTTTGATGTGACCATGAAGCTCTTCATTGAAAATTGAAATCTATGCCTTTCTATCTCCTCATTTGTAGATTTACAGGGGAGAAATAACATTAGTTGGTAGTATCATTCATGTATGATTTTCCCCAGGAGACCAATGTAAATCTTCATGAGGCTTGAAGAGTCACTTGTATGTTCTCTGCCTTTCACCTGCAGAGGGTGATTTATAGAGGACAAGTTTATGGTTGAATATATTTTGCTTTCCCTTGTTTAAAGATGTGCAAGGAACAACTGCTGTATTTATAAAAAATGACTGGCAGTTATTTTTGATCAACTTTTTATATCCTATTGAACCATTCTGAAGGGTGCATAGGCTATATTGGGACCCATTTTTTCAATTAAAAAGAAAAATTGAGTACTTCTGTTATTTAGCATGCTGGTAATCTTTTTGTATCTTCAACAGCCTTCATCATCATAAGTCTCACTGGTTTTTAGCATGCAAATAGGTAGAGTTGCTGTTATAGAAATTGTAGGATTCATATCTAACAACCTCAAAGCTGCTGAAGTAAAGTAGAAATGCCATTTAATTCTCACTATTCGAATTCTAAGAGGCAAGATTGATCCAAGAAAGGTATCAATCTATACTCACCTTGATTAATTATTTGATTAATAAATACACTTAATTAATTAATAGTTTATAAATGAATCTTACTAATGTTGGTTCACTACAAATTGGATTCGGCTCTTTCCCATAATGCTATGAATTTCACTGCAGCATTTTAAAGGTTCCTCCCTCCCTCTGCACATATTCTGAATAATCTTTTCCTTTCCCCACCTAGAGTACTGCATACAGTTCTGGTGACCCAACATAAGAAGGACATGGAACTGCTGGATCAAGTCCAAAGGAAGGCCATGAAGTTTATAAGAGGGCTGGAGCACCTCCCCTACAAAGAGGCAGAGAAAGTTGGGGCTGTTCAGCCCAGAGAAGAGAAGGTCACATGGAGACTACTTAGCAACCTGCCAGTATCTTGAAAATACTAAGTAAGTGGAAAGTCATGACAATATTTGCTAAATTAACTATCTAATTCACATTTGAAAAGATAAAATCAAATTAAATTCAGGATCAACAAATGACAATTTTGTACGTGGATAAAACCCCCTATATTTGATTACAAGGTAAAAGTCCCAGAGTAGTTATAACAAAAGGATGTAGCAGACATAAATCAGTTACAAAACACTATTGCAGTACTTGGAAGTAGTCAAAAAACCACAATTTGATATTAACAATTTCTAGGAGCAATTTCTAGCAGATTGCATGAGATAGGACAGGACAAAAGCTCACTAAATGATTTGGTCATGACTGTAAAACAATTTTTACTCTTGAAGATTTTTGAGTTCATTGAAGATTCAGAATACTTCATAATTTTAAAGGCAGGTTGACCTTTCATAACACTATCTTCAGTTGTCTTTACACTTCCAAACTCCCTGGTACAATGAAAAAGAATAGGGTAAGAAAGTAATTAGAGAAAATACAAGCAGTAAAATATCCTAAAATGTTAATAATTTAATAAATTTAAGTAACTGCGTAGTTATTTGGGGCTGTTGGGGATAGAAATTTTAATGATTGTGTAGATTGGATTGATAGCACTAATAGAAGGCAACAGACAATATATTTAAAATTCTTTTAGAATTGTGAAAATGTTGAAGGCAGCTAGACAAAATTGGACTATAAACAGTGGATTTGTTTCAGAGTTTTATGTAATTGATATATTTTTTCCTGATGTACCTTTTTCTACTGCTATTATAATTAAATAAATGACTTTATTTTCTAAAATAGATTCCAACACAAAAGTGTTAGCTGAGCTATGCACTAACAGAAAAAATATTCCTTGCTGAAGAGCTTGTAGAGGATTTCTAACTTCCCTTGGTACATTCATCTTTAAGGCAGACACCATAAAAAAACTAATAAATAAACAAACACTGACCTATGTGAAAGGAGGATGGAAAAGAAATATTTGTAGCAAAAAGATTTGTACGGCCAAGGGGTAAGATGGGTCAAGCCAAAACTATCAGCACCACAATGAAAGAACCCTTATGTAGTCCCTTAATGCACCACTAACATCTTGCCAGAGTGGTGAACTTTGTGACCTTAGCAAGATCTGCTGCAATTTCTCAGGAGAGCTCTGTGTTAACCCATAACCTTGCTGATACACACAGGAACATATTAATGACACAGATGTGCTACCAGGGAGAAACACAAGCTTCTTTCCAAATTTTTCATATCCCATTGTTCATTGCTAAGGAACAGGAATAAATTAAATACATTTTGTATGACACAGAAGTGTCTTGGTTATAGGAAGGAGAACATCAGAAAATTTAATGAGCTGAACGTTATAAATATAATCCTGTATAAATAAGGGAATATTGTTACATAAAACATGTCATGCAGATTGTCAGCTGCACCTTTGAACACTACATCTGCAAAATCATGAAACATTTTTTTAGAATGAAGCTGTCATGAGCCATTGTGCAGACTTTGGTCTTTCAATACTCAACTTCTTGGAAAAGTTGATTTTTCAGTATTTTCTGAATCATTCCAGAACCAGACAAACTGAATTTAAAGACCCTTTACCCTTTCTATGAGAAGTTATTCTTTAGGGGTAGACAGCATCATCCCTAGTATGAATAGAATAGTATTTACATATTTACATTAATTTAGTATGAGAAAGTATATAGGAGGCTCTTATTTAGAGAGTTTAGTAGAGAAATATAAAAAAGTAAATGTACAGTATATGTTAAAGCATAATGGTCTCTCTAGAGTGGGAGTAAGATTAAGATTTTAAAATTGGCTAATTAAGAAATCATTTGTGTTCCCCTCCTGTTGGTAAGACATATATATAATGATTTTCATTAAGCAGAGAACTCAAAAAGGCCTATCAAAAAAACATAACTTGCTAGTAGGAGACAAATGTATAGGCAAGTAAAAAGAAAGAACATTCAAGGTGATAAATGAAAGGACGGTTCCTTTCTGCTGCCTCTTTCTTAGCCAAGCTTATACTTTCCTTAAAGCACAATCTCATCAATGGGAGACTTTTTCTTTGTTAAGTGTATGTAAATACAGTATTTATTAAAAAACTGCTGTATATGTATAAGTATATTTATATATATATGTATGAAATTCCATTTTCAACAGCGCTTGAAGATTTTAATCTCTACCTATTTCAAGTGGCTGTGTTCAAAACTATTAATCTGCTTCCAAACAACTTGTATAATTCACATTTTAAAATAGAAAAAAGTGCCATAAAACCTTAATACATATGCCATAAGTAAAATTAAGCATAAACAGTGTTTTCCTATATGTAGAAACTATTAATTACAGAGTGACAATAAGTTGCTTCAGGATTTTGGACTTCTTGTGATTAATGTGTTTCTTGTTTGTATCAGCTTCACTTCATGCCTCACTACACACCCAAGGTGTCCATTAATCAGCACTGCTGCACAGTCTGTCATTTCTTGTTGCTTAAATAACACAATCACTGGTGATAAGAGGTGTGTAGAACTACACCACATTTTTCCTCTTTGAGCTTTATAATTTTTTAAGTGGCTTTTGCAAGACATTTTATCATCATTCTAGCAGGTTCACAGACACATGAAAGTCTCATGTAGAATTAGAGCAAGTGAAATCTTTTTAATGTGCAGATGCCCTTGTTCTCCACTTGAGGACTTTAAGTCAGCATGCTACGTAGTGGGCTGTGGTAGCTTTACTTGACACTCTCAGATGCAGTGGAAGGATACTGAATTACACACTAGCTGTGACTTAAAATATGATATTTTTGTCACAATGAAGCCTCCAAGGATGACGATAAAATCACCAGGAACCTAATAAAAAAATGGAAGACAGACACTGAAATCTCAAATACATCCTGTCAATATTATTGGAGAAAAAAAAGATATAATTTTTTATGATGGTCCCAACTTTTTGCACAAATGCCTTCAGAACCCAAAATTTCCCAATTCATCGATTTCTCCATTTTCTAAGGGACTATTTCATGTGTTGTAGTGTCAAAAGAATGTTTCTCCCAATAAAGGAACTAAAATAAAAATAATACATTCTTTTTGACATGGGAAAAGCAATGTTTTTATCAAAACAGAAAGGTATTGGTAAAAGTAAGAGGAAAATTTAGAAGACTTCTAGTTGGAATAGAATAGAGCCATTTAATCCATTTAATTTGGAAGGAATATACAGTGATCACCCAGTTCAACTGCCTGACCACTTCAGGGCTCCTGGAAATGTAAAGCATGTTGTTAAGGACATTGTCCAAATGCCTCTTAACCACTAACAGGCTTAAGGCATTGACATACTCCCTCTTAAGACTGTTCCAGTGTTTGACCACCCTCTCAGAACACAAATACTTACTAATATACAGTTTAACTCTCCCCTGGTGCAGCTTCAAACATTACCACACATTTTATTGCTGAATGCAAGGGAGAAGTGATCAGCACCTCCCTCCACAGTTGTCCTCTTTCTGTGAATACTAGCAAAGAGAAATACAAGTATCTACATTTATGCTGCTGGCTCTACTTATCTTAAACATATAAAAGCTGAAAAAAAGGTCATGAGCATCTCCTAGGAAAATTAACTTATGTCATTTATTTCTGTTTCTAGACCCTTTAAAATTCTCTAAGTACCTCTTTGGAAATTGCAGACCTCATAGGGGCAATATATGATAGGAGCTGTTGTTGTAATGCTGGTTTTAAAACCCCACCAAACTGTACATAAGAGCAGAAAAACTTTGTATGTAATACCAGTGTTCTTCAGAACTACCAGTTCAACAAGAATTAGAATAATTAAAGCAAAAAGAGAAAAGAGGATAACCATTTCCTTGCCCTAAACCAAATCAGGGAAAAACAAGAGATTTTTTAAATTGAAGAATGATTAACTGCAATTGTGCTCTACTCAGAAGCTGAACTCTACATTCATTATCTATTTCCTAATACTAAACTGAGATTAATAAACTAGACATATGCTTCACACAAAGATATGCAAAAAATTCCTAGAGCCTGCATGTTTTTGTCTCTGGGAGGTGACTTTGAAGAGAAATTTGCACATTGAAAGGTGTTTAGCTGTGCTTTAAATAAAGAAAAAAAAATGGTTTTGCTGTTTCGTACATGAAATCACAAAACTCCACACTTGCCAACTTCTCTGGGTAAGCATTGCCCCCTATACTCAGAAGATCTTTCCATCACAACAGTCTCATGGTAACATGTTCTGTTGCTTGGTTAAGTTTTATTGATGAGGAATTGAGGCAGAAAAATATTTGAGTCCAAACTTCCTGTATTATGCTTTGTATCAACAGTTTCTTCTGACCTCCAGAGAGCAAGTAAATCAGAGAACAATTTTAATGAATGTTTTGCTCAAAATCTCTTGAAAATCTGTTGCGATTTGAAACAGAAGTTATTTCCAGCCTTCTAAATGAATTCTAAACATAAGATTGCCAAGTAGGATTTTAGTATTGTGTCTTGTCCTAAGTTGATATAAATTCCATTGTTTAACTATTTTAAAGAAATTAATACTATAAAAATCTGTTTACTGAGATGATGCTATTAATACAATGCTTGTTTTAGCATTGTATTAACAGATGTTTTAAGCATGCCCAAAACTGAAATTGGTAAAGAACCTTAAAAAATTCTATTGTCAACTAAAATTTACTTGTCTAGTACTCAGACTCCAGGGGGAATTTCTATGTCATTGTGATAGGATGTTGATTGTGTGCACAGCATGTAAATACTTCTCCTAACGCATAGGCCATGACAGATATGTAGCATGCAGTTTCTGTAAAGACTTTTCATCCAAAAATAAAAAAAAAAAATACATAGGTATGTTTTACTTAGTAAGGCACACAGAGTTGACTTAGGTAAGCACAAGCAATGGCTATGAGAAGAGCCAAGTCAACTGCTTACTCAAAGCAATTTGTTGAATATTTATGATTAAAAATACATTTTCAAGATGAGAAATTTATGCAGAGTGTTCACAGATTATTCAACTACGTTGAATAGTAAGTAACCTCTTTTTATTCTTTAGAATATGTTTCGATTCTTTATTAGTGAGAGCTGTGAGTTTTGGAGTGTTCATAGCACCTGTACTTCCATCAAACAAAAATTTTTTTAGTTGGATTGCAATGGCAGAGAAAATAAAAGGTATGAGAGCTGAAACCTGTGTATTTATTGCATGTAAGTAATAAATGCAACAAAATTACAACAAAAAAATAGGATATAGTGTGGAGAATAACACAGATTTATGACTAACATAATATATATTTACAGAATTTTTTAACAGAAGATTAATATTCTTGATTGGGCTTTTTTTTACAAATTAAAAAAAAATAAATTATATTTGCAGAAATAGACACAAATTTAACAGTCACCAGAGCATGAGAGAGATTTTACATAGTCCATAGGTGAGATCATCTGAGACCCAAGCTACCAATGCAGCAAAAAGGAAGGAGCATTCATTAGAATTTTTTTTTTTAAAAAAGTGTGCAGGATTCCAACAAAGCTGTACAAACTAGTTTGTGCCTACCTCTTTCAGCTCAATATAAAAAAAAAAAAATATTGTTTTATATCTTTAATTACAAAAATCTATATAGGTTATAATGGCTGAAAATAGGTGTCCTGGTTTGAGCTGGATTAGATTTTCTGTTAATTTTCTTCCTAGCAGCTGGTATAATTCTCTGGTTTTGATTTAGGATGAAAATAATGTTGGTAACATATTGATGTCTCAGTTGTTGCTGAGCAGTGTTTATGCTAAGTCAAGGAATTCTTTTCTCCTCATCCCACCCCAGCAGCAAGGAGGCTGGGGGTGCCCATGGATTTGGGTGGACACACAGATGATCCCAGCTGGCCTAAGGGATATCCCAGACCATGTGGTGCCACACCCAGCATGTAGAGCTGGGGCAAGAAGGAAGGAAAGGATGCTCAGAGTGCCAGTGTGGTGATGACCTCCCCTTACAGGGCAGGAAACACCTCAGATTCGTGAATGTGCACTGGTTGAAAGGACTGGCAGATGCCAGAGGATTAGATTAGATTAGAGACTGTTACTAGTAAATTACACACTTGGAATGGAAATTGGTATATTTATCCCTGGTCTACTATATATGCACATAGCAGTGCATTTTGGATAATGTGGTAGGGTGAAAGGGAAGAGAGAGTTAAAGAGGGAGAGATTAATTAAGGAACTACAGAGGGAATGAAAAAGGGAAAAAAAGGGGATGAGAGAGAGGAAAAAGGGAAGAAAAAAGAGAGAAAGAGAGTCAAAAAGAGAGAAAACAGAGACAAAAAAGGATCACTAGCCCTGGCTTCAGTATAAATCCAGCTGGTGAGATGTCCATCCTGGTTTCAGAGACAATGATAAACTGATTATCATTGATCCAGCTGTGTCAGTCTAGTCAATGAGGTGTCCAGGGGCCTGTGGGTGCTGCCTGAACTTGGCAGGGTACCTTTTCATGGAGAAGTTTCTCCACCCAAAAGACAGGTTTCATGCTTTCCATGTAAATTAGTTTTCATATGCAATCCTTACTTTCAGGTTTTTCTGGAAATGGATTTGGGAATTTTGGTGGTTTTAATTCCTCCTATTGCCCATGTCCACTTCCTACCACTAATTCCTGCACTTGCAATATTCTGAGTTGTGGATCTTTCTCACAGAAAACTGATGCCCTGTCTCCACCTGTCCCCCCTTCTTCAGCCAAATATTTTTCTTTCTCATAGCATCTTAATACCAATAGTCCATGGTTGCTACCACTCATTCTTTTCTGTTATTAGTAAGAGTCCTTTGTTGGCTCCACAGCCAGCTGGTTATCAGTGTTTGAGATATGTACATTAGCCCCTTATCTTCTGGGAACTGAGAGCTCAGATGGGTCTCACTTTGCACCACTGTTTATAGGATAGCAAGAGAGTGGGCTTTAGTTATAGAAATTATCCATCCTTGCTGCAATTCACGTCAGTAACTTTCTCTGAAGTTTTGACCAAAAAAGTATTATTCCACTTGGGTTGTTATTCAGGTGAGAAAAATAAGTTTCTCAAGGCTGTTCATTAAAAAGCAGATGCTCATTAGACAAGTTCCTGAGAGCAGAGGGTGCTTCTCACAAGCTTAAGAGGGGCTAAGTCCAGCTGCAGTTTGTCAAGGCCAAGGCCTAACAAACATTTCTCAGGTCATAGTGAGGCTGGGGAGGAGAGGGATGCAGCACCACAATCCACGCTGTGACTCAAGTCAGCTTCTCTGTGCATTTGTCTTTCCAAGACTTCCACAAGTCGTTGTTAAGCATGACGGTGCCCTGTTCTCCTGGACATGACGGAACACCTGCCTGCACACGTGAATTTGTGAATTAATTCCCTGCTTTACTTTGATGGAGTGTGTGGCTTTTGCTTTCCTTATTAAACTGTCTTTATCTTAACCCATGAGTTTTCCTGTTTTTACCCTTCTAATTCTGTCCAACATCCCACTGGGGGAGTGAGTGAGAGGCTGTGGGGAGCTAAGCTGCCAACTCAGGTAGAACACAACAGTAGGAAAATGCCAATATTTGGTGCAAGTCCTTTGGACATAAACATTATAATAACATAATGCCTGATGTTTATGCTGGCTTTAAGCCAAAGCACTCATGATTTATTCAGCATGCTACAGAATGACTTCTTGATTCATGACACTTGCTTCAGGTAAAGGAGTAAAAAGCCATCGTATGTGGTGATGGTGGAAGGAAGAATACTTATTTTTTTCTAGATATTGAGATTTACGTAGATAATAAAGCAGAACAACAAAGGAAAAATTTAAATTTCATTATTTCAGTGAATGATACCAAAAAACAAAATTCCAAAAACCAACCTCAAACAAAATAAACAAAAATCCCCCCAAAAAACTATCAGCTAAAACTTAATTTTAATTCCTGCCTCAGCTACAAATTTACTGTGGTATTCTTATGAGTTACATGACAAGCCTTTTGTCACTACTTTTTGGTTTAACTATAATTTATGACATCTTGCACAACTCAAAAACTTAATATGTGTAGTGGTAAGCATTCATACCTAAGATTGATATAAATGGGAGAGTGAGTAACTTTCCAAGGTAACAACCCACATTATCATATTGCTGGGTGGAAACAGGTCTAAGATGTTCTGCACAGCCAGGACCACATAAGAAATTATTGGTTCAGGCTTGTCCTTATTTCTGAAATGTTGTCCTACACCAAAAAGAGATATTAACTGAGATGTTAGGTCAACTACAGTTTGAAATTCCTGGCAGCAAAATAACTACCTATATACATTGTACAGAATTTCAATGAATATTAGTAAATACAGTGGGATTGCCTTGAAAAAGGTAGGAAAAACACGTCTCGGTCTCTGTTCTGAACTGACACTAGATTATTATACTGAAAGTGTCATGGATCTCATACGGTTCAGGAAATGACAGGCTATCATAAAATACTATCAAAGGTATTAGCTGATGTTTCCTGAGTAACATAAATTCTAGCATTCCTTAATTCAAGTGCTTAACCTACTTTCTTAAGAGATATTTTTTTTAAGAATCTTGTTGGTATAACCATCTACCTCATTAAACTGGTTTCATGCCAGTGTGACTGAACTCCTGTCAACAGTGTCAAAGCAAAGCAAAACTTGTGCAGTGAGGTGAAGAATCAGGAGTTACATGAATAAAATAATCAAACTGAACTTTCACCTTGTCAGAGTTTTTTCTTGTTAATTTTTATATAATTATACTGAGCTAGATACATATGAGGGAATTAAGATCTGAAAAGAATAGTGTAAACTGCTACATTTTCCTTTTCTTTTTTTTTTTTTTCTTTTCCCAGGAGAGGTGGTAGGTTTTTCCCATCTTTAAAATAACCTGCCAGCTTCTGTAACTCATTATATTCAAGTAATGAATCTAAGAAGAATAATGCCCAGTGAGCATTTCAAAGTGGAATTTACTTCCAACAAGATGATGATTAGAAACTTGGATTGGACATTTCCTTTACAGCACCAGAAAAAATCTGCAACTTTGGTCCTTGCATGATCTCATAAGCTGAATATAATTAAGAGGACATGTACTACTGAATAATATTTTTCATCTTGAACAAACGAAATTCTGAAGTTAGAAGCATATATTACCCTTTGCTTGAAACACTCAGGAAGTCAGTACTTGAAAAGGTAGCATACTGCCCTTTAATTCTCCCAACAGATCAGTTAACTCATTGGAAACTAAAGCACCAAACTGTGTTTTCACAGCTGTATTCAAATCCACATTACCTTTTTCCATCTGCTGAGGCATCACTCAGTATTATCAACATCATCAACTGCAGAACTCTGAAGCAGGCCATGCAATTCCACGTGATGGAGCTCTTCCTTTTTCCTGGAAATATTTCAATATTCTTTGGGTTAGAAAAGGAGAGGGTGTAGGTAGATGGGCAAAATGTGCCCAGGCTGTTGCTTGCACTGAGGTCAAGTAACATAGAAAGGCCCTCATGCTTGAGCTACAGCTCTCACCCTCCAAAGGGAAGCAGCTGCATGAAGACTGTCCTCTGGAAACTGTTCCCTCTCCATTATAATCCCCATCATTTATTCAGGAATTGCTTTGGGATGTTCTTGTTGGCCTGGACCAAGGCAGCATTAGTCAAATTTTAAACAAATTGATATTATAATCAGATTCCAGTACCTATCAAGTTCCTTTGATGACTTCTTTATTTTTTATCAATTTTAGCATAACCTCTGTATTAAAGTGGTACCACTCATAGATTTTTGGGTACATAAAAGACAATGAAGAAGACCTAGTGGCAGTAAATATTTAATACAGATGTACTATGTATTTTAGATACATAATCTTAAATTGTGACTTTCAACAGATCAGACATCCAAACCCTTGACTGTAAGGAGTGAAGTGACAGTAGGAAGAAAGAGTTCCCACCTGGACATACGACCATGTGCAGTATCAGCTGATGACAACCCATAAAATGTTACTAGATGGAGCCTATTCCCTTTTGTTGCTTTCCTCCTTCATTTTTTGCAGTGTGATAAAATTGCCTAAACTTCTTAGAAAATAAAATAAGGCAGTGAAGCCAGAGTAATTTTCTTTTCCTCTTAAAGAGACTTCTCAAGAGTGTTACAGTACACAACAGTCTGCATTTACTGGATGAACACCACCACACTTTTGACAATTACACACAGATAAAGGGGCAGGCAGAAGTGAGGCTCAAAGGTCCTGATTCCTGGGCAAGGCAGTATCATAACCTTTTTGTGAAACTAGCTTTTGATGTCAAAACCACACATGGATGTTTATGCACAATACAGCAAAACACTCAAATGTATGCCTGGACTTCTTTATAGTTTCCAATTATCAAAACACTTCAAAGCTAGAAAGAGAGACAGGATCCCCTCGTTAAAGAGTTTACAGTTTATTTTGTGGACATTAAATGTATCTTAATTTAATATAGCCCCCCTCATGACTAGCAGAAATTCTTTGCAATTTTGTAATCTCATTTGGGAAGATACCACAGAGCTGTGGAAATAACTGTGTCTTTTAACTTTTCTACAGTTATGTACATGATTCAAAGATGACAGCTCTATGACACCAAAATCCATTTACTAGATTTATTCAATACTTCAAACTCCTTTGCATACTAGGAGAAAATTTGGAAGATGGAAAATCTTGTAATTTTAATGTACAAAATTTCAAGCTTGAATATCTACTAAAAGACCCCTCAAGAATGACAGACTGTTACCAGCATGTGTAAGATTCTGGAAGGACAAAATGCAAAAAGGGAATTAATCAAAATCTACAAAAGAGAAATGGTCCTTAAGCCCTATTGTGCTTCTGATAAAGTTAAAATGTAAGATTGAGCTACAGATAGAGGAAAAGAAGAAAAGAGTTGTAGAGAATAATTGGACTTCATCAGATAACCTGAATCAGTGGAAAATGCTTTTGCATGAGTAAAACACATGCATAACTCAAGTGTTACTAAAAATAAAAACTAATTTTATCATCATTTTATTCCCTTGTACTTCATTTAGTTCATATTCTAACACAAAAGAAAGAAAGCTAATGCAGGCTTATACAGAACTGCTTTCATGATCCTAGTTATTATCATAACTGTATTTCTGTCAGAAGTTATTGGTAAGCAAACTGTTCCTTGCACATTTTTATTGTTTTCCTCCACTGATTTATGTATTGCCCCCATATTGCATTACTCCCACACTGCATTACTCACACAGCTTTTTCCTCTCACCTACTGAGGTTCCTATGAAATAGTCTTTATTGATCACTTTTTTTTCATCGGCCTGGTGGGTAGATATGATAGTTTTCCTGAGCTGCTGTGTTAAATGTGGTCTATTTAATTTAGACCTGTGGTAGATAGAATACTTGGAATGGCATTGTGTGGTTTTCATCAAAAATTTCTGCAAAACTAAATCAAAAGACTGTTTTTCAAAAAAGGAATTTGGGAGGGGGAAAGGGAAGTGAGGATAAAAGAGACACAGATCATGAAAAAAAAGAGTAGTCATAACACCTGTTTAAAGAATTTATTTCACCTTCTGAGTGTTCCAAGATGCCTGGTCATCAAGGGTACCTTTTCCTTTCCCAATGACAGACATCATGCTGACAAGGTCATAAGAGATGAAAATGCAAAGTGCAGTGTACTCCACAGTTAAAGCTTACTGCTTTGGGACAAGGAGACCTTGCTATTTTCTAATCTCAAGATGCCAAAAAAACATATAACATTTTAAGTTTCTGACTAGAACTCACTGGTTATTAACTACATTTCTGGGAATTATTGCCGTGATGGAAGCTGAACTGGGGTATAGAAACAAGATGAAAATTCTTTTTCTCCCAACCCTGACCCAGTCAGACACATCTATTAGAACACCAAAACCAGCATGTGATTATTTATAGACGGCACCAGACCAGAGTCTTATCTTGATTAAGCCCCTATAAATCTAGAGTAATGTGGAGGCCCAGGGGCCTGTTATCAAAATGCTTCAACTCTGGAGGGGCAGAGGCAAAAGGGGAGAGATGCCCCTCTAGAACAGAGTAAGAAAAGGCCTCCTCCCCCATATGTGCCTTTTGCAGCCACATATTTGTGCCTTTTGGGTTCTGGTGTTCTGATAGCGTGTGGGGATTGACGTCACCCTTGTTCAGCCCCTGTTTACCATTCATGTACCCTTCCTAGAATGTTCTTCCTTCCCTTAACCCCCAATGGCTCTGTTCTGCTGCGTTGTTCCACCCCTGTTATCCTCTTGGTTCTCCCAACCCTTATCCACTCCCCTGTTCCACTTTCCCCTGTCCCTATTGGGCCTTGATCCTCAGATCTGCCCCTTTTGCCCCTCATTTAAACCTGTGTCCTTATCCCAATCCTTGGTTCTCATCCCTGCACCTCTTTGAGGCTGTGTTCAATAAACCAGTTGGATTGCCATGCAAGAATCCATCCCCTGATCTTAAACCATCAACATTTTCTGCTCAGAGACTCAGGTCTCTCTCTGGGGTCTCGCTGCGGCACACGCCGTAACAGAGTGACTCTACAGAAATAATATTTTACTCCAAATAAGATGAGCATCTGGTTTCTCACATGCAATCCTTGATTTTCAGGTCATGATAGCCATGACAGTAAGCAACATTAGGAAAGTTTCAGGGTTTTGTAAATCACTGCAACACCCAGAATGTGGAGCTTGATACAGTCATTTCTGTACTTAAGCCCACTTGACCTGATACTTCTGGAAAATAAATTCCATGAGGCTACACAAAGTTAAAATCAATGAATTGTTGGATGAGCAATAGACATAACAACTTTTTTCTTGTAAAACAAACAACTTGTAAATTATTTTTCTAGACCTTCCTTCCTGTGAAATAAACTACGTTTGGTTCCTTTCTCCTTCTCCTTTTCCCCTAACATTGTCTAGTTTGTACCAATATGATAATTTCACCCTCAAATTCCACCCAGCTTTCTGGTAAACTCAGTACTGGCAATGAGAATCAGCATGTGATCCACCAGACTGCCAGCTGTTCTATATGTGTTGCTGGAGAGCCAGCAGATCAAACAGAAAATAGAACTATCTAGTCCATTTTACAGCCTTCTTTCACCAGTAGAGAGAAATTCTTCTCTAACTAGTGATTTTTTTGTTAAGAGGCTGGAAATTCAGAATTGTGAAATCTCTAGCCTTCAGCTATACTTGTCAAAACTCAAGGCTTTTATATATTATTTGAGGTAACTGGAAGAGAACAGTAATTTCTGACTTCCCTTAGTTTGTTCCTGGTTTAGGAAGTCGTAGTAACTACAGGGTTGAGATTCCTTCTGTGTGAGAGCATATGATAATTCATTAGTAAATTTTTCATTTTCCTGGTTTTATATAACATTTAGACCTATATAACATTGCATCAATTCATTAAAGGAAGTGTGAAATTATACTTCTAGGAGCCCACTTTGTTATTCTAGAGAATGATCCTACCAGCACACACCATTTATCAGCTTCTTAAAACCTTAAAAAAGGAAAAAGTATTTATAGTCAAATCTCCCTACTTTTTTCTAGACTTATTAACAACTCACAAAGAATATGAAAATACATCCAACCAAAAGCATGTCTGCCCAGCAACATCTTAAAATGGAATTAGGATAATGAATAAAATAGACCTAAAGTATTAGCTCAGTAAATTGTTGAAATTTTCCCTTAGCAGACCATTTCCCAGACATTTATTTCTCAATTAACTTCTATTTCTTTCAGGTTTAGATACTTAAATTTTGCATCTCTGGAAGAGAAGAACCTAATGAAAAAATGAAAAAATTTCTATCATTCTCCCCTTACCCCATGAAAAACTGCAAAAGCTGCAAAACTTTCTGCTTTGGAAATTTGTTGCTTTGCTTCTTCAGTGATGTCCATTCAATTTGCTGAACCACTTCTTTAAGACAGCATTATATTTGCTGTTAGTGGCATCCTCTTACTGTTTTGGCTGGACATTCAGTCTGTCTCAGTCAATGGAGACTGGAGTTCTATCATTTAATACTTTTTGATAGATTAGCAGTGGTTATGTTTAAAAAACCAAAATATTTTCAGAAGGGAGACATAAGTCTACTTCAAAACCAAATAGTGAATTTTGTTACTGTCTTATTTATGATCTCACAAATTTGAGAAATGACTGACTTCAGAAGGCTTTACTTAAATTCTCACTTATTCATTTACATAAAAGTCCAAGTGAAAATTAAGCCCTTTCTGTCAGTAGCCACGGGTGTTTTGTCTTGCCTTTTCCAAGCATTCAGGTCTTGAGAATTCAAAAATACCATATTAAAAATCATAAAAGACTTAGGCAGGCAGTGAATGCAGAGAAGCAAATGAATGAAAATCAAATTGCAGATTCTTAAAGAAACAGTCAAAGTATTTTTTGTTTCTTCATCTCTTCAGTATTCAAAAACAATCAGCTTTCCTTAGAAAGATGTATGTTTTTATATTAGAAACTAACTTGCAAGAGGGATCTTGTCTCATCTCATGTACAAATGTAACTTACAGTTATCATGTTTCATATATTTTAGTTTTGAACTGTATTGTGTTTGTGGGCTCTCAGCTGCTTTATCACAAGCAAGAAATACAATTTTTCTCATCAAAGTAACAACATTTATGAGAACTGAAGCCTCTGTCTTGCTCACTCACAACTGATCTTTCATAAGAAACTCAAGTCAAGTACAGTCAAAATTTTATTTTCTTAAGAATATGTTACTCTGCATTTCCTCCTATGAATACAGAGAAACCCAGACCTTTGCTGACACTCTGGTCTATACCAACCATGTGCAAAATTTACCCTGTGTTTCATAGAGCAGACTGTACTGGCCGCAGGAAAATAAGGCAATGTTTATTCCTTTTTACACATAGTGGTACAAGTCTATAAATACATGATACAAAACAAAGAATGATTTATTTTTTCCCATTCAATTCCAGACATTCCTCCTCAAAAAATTTCATATGTTTAAATTAACTTTGGAAAGTATCATTCAATATCTTCTATTTATTGGATAATTTTTTTTTTCCCAAAGTTTGAGAAAATGCCTTAGTTTCTAATATCAGGCCCAGCCAGCATGGGCTCATGAAAGGCATTGACTGATTAACCCATTTTAAACTGATTAATCAGTTTTATGTCCTAGTACAAGGTGATCCACTTAGTGAATGAGGAAAGGCTGCCTATGTTTTCTACCTGGACTTGAGTAAAGTCTTTAGCAGAACATTCTCCTGGAGGAGCTGGCTGCTGATGGCTTGGATGGGTGGGTGCACTCTTTGCTGGGTAAAAGAATGGACAGCTCTGCTTCATATTTTTGTTGTCAACTTGGGATGGGATCAAGTGCAAACTCTGTCCGTTTGCAAGCTGCACCAAGTTGTGCTGATCTGCAGGAGGGTAGGGAAGCTCCCTACAGAGAGATCTGGACAGGCTGGATCCATGGCCAAGGCAAACTCCATGAGTACAACGAAGTGCTCAGTCCTGCCCTCGGGTGACAGCAGCCCCATGCAGTGCTGTGGGCTGGGAAAGGGGCTGGAAAGCTGCCCAGCAGAGAAGGACCAGCTGGGGCTGCTGAACTTGTGTCTGCACCTGAGGCAGAGTGTGCCCAGGGGGCCAAGCAGGAGCCCGGCCTGTAGCAGAAACACGTGTGGCCAGCAGGACCAGGGCAGTGGCTGCTCCTGTCAGCACTGCTGAGGCAGCACCTTGAAGGACATCGAGGTTCTGGGGTGTGTCCAGAGAAGGGCAATTCAGCTGGAGTGTCACTTTAGCATTGCTGTGTCTAGGAAAAATCATGTAACTAATTCTTTTTTTCCCATAGTTTGTTGTTTGCTTTTTTTTTATTTTTTTTTTCTTTTATTTTTTTCTTTTCTTTTTTTATTTGGTTTGGGTTTTGTTGTGGTACACGTGTATATTTCAAAATTTTTACTGTTAATGTATCCTTTTATGAACACTACAGTTTTATTTTCTTGAGGTACCATTGTTTTGGACTTTAGGGTTTGATGCTACTGCAATTCCTCTGGTAATGATAGCTTATCTTGTTCAAACACAAAATTAATGTCTGGTCACGTGAGATATCACAGAAGTGTTTTGTTTACAAAATCCATAGGCAGCAACTCCTTTTTCTCTGGTTTTTTATAGTATTAGGTGAAAACTTGTTAAATTGGTGCATGAGTCTTAATCTGTTTTATTTTCCTGTTAAATAATATATTTTAGGAAAAGACACACACACGACTAAAACAGGAATTTCTAGAAGTGTACTTTAAAATTTATAAAAATCACCATTTACCTGTTAAATAATGTCTATTAAATTATCATGAACAGTTTCAAAGACTTCATTTCATTTGTGTCAGTGAAACAATTCAAATGAAGAGCATATTGTGTGTTCACTGAGTGGTTTGATTATGAATTTTACACAGCTTGCAGGAATTTCTCTCAGGCCTGAGATTCTGGAATAACACTAATTTTGGATATTAAAATTTTTATTTTAGTAGTTTTCATGGACATGAAGAAAAGCTTTACTAAGTAAGAAAAAGAAAATCAGGAAAACCAGGTAAAAAAATGCACATAATTTGAGAGTTGATAGATGCTGATTTCAATGCTGGGATAGTTTTTACAGACCTAAGCCCATGAGCTCATTTTTACCTAGAGCTCCAATTTTCCTTTAGGTCCTAAGTTTCACTTTTCTTGAAATGATTATTGATGCTCTTGCATCTCAAAGAGCCACAGGTGATCTTTATCAAGATGTTTTCATTTGCAGTGAAAGATGTACTCTTAGTGGGAAAGGCTCTTGTTTGTTTCTGGGTTTCATTTTTGTTTGTTTTCTTTTTGTTTAGGTTTTGTTGAGGTTTTGCTGTTGGTTTTTTCTTTCCCCTTCCCCACCTCACCTCCCACCAAGAGGTAGACAGGAGAGGCTGCTGCATTCTTTCATATTCTGAATTAGACAAATTTTAAGAAAAACAGAAGAATACAGATAGTACAAAACCAAGAGATGGATTAGGGATATTGAAGGGATTCAGAAGATGGGATTGTTATGTGAAAAACAAGAAAATATGGAATATACAGAAAATATATGGAATATACAGCTGAGCCTAAACTGTTAGAATAATTAAAAATATGAAAGGCATAAATCATAAATATGAAAATTTAGAAACACAATAATAGAAAAAAGCAATTAGAAGAATGTACTGAGTAGTTAGAAGCCCAATGTTCTGTATTCATGGGACATGAAGATGATCTGAAATAATGGTCAAGAGGTGATTGCTTCTTGAAGACTCAAAAGTTAAAAGGCTCATTTTTTTGGGTCCATGATTTATACCAGTCACATTTTTTTCAGGGGAAAATGGAGGGAAAGCTGTCAAGCTGTTTTTTGGCTGCTTGACTTTGGTTTGCTCTTTACACAGGAATGAATTGCACACTAAACAACCTCAGTATGATTGTCAATAAATTATTCTTACTTTTTCAGCGAGTAAGGTTCTGCTGTAAATTATGCCAAAACACATAACTGTATTAGAGGAAAAAAAAGGGGAAAGGAAATAATTAAAAATATATAGATCATATAGATTAATCAGTGGCTTTTTAAGCAAGGCAGAAATCAGGAAATTCTAATTTGTTTTTAAACTATGTAGTACAAGAAACCAGCATCCCCATCTGTTAAAAAACAATGTAGAAATCTGAATACACATTAGGAGATGGATTTTCTGTTTTATGATCAAGTCCTTTGGTTTTGTCTGAGATGGAGAAATCTTTCCTCGTGATAGCTGGCATAGTACTGTATTTTGGGATGAGAATAATGTAGGTAAATGCACTGATGGCTTAGGTTTTGCTGACCAGTCCCTACACTGAGTTAAGGATCTTCTGCCTCCTCTTCCACGCCACCACTGGAGGGGCTGGGGGTGCACAAGGAGCTGGGAGGGGTCACACTGGGCCAGTGACCCCAGCTGACCAAAGGAACTCCCCAGACCTTATGGCCTCATGCTGAATAAAACAAAAAAACATTCTCCAGGAGCTGCCAGGGAGTATTAATGACTGCTTGGGAACTGCCTGACACTTGTATTTGTTATCATTATTATTATCCCTTGGGTTGTTTGGGGTTTTAGGGTTTTTTTGGGGTTTTTTATGACTATTGTCTTACATTTAGTCTATCTATCAATCAAATATTTATCTAGGAAATATTGGGTTAGCTTTTTGATGCTATTTGGTTGAAATGAAGTTTGAAGACATCTGATTTTCAAATGTTTTCATTGGTATCTTGATATAGAGGGAACACTTCATGAACTGATATAATAATAGTTGTGGTGATGAACTCTCTGTGTAAGAGAAAATTAAAATGAATTTCAAATAATCAAAAGGAATTAAAAAAACAGTTTGATTAAATAGATTTTTTTCATCCAGGAGTGAGGATGAGGAGATGTAGTGCTGCTGTCTTAAGCACTCAGCTGCTTGCTTGCTTACACCTCCTTTCCCTGGTAGGATGGGGAAAGAATGAGAAGCCTAAAAGTGGGAAAAAATACAATAATTGAGATAAAAACAGTTAAATAATTAAAAAGATATAACAGAAACAATAACAACAACACACAATAATAATATATATATAATAATAATAATATAATAATAATAGTAGTAGTAGTATAGGAAAAAAGGAGAAAATCAATTCAAAACTTCCAAAATTGTGAGTAAAAAATGGGAGAAAATAAGGCTCAGCTTGGCACAATGAAATCATAGAGTAAAAGTTTATCTTCCTCTTTTAAACTAGTGTTTATGAAGAAGGAGAAACAAAGGAAGTAAGATAAAAAAGTAAATGACTTTTGATATCCTTTTTTAAACTTTATTATTAGATAAAAATACAACTGCATATAAATAATGCACTATTCATTGGCATAACTGGCCTTTAATTTTATGAACTATATATTTTATTTCATGGTTTTTAGGATCTAATATTTATAATTTGTTTGTACTTAAGCCCAGGAACATCCATTTTGATCATTATAACATAAGACAGTACTCTCTAGTGCGAAAAGAATGGAGTGGGTTTAAATTGCACCCTCAGTTTTCATCCTGATTATCGTCATGTATTTAAGATGCTAAATTATTATTTTGGCTGAAATCTGCTCTGTGAAAGCTTGGTGATATTTTTCAGAATGTCTTGGTTCATATTTGTTATTGGCAAAGAGCATAATGCATACTATAATACAAAAAAGATGAAGCACTTTTTTTAAACAACATTTTTATTCTTGAGACAGTAAAATTCACAACTACAACATAAGACTTGAAGATTTCAATGCTTTATTTTTTGATTTCTGGAGTTTTATGCATTAAACTCTCTTTAGTACCATGCTTCAGATTGTAGATAAAGTTGATTTCAGATTTATCCATCTACTTTAGGGAGCACTTTGTGGATAGCTTAGTGTGGATTTGGGTAATTGTAGGTTATTCCATCATGACTTATGAGTGTCTGGAGAGGACACATGTTAGATTTCACAGATTCTAGAGCTGATGTTGCGTATCATTCATTGATTTCTCAGTGTATTGGGGAAATCCTAATCTTCATTCTTTAAACAATTTGTGTATTTTTCTCCCAGGCAAGCAAACACATACATGTTAAAAATTAATTCCTTTAAAACTGAGTGAAATAAAGTCTACCTAATCACCTCCTCTTGCTACTGTCAAACTTTTTATGTCCCTTTCACATTAGATGAAAACAATTTAAAAGAGTAAAATGTCCTGGGTAACTCCTAGCCATCAGAGACAGAGGCAGGTACAAGAGAAATTAATTTCTCAGGTTCATTAATTTGTGCACTTGAGCAAATAATAAATATAGCTTGGTGTTAGCAAGAGTTTTATAGTATTAGAAAGGAAGAATATATTTATTAGAAAGAAGGATTATTAAGCCTAAAGACCACATAATATGGAAAAGAGGGAGTTTCTCGTATAAGATTTATATTCAGAGCAGAGTGTTAAAAATGCCAGACAATGATTCAATTCCCCTACACTTTAGAGTTGGACTCAATGACCCTTGTGGGGCCAATCCAGCCCAGAATATTCTGCAATTCTGTATTGGTTTGTAATAAAGTTTCTCCATTCAGTTTTCAGGTTTTGACAATATTAATAAAATTATCGCCATGTATTAGAAATGGCATGTCTGTGAAAACTGCAAAATGGTTAATGGTGAGTCTTGCTTCTGCAGTAAGATTAAGTTTCTCTCTAGAAAAAGTATTTGACTCACAAAATTTTAGTCATAGTTTAAATACTGCAAACGTATCTCATAACTTTTGCTGAAAGTTCTAATAACTCAATCTGTATATTTCTTTCAGCTTCTAAACTGAATGTCAGTTTAGTTTGTAGGACTGTATTTCAGTCAATAAAAATTTACTATGACTAAATTCACTTTAAAGTGATGAGTTAAAGAATCACCTAAACTTTGTCCTGATTCTTTTCTTTGGAAGAACAGCATTAAATGACATTTTAATTTTTTTTTTTAATATCTGCTTTGGACCTACATGCTTGGAGTCAGTCAAAAACACAGGTTTTGTTTTGGTTTCATATAAAGAAGATGAACTGCTTTTCAAAAAATGGTGCAGAAATCATGAAGGCTGCTTTGTATGCTTCAAGTTTTTATGTTAATGGATTAGCAAGCCCCTCGTTCAATTAGATCTTGATGTATGAGTTTCATTTCTTATTGCAATCCATCAGAGATTTTACAGGGTGAATAACAGAACTGATAAATATGACAAACATGTCAGTCAGTGAAGGATTATGATCTGGTATGAATATTGTAACTGTTTCATAACAGTACACTTAGAAGTGTTTGTCAACACTTTGTTATAAATTACCTACTCTTGGGGACTGTACTAGTATACCTATGTGTATGGTTCTAAAAGACCAAAATTCAAGGCTTTCCAGAGTGAGCTATCTTTAAAGTAGCTATTTATTACCCACAGTATCCTACTTCAAATTTTCAGAATTAGTAGTGAACTGAAAACTGCCAAATGAATTCAAAATTATACTCTTTAACAATATGTTTCTGTTGAAAAATATTTGCATTCTATTAACACCATAATAGCCAAAGTTCACTAGATTTACACTGAAATACTGATAAAATAATCTGGTCAGTTCTAATTGCCACTGTCACAGCAGTGTTGCTTGTACAGACAGCAGTGATGGTATCAAGGTTCATACTGGGTAAGTGATGTGTAAAGGTACATAGTATATCCAGGAAACTTCCTTGTTCCAGCATTGTACAAATGCAGCTAGAGACAGGCTTCCAAAGGAATCATATTATTAAAAAATAAAGGATACTTTTACAAGATGATTTAATTTCCATTCAGTTTGGAAAATATGAAAAAACTCTGAAGAACTGGAAGACATGAAAGAAAACATGTGTTAGTTTATAGAAGTATTTAAGTATGAGAGAAGTTTCTTAAGAAGTATATACCCGTTGCAAGTGTGTAGAATGATGGAATAATAATAGAATGAAGCTATTTTTCAAAACATTTATACTGATAGAATTGCTGGTCTATCTGTGGATGTATACTTTGTTTTCTCCAAGGTATTTGAGTAGCAGATTCTATTTTGTTAAAAAAGTGTTATACTGCAATTAATTACTGTAATGATCATATCGATGAGTAGATGTAATTTAAAAATGTTTTTTTAACTACAATTCCCTATAATCCAACAGAGAGCTACCACAGTAAGGCATATTTTTGAAAAATATCTTTTGCATTTTTCTTCTAATTTTTTTCCCATGACCTATATGCCATGGTGACTTTCTAGTATGGCTGCTAAATGACACTGGCTGATGAGGGAAGCATTGGTAAAGAAAACTAACAAAACTTTTCCCCTTTAGTATAGCTAAATCCAAGTGATTGCAAATTTTGCATTTGAGAGTAAACAATACATGTGATATACATCTATATGAATTCTTTAATTCTGTAAATCAGTAATTTAAAAGAAGACAGATTTTTGGCTTCAAAATTTGCTTCTATATAAATTCTCACTTGTACTGTTCTTGAAGAAAAAGGAAAAAAACAGTAATGAGAAACACCAGAAAGGAAGGGAATTTTAGTATAGATTGTACATAGAAAAGCTAAAATTCTACAGCTAGAATTTTAACAGCTAGAATTCTTGAATTCAAATTCAAGACAATGAGTACTGTAAAGTGTTAGAAACATCACCTGAAGTGGGGTCACAGTTCTTACAAGTATTGTGGAAATCCTGAGAGAAGCTCAGTTGCAACCACTCAGATTCCTTATAACAATTAGGACAGATGCTTGTGATCTGCTGTTTTTAAGATTTCAAATTAAATCCACATTAAGTATTGCTGGAAGACAAGCACTACAGTAGAATCCTTTATTTAAAAATGTCAAAGACAAAAAAGTTCATCAGGAAAAATAATTAAGAAAAATACCTGATAGTAGAAGTTTTTCAGGATTTTTGGTAATTACACAGTAAAATGCAATGATTGGAAGGTTTCACCAACTTGGTCTTTAAATGTAAAGATGTAGCCTCAGTTGCTTTGTGTTGGGAAAAAACTGAGAACTTCTAACACTTGAGCATATGCAATTTTTTGACAATCAAATTCTACACTGAGGGAATAAGTCCTTCAGAGTATCAGCAAGTTAACATTGCCAGAGCTAAATCTTGAAAGCTTTGGGTTCATCAAAACTTGTAGTAGTTCAGCTTAACAGGGGAAATGGAACCATATGATCCTCTTTCCTAGGACACTCTTTCCTTCTGGTTGTCAGATGCAGATCCCTGGAGAGGATGGGATTTTAGACTAGCATAGCTCAGAAGGCAGCAGACCATGACCAAGTTTCATTTTCCTTTGCATGAGGCTGTTGTCCTCACAGGTAAGTAAAGAATACTGCACTTCATTGCACACTCTTAGACTCATTGATAGCTTGACATTCTCTTTTGGCTGTCCTGTATCACCTTCTTAAAAAGGATCAGATAAGTGGCTACACCAAGAGTGGAGTGGTAGTGCAGAGCATGCTAAGAATAAAATATTCCTTATAAGATTATATTTCTCAAAAAATATTCCTCAACTTGTTTGTGGCTCTAGCTGCATGACCTTTGCCTTTCTTCCTACCCCACTCTCTACCTGGTAAGAAAGATTAGAAGACAACTAACTTCATTACCTCTGTACACCTACCTACAGCTAATGTAGCCAAATAGCAAAAATGTGAGTGAGGAGAGATGATATATTTTTAATGAGTCTTTAGACAAAATAGTCAATATTCAGCTTCTGATCTTGGGAATTATTTTTCATGATTATGATGCCTAATGATTTTTCTAAAAACTCCTGTAGGAGGATGGAATTAATGTTATTAACAATGTCATTTTCATTCTTGGTGAAAGATTTGATGGCTCTTCAGTAACAGTTGATGTCACTGAGTTACTAAAGAAAAATAAAGCAACATAAACCATTTTTTTTCATTTGAGATTTATTAAGCTTTGTAATACTTTTTAGTCTTCCATGTTCCATAATGTAGTTAGCTTTTCTATAAGGAAAAATAAATTCTCAAAGTTCAATCTGTAGTCATGACACTGACATAAACATCACTGTAAGGAAAAAGTAGGGAATCTTTGGGGAAGATTTTACTTAGATGGTGGTATCTGTGGCAGGACCTTTTACCCCTGATACAGCAAAAGCTTATCTCCCCGTACCATATGGCTAGGTTAGGCTGAAATGATTTTTCATTTGATGAATTATCTCAGCTGAGAACCTCCTTAGCTGGCAAAACACATCCTGGCTTGAATGATGAGAAAGCAAAACCTAAAATTAGTGATTGCAGAACACAAACATTTTTACAGCAATAAAAGACCACTATGATTTTCATGAAATCAGGAATCTCTTATACACTCTCTGAGTGTGTGGAGAGTTCTCAATGTTAAGATGTTGCCATAGAGTTACTTCCCTGGGATTGAGAGAACCTGGGAGATTCTCTGCATGCTGCCACCATTCATGGATAAAAGTGACACTGGCTCCTAATCTATACTATTTCTTTGTTAGCTGTAACATAAGGTACCTTTACTAATAATATCATACACACACACACAGAACTGCTCACCATTGGGCAGTATTTACAATATGCGTTTCAAATTCAAACTTTACCCATTTTTACAGACTCCACATGTATTAGCTCTCTTCTCAGTACTTATCCTTTCTCTCATGCAGTTGTACTGCTTTTTTGCCAGCTTTCAAGAACAAGTTACAAGCTCCCTCTCCATGGTGTGTTTGCAGTATGTTGCAGCTGTTCTGACTAAAACTGTTACTGGAGTGAAATGAAAAATGAGACTATGGCAGAGGATCAGACATTTCTTGAATTCTTTTAACCATGCCTTTGAATTTGTAGGGGAAATCAATACTAAAGAACTGAATCTGAAATCAATTAAAGCAAAAAAGGAAAAAAAACCCGCAACCCCTAAATCAGAAAGAGGAGATTTAACAATTTAATTAAATGTTATATTTTTTAGTACTTTTTGGTCTCTATGCTTTGTCTCAACATGACTCCTGACTTACTCAAGTGTGGAATCATACCCAAGGAAACTTTTGTGCATTGATTGTTAATAATATTTATTGACCATAAAGGATGACATAACCATGAAAAAATTATGTTTGTCATTCTTTTATTTATAAACTTATGAACTGATTTATTTTTTTTAAGCAATAAATGAATGAAAAAATTTTCATCTATTAGGAATATAAAAATATTGAGTATGCTTGTAGAGATATCAATAAGTAATTCTCAACAGTATAAAATTGAATTAAGACAGAAGTAATCATATTATAATACATCTGCAGGGTAAAACAGATCAAAGTTCTAAAAAGTAATTTAATGAAGTTCATTCATCAGATAGCTACTTCAAGTAGAATGATGGAGGTATTTGCACAAATAATAGCATTTCTGTTAAATCAGAACACTGAATTAAATGTAATCTACACAAGTGATTCATGCTTATATGAGGTCAACTGATATCATATGAGCTCAACTGATATATATTCAAATTAAAGAAGTGTCAAATTATAATTACCTACCAATTGCTTCAGACTTAGATAATAAATTAGTTAACTATCTCCATGCACATATCTCTGTATGACTGACTAGCTTCTATAATCATTTATAGTTTGTGTTTGCCCTTTGTGCTTTATAATTCATTTACTTCAGTGTAACCTTTATACCCTGTTTCATACTGCAGTTACTCAAAGGAAATCCCCCTTGTGTATGTATGTTTATTCTCTACTCCAAAATTATTTATTTTTATGTTCTTAATTCTTAGTTCATTCTGGTTAACTACTGTATTCTATGTTGACAGCCTGACATTGAAGGTTTATGATCAAGTTAAACATTCCACTTTTTACATGCATGGGATCAAATATCTACAGATAGGAATCTTTCTTAAATAATTGTGAACACTGCTGGAGTTTGGGAAGAAGACTCCAGATAACCTATGTGAGATTCTGGATATTTATGAAAGATGCAATATAGATGTCTCAGTGTGATGTTCTTCATGAGAAGATAATATACCTAAAGGACATTGCCTTCAGCGTTCTAGAAAGAACTGTGAATAAAATAAATTCTTGCTACATAAATAATTTTTTTAAATAATAATTAACAGTATCCAGTTGATAATCTGTACACTGATAGATATTTTCATATCAAGATAATAAAGATCTTTAGATCTTTCCACTTATTTGGGGCCATTTATAGTAAGAATGAACAGATACATTCAAGTAAGTCCTATTTCATGTGCTTCTGAATTACTGGAAGCATCTGGAGCAACTTTTGTACTGCCATCAGTACAAAAATAAACCAGTGCAAGTTTTTTTTTAGATAATTCTCAGACTATTCCATAGGCATAGTGTCGAACAAATAATCACTGACTAATAAAATCAGAAGTTAAAAATCTGGATTTTTCATAATACATTTCAGAGTTAAGGCTACACTATCTGATATTTAAGTGGCAATATCACTATCTCAAGGCCCAATTTCAAATTAATATTTAAACACATCCTAGCCAGCCTTGTACATCTGGATTCACAGATATTCATCACTCATAGGTGGACATCAGCTGAGACTGACATGAAAAAAAAGTGTCAAAAAAGTAAAAAGTTTGAAAACATGATAAGGAAATTTTGGCTGTGGTTTCCATAGGATGCCAGATGAAGACACTTTACTGTTATAAACTATGTCAGTCAAATGTTCTGTCTTCATAAAAAAGGGTGAAATAATTTATAAAAATTAATTAATTGATTGATTTCTCATCTTTCAAAATCATATATAAAGACCATTCTGTTCTTTACTGCAGTTATAATTTTTGAAAAAAAAAAAAAAGTTAACATAAATTTACTATTGTCTGGACAACTTAAGTTCTTCTTAAGTAACATTGTTATAATCTACTCTTTGGAAACAACTTTGCATAAACCCACAAACTTCATCTGGAAAAGCTTAGAAAACTTTTGAGTGTAGAGGTTTAGTGTCTTGCTTACAGGTTTATAGATTTATTTTTTTCCTTGACTATCTGGAAATAAAAGATTGCACATCAATAGTGGAAAGGATATGAAATAAAATATTAGGAGGATTAGAAGGATAGTGGAAGGATAAAAAATAAGCCTGGACCATTTTACAATCTGAAATAATCTTTTTTGAGACTTTAAGACTCTTTTGCTTGGTTTTGGAATGAATGATGAAACTGAACAGTAACAATTGTGTATGTGAAGAATCAGATTTTGTTCTCCATGATTGCCTTTAGCAAGAAAAGAAGAGTTGTTATATAAAAACAGATGTTGAAGTCAGGGGTCAGTGTAAGAACTACTACATAGAATGCAGAATTTTAGAGGAGATCAGCAGTGAAATAGACAACGAACTATTTTGTCAAGTGAACCACTAAACTATGATTGAAACATTTGATATCTGTATCACCTATGTTGAATAGGAGCCTAATATAAAAAGTCTAAATGCTACTACATCAGCTATAAGTTTCTACCATCAAAGAATAAGGAAAGAAATCCCTCAAACAAATCCAAAGAAAGTTTTTTTATTTGGGAATTTTGATTCTTCTTGACAGTTTTCTGATAAAACAAAACACCACCAGTTGAAACTGCAACATATTAAAAGTTTCAATCAGAAACATACCCTTAGTCTATTTAAGTACCATTGGGATATTTTTCATTTCTATGACAAAAAAAACACCATATATGTGTTAAAGGCATTGGGGTTTTGTTTTCTCTTCTGTCAAATATTCTTTTGTCATGAAAACACAATCAGTATATTTAGTAGTACATTTGCTAATAAAACCTAATTTTAACCCATTAGAATAAAAATAATAAGAGGTTTAGATTTTTAAAAACATATAACTTTGATTGGAACTCTTTTTATATGATGTAATAAGACAATAATAAAGTGTCTTGTCAATTAAAATAAATAAAAATACTAAACTGCTGTTGATTAAAAAGCACTAATGAAAATCACAAATAATTCTCTCACCACCTAGAGTTCTCAATAATATAATTTGCAAATTAGCAGTTCTTGTAAGAGAACATTGATATATCTAACTTTGTGCATGAAAGGTGTTGCAAGATATCACACTGAGAATGACTCAATAATTAATGGGCATAATAAATAAATAAATAAAATGATTGTCAGGATCTAGTCACAGAAACTGTCAATGCAATGGAAGTGTCTCTGTTTCATCTCTCACCTCCTGGCTTTCAATTATGATCAAACAAAGTCTAGATTACTATACTTCCCTTTTTTTCAGAGCTCAGTCATTATTTTAAAATCCTCATATTGTCATTGTGTCATGCATATTTAATAATTTAGGACTTTTAGAAACTTTTCATTGAAATGCTATAGTTAAAAGGTGGTTTATCTCACAGTAAGCACTTCTGCCACAAGAACCCAAAATTTACCAAGTCCCAGTTCACATAGGGAAGAGTTAGGCCCTTCAGTGGTCAGTTGCAAATAGTAATTCATATCTACTTAAAAATAATCTTCATTATTGTCAAGAAAGAGGAATTTCCATTTATTTCTTCTCTGTCTTGGTGGTTTTTTATTCTATTTCATGTTTGAACCACAATCAATTGAAAATCAAACTCCAGCTTCCTAAAAGTAAGAGTAGTTCATATTATCCTGCAGTGGCCCAGGAAGTTTTTCATAATGTAAGCATGGAAGTAATTTGGAAGGCTATTAGAATATCAGGAATGAAGAGCCATATAAATATGATGACCAGAGTAACAGAAAATCAGATAAATTATAGAGGCAAGATCACTGCCCTTGGGGTTTAAGAACAAATTGTGGTACCAGCCTACTAATTACAACTGACTATTATTAAAAGATTCTGTTTTTTTTCCATCATCTTATTGTAGGTTATAAAATTACTATTAATTCAGCAATGAAATAGCAAATGTTATCTCAGAATATACAAATGAGCATTCCAGCCACAGCTGCAATGTCCAGTGTCCAGTACAGGACACCAGAAAATTATTAATCAGAAAATTGTTCACTTTATCTTAAATAGCTCTGCTGAGATTTTAGCCATATGACAAATAAATAAGTAAATAAAATAATAAAAAAGGAAATTTATTTGTCCTGTACATGCCTGTGAACTAGGAAAATTTGGTATGACAGTGGAATAAACAGTGTACTGCCAAATATGGTAAAAGTTTTTGTCTAAAGTATTCAAACTCTATGGTTAATAAATATGGAGAGGAGAACAAGAAGGAAAGGAGGGAGCACAATCTGAGCTGACATAATAAATTACTGGATGTTAGTATACTTAAACCAGAAATTAGAAGATTATCTAAAATAATAAAATACTGATAGAAGCCTTTTAGTAGGGGCATCAAGGAAAAAAATCAAACCAAGAAATATGAATCTAAATCACTGTAAAAGGAGTTTGATGACTGAACTTGAAAACATTTCAAGTCTTTTAAAATCCTGTTTAAAAAAAACCTGAAAAAACAAAAAAACCCCAACAACTAAAACCATATTTCAATACAAACTTCTGGAAGAAAAAATTAAAACCATGACTTAGAAATAATTAGATTGTCATTTTTAAAGCAAAGAGGAAGCCACCTCATGCACAGCCTAAAGAGGACATCTGCCATCCTGGAGCATCTTGTGTTATTCATGCTTTGTTTTTCACAATGGCTGTAAGTGCCATCATTATCCTGGAGCCATCACTCCATCTTCAACCTGCTTTGAAAAAACTTGTGTCTATACAAATCCTGTGCTATTGTGCTCTCCACCTGATTCTTACTTCTGTATGTCCCTCTCTGCCCCTTTTGTTTTTCAAGTTTGAGTGGCCTAATCAAGAAAGTGTCTCAATAGTGAAAACAGTAAGAGACTAAACATTTACAGATACATCTGATGCATTTTACTGTCACAAGATTAACACATTTTTAATCTGATTAAGAGACCAGATACTACTCCATGTTTTTTCAGCAATGAGATCATACAATAACAAAAATAGAAAGCTTGCAAATATTTGTTACTCTTCATGTTTCTCTTGTACAAATTTGCTGTTATCTCTTCTGTGCTGTTTAAAAATGTCCCTTCATGATAAAAAATATGTTTGTCTCTGCATAAGAAAAAGTAGGCAACATCTCATCATCAAGAGAATCATGACAAACAGGGTGTTTTTGGTGCAACATAATAAGAAGAAGAAAAGGAGAACTGTGACTCCTGATATATGCAGTATTAACAACTTTGTTTTTATAAATATTTCACCTGACTCATTACGAATTGTCTTTCCACAAACAAATTAAATGGGACTGTCACAATAACATCGCCAGCAGTAATAGAACATAAAGCCCCAAACCACATTAGCTGTTCAATGTTCTAAGAACTCACAAGCACTTTTAATTTTCTGGGCTTTTTCTGAGCCCAGAGGACTCCTCTGAACATGGTTGTTCTCAGCAAAGTAAACCAGAATGATCTATTAGTAATGTTGACTCCAGGCAAAACTGTCCAAGAACTTCCAGCAGTACTTGCTTTATTTTCAGAAATCAGTTGGATTGTTAAACTTCAGGAATAGTGGTTAACATGCCCAGATATTGCCATGTAAAGACAACTAAAAATAATAACAGGGCACTGCTTATACAAGTGATGGTTTTTCAGGTGGAAATAACCTAAGATTGCTTTCTTTATAAATAGAACAAGAGCAAAATATCCTACGTATTACTTAAAACCCCACCCTGTAAAAAAAAATAATATCTATTTTTGGTTTTTTGTATAGGCCTACAAAAGGCATGGTATGAAGTGTGTATGAAGAATGGTCAGAATCATAGGTAGGAAAGCAATAACAGTGCTGTGCCCTGAGCACATCTCACCTTCTAGGAGTTCAGCTGGCTGAATACAAATGGAATCCAGGTGATGGCCTTCATTGATAGGACCTATCATGAAAAAAGTTGTAAGGTTGTCCCTCCTTTCCTTAGGACCTGTTTTTAAATATTCTGAAGCATGATCAATGCCCTCCATAGCAAGGAGCTTTGGTGTGGGCTTAGAATGTTGGACACAGGATCCAGTGTAGAGACAATGATCAGGGTCGGCCCTGGAGTGATGCTGCTCTGCCATGATGACATATTTCTAAGGTCAAGTTAACCAATGGAACAACATCAATTGAGAAGATATAACCAGGGCAGTCATAGATACAACCAGCTGAGTTTCTTAGTTTAGGCAAAATCCTGGAAGCGAGATTAGGAACTTGATGTTGAGCAGCAATTTGGTGACAAAAACCAAGATCAGGTGATGAATGAAGAGGAGAAGCAAAAGTTTGTGTACACCTTGAAACAGAAAAATTGGAAGATGCTGTCAGTGTAATCAATGTAGAGATACTTTTTTTCTTGCCATGGTCAGTCAAGAATGCTCTCTAATATTTAGCTGTTCAGATTGCCTTCTGTTTCATCAATAACTAGCCACTGGGACTAACATCCTGCTAGTACCAGTGACATCATCAATATCAATATAAATAACTAGTCCCATGATTTCAGATAAATATAATTGTATATTACTGCTTCAAATATTAATTCATAGATAGAAGTGAGTTTAGTGAGATCAGGCAGAAGAAAGCTCAGTGCAATTACCTTCTTTTTTTTTCATTTTTTTTTTTTTGTGAGCAGTTTTGGCAAGGTTAATGAGATAAAAGAAATATGAAAATGAGTGAAATAACAAAGCCAATCTTTAATTTCAGCATTAAGCATTTCAGTAAACAGCTGCCATTCAAGATTACAGAGTTTAAAGGATTTTCATCCATTTCTCAGTTTTAGACTTTTCTTGTAGTTGTTACAGATTCTGTATATTTTGCTCTGCAAACTCTTACTGAAGTAGGTTAGTACTGGGAAATTTTCCCTTATAAATGTTAGATAATAGTTTCTAAGTTCATTTTAACAGTGAATGCTTTTACAGCCTACACTTACCCAATTCAATGTGATCCTATTTACTGCAGAGGTTCTTAAAACTAAGATTGATCATAAATAGAAGAGTGATGGGTGAAATGTATGAGAACTGGGAAGATCTATTCTTGTAAAAATTTGCAACAACTTAGCTGTTTGGATCATGAAATATGAACAATAATTTCTCTTTCTGATTTGATTTAAGGTTTCTCAAATTTACGGGGGTTGTATTTGCAATGTGAAGCATTTGATCAGCTGCTGACAATTTGAGGTGATATCTTTATCACACAGTTATCACTTCTGTTGAGTTATTATTAAGCATAAATAATATACTGATCATAGCCTTTGTCAGTTTGATTTCCCAAAGACTGCAGTTAATACACTTGTTAGACTTAAAAAAGTCACCAAACCTTTGTAGGTAAAGGGAAGAGATGAATGACTCAGTTATCTTTGGAAGATGCCAATGGCATTGAGGCAGCAAGGGCAGGTGAGCTGCTATCAGCTCTTTCAGATAAGGTCCTAGCATTAGTCTAGGAAAGGTGAACAGCAGAAACCTGTCCCTAAATTGTTAACTGGTTGGGTAAGGCACTTCAATAAAGAATCCTTAATTACCAATATCCCTATTCCCAAGCTGGGATAATTAGGAAATTTTAATGAATAGTTTATTGCTTACATACCTCTGTGTGGACAGACAGAAACAGCACAAGAAAAGAAAACATCAAATTTAATTACAAGAAAAATCTACCTGAAAATTTGCTCCTGTGAAAGCAACCTCAACCAAATATAAGTGAATAAAAATATAATCATACTGTGTTGATATATAATATTTATATAACTGTATAATAATATTTGTGGGGATTCAAAGAGTAAGTCCCCTTTAGGATAGACAATTTGACCACAACATCTTTTTAAATTTATTCTTTTACACAGATAATGATGTTGCTGACTTTTTGTGTGAGTCTAGAAGGTGAGTCTGCATTATTGAAGGGTCCAGGACTTACGTCATCTTCTTAGTCATAATACTCACGCCAATAGGTCACTATTTAGTGACTCTAGTATTTCCTTCTACAGTTTTTTTCTCCCTTTTTTTTTAATGAAAGGAATTATGGTCAAAGCAATTTCATATATGACAAACATTCCTTTTCAGTGTACTTGCTTCATCTACTCAGGCAACATGCTGCCCAATACCTACTTTCACTTTATCCTGTTAGGCTTCAGAGGTACAAATATGTTCATATTCTGCTAAATAACAGAAATTACCAAGAGGTTGTGTCAAGAGTACGAATAAATCCATCTGAGGTACCTAAAATAAGTAGAGTGTATGGCTAAAATCACTAGAATTGATGCAGGATTCTTCAACAGCCTATGACAGACAAGAACTTAAATCTCACTCATAAATTATTGTTATGTATGGATTTATGAAAACCATAAATCATAAATTTACTATAAATCACATATATAAATCATAATATAACAAAAAGAAATTTTTAAAATAGCATTTTCTTTTTTTCAACATGTTCAATACCAGGCTTGCAATCACATTTATCCATTCTTATGCAAACTCTGGGTTTTACTCTCCTATCTACTGCACAGAGCATAAAGCAGTTTACTAGCAAAGAGGGTCTCTTATTTGATCATAAATCAAAGAAAGACAGAATCAAATTACAGACTAAATAATTATTTAAAGGGCCAAGAAAGATTCTTATTGGGGATCAGATTGAAGTTTACACAGCTACCACAAGAAAAATATCTTCTTTTTTTTTTTTTAACTCCTTATCAAGGAAATATGACATATTTCTTATTAAAAATAAATTAGTGCATAATTCCATAATACTGTTATTAGTTTCACTTCTTGCAATCACATTTTGGCTATATTTGTTCCGTCTTGCAAAATGAAGGCTATTTAATAGAATGAGAAAATACATTTCTCTCTATCTCCTGTTGTTTTCATAGTAACATAACTCCAGATTCAAGGAAATCCAGTTTCTTTAATCTTTCTAACTAATGAAATAAAAGTATTCAATATGCCTATTACTATTCCCACATCTATCACAATTTTATATTGAGATATTCCCTTTTTCCTCAATCATCTACAGCATTTCCCTAAATATATCATTCTAGTTATTTACTTACCAGCCTAATATAACCAGTCAGCTCAATTTCACATCTAAATCTGTTATCCAACATCATGTTTAGTCTATTCTTTACAAGGGACATAAGGAAAATCCAGTTTCCCAGACTTTATAAGTTTTGAGGTTTTTCAAAAATGATTCCTACTTTATTGAATTTGATTTTTTTCGAGAGCCAATATAAGTAGAAGTGCTGAAGCAGAAGTCTAGTTCTGTAACAGAAATAGTCTTTCCAATTTCAGGTAGTTTTTTCATATCACACATATGAGCTAAGACTTGAAAATCACCAAAGCACACAAGAAATTGTTTAAGCTGTATATATTGGCTGTAAGTTTTCTGATAGATTCCTCAAATATTTTGTTCTCAAATACCTTACATAATTACACTTTACATTTTAATATTTATCCCTATTTTTTCACTCAGACCTTTGAAAAATATGTAATAAAATCCTCCAGAAGACAAACAGCAATAGAGAATGATAACCTCAAACTGATCTGCAGTAACTAGCATCGGTTTGAATTAAGTTTTCTTTTTTTCAAGGCAATCTCTCTCCAGACCCCACTGCACTTTGCTATTGAAAAAATTTTTGCTATTCCTACAAATGTCATGAGGCTATAAGATTCTGATTTCATTTGCCATTAAAAGAAGAACATAAGTTTCATGTGGACACTGCAGTTTTGGGAAATGAAAATGGTGAAGAAGAATCAGGAAAAAAAATAAAATAATTAGCATTTCACTTTCTAGACACAGCCAGATACAGTGAACTCTGCCCTGAGGGACACAGCTGAGCTGATCCACAAAGATTTTACTACTTTAAAAGAAACATGGTTCCATCCTCTCTGAAAGGAACACTCTCAGCTCACAACCACCATATCTAGAACTACAAGTCGAGAATTTTCTTAAAAGTTTTCTCTTCAAGTGACATGAACTATTAAAATGTATAAGCAGGCAAGTATTTATGGATAACACCTCAGCTCCACAGGACCAAGAAAACATTGTAATTGCTCATGATGAACAGAAGAATATCACACATGGAAAAGAAATAACCCATGAAACTGTATTTTTGGATGTTACTTAATATATAATAATATGTAAAATATGCAGTATTATTATCTTAAGGAAAAGTATGAAAGAGAGAGGATCTGGAGTTCCAAGCACCTCTTTTGAAATATTTTTCTCCAGGCAGTTCAACCAGATGCTGAAAGTTCTGATGAAAATGAGAATCTGAGCAATAAAACAATACAACCTTTGTGTGTTTATAGGTACTTCTGTCCAGAAATACCAAGCTGTGTCACAACTACACTGAACAGAGAATAGGATGAACATGTCATAAGGCCCATGCTGACCACAGGACAGCAGAGAATAAATCAGACAGAATGAACAGTTGACACTATGCTATGGTGTTGAAGCGGCATGGCAGTAGTAAGGGTACATAGGAGAACTAGGTGCTTGTACTGCTTAAACCCTTAAATTTCACATGACAAAATCAGCTTTACCTCACTTCGTTATCAATTGCAGCATTATGCAAATATACCTCAACTATTAAACCCTACATCTTATGTATTGGAAGGTTTATGGTGTATAATCCCTCATTCCCAGAAACATGAGGCTTATTCCTACCTGCTGTGAAGACATAAAATCCAGAAACTGCTGAAGAAAACAAATCAGTAGTTATATCAAGAGCCAGTGAACTGGGCAGTGACAAGAGATGAGCATGTCTTGGGAGATTTAATTCCTCAAGTGAAGATTAATCTAATCGGTCTGGGGAAGTTTTGGAAACACACTCCTCTCCCCAGAAACCTTGCTGGTTAAGGCACATTTATGGACTCACCTTGCCTCTATATTTTCAATATTCAGCCCTTAGTCTCCATGCCTTCTGAAAGAGTGGAGATTTCAGTAGGTGATTTAACATTAAAAATTAAAGTCAGAGCCTTATGGATCCAGTCTTTTATTTAAGACCACTGAAGTGAAATACCTTTTGTCTCATTTTCCTAGCAGCTCCCATACTTCTGGGTAACCAGGATTTCAGTAGCTCAATTTGAGTCTGAACACTTTGATAAGGCAATAAGGACTGTGTAATAGCTTTAACAGTGAGATTATAGCTTATAGCTACATCTTTAAAATCCCACCTCCATACTTCAGTAACCACAGGAAAATTTTTTTTGAGACTGTTTTCCATTCGTATGTAGAAGCAGGGGACACGAAGGAAAATGGGACATCAGATACTTCCATTTAGTAGCTTACAAACTATAATGCATTGAAAGCATATAGAAGATTAATTTCTCTGGGAAGACTTTTTGAAAGGTTCTTTTGCCCTCAAGACATAATGAAATATTATATTTTGTTTTCCTAACACATAAAAGTCTTTAAGCTCTGTCAAAATCCCAGCACACATCTGGGGTGGGTAAGGGCAAACCACACAACAACACAAAGTGCTCTCCACTGACCAGCAAAAGCTAACTTGGCTGGGAACTGAGATGAATAGTTTCTCAATCTGAAACTCACATACCAGCAGTAAATTTCTTTTTAACAAGGGAATTGTCTGAGGGCCATTTACTGATTTCCTGTTCTCTGCTTGGACGTTCAAAGGTCCATAAAACTGACCCAAGATCCCTGCTTTGAATATTTGAAGAGGTTTCTTGCTGTTACATCTGGACTTTGAATAATTTAGCTAACATTGCCAGCTCTGTGTGTTCAGAATTCATGAACTGAATCCCACTAAGCATAACAGGCTATTAAAAATCATAAGAATTAAGTATAACAGCACAGCAAGTTTGGTGCTGTGTGTAGACTTAGCAGTTCACACTGCTATTTTCTCCAATGCAACAGTTAGAAAGTGTAACTTCAGCTGGGCCACTGAACTTGTCATGAATTTCAAGGAAAAATCTTTGCATGATTCTGCACGAGAGTGTCAGTCATCACTGAAAGGTAAATGCACTTTTCTCCAGAAGATTAGAAAAGCTAATACTCTTTTCCATTGTAGTACCAAAATGGATTTTTAGTTTCAGTCCCTGTGAGGATTACTTTCTGAAAACCACTTCAGAACAGTTTGTCCCTCACTTAGCTAATTTCATCGGTGATCCATACTAAGATTCACAATTTGAAAAGCAAGGAAGAATATGGTACACTCTAATTGCCTCTTGACTGCAGGTAGTTTATTGAATAGGCAAAATCAATTTTACTATACAGTGAGCAGGTTTGGAATTAAGGCAGTCTTATTGAAGACCTGGTCAAAAGTAATTTCCAGTTGAAGAGTTTTGCATCAGAAAATGCTTATTTGCCCATTTCACCTTAACTGCCAGTCAGGACTGTCCAGTTTTCTGAAAACCTACCCAAAAAGAAGCTGCATAACTGGTCTAACTTAAATTCTATAACTGAACAACTAGGGGGAATTAAAATTTTAATTATTTCAGTGTACTTTTTTTTTTACTACTTTGTTAAATTCTTTTGAATGAAAGGTGACGAGTGCACTTTTGGGTCTTTGTCAGTAGTACTTGCCTTCTTGCTATGTTCTTATTGCAAAGAAACATATACAATTGTTCTATGTATTCAGACATATATGTTCCAGAAAACCTGTTAAAACTATCAGTTTTATTTATATGGCTCACAAGAAAAGTGATTCTTCTCTCCCCCTCCCCTCCACCAAAACCAAAGACAAAACCAGGAAAAAATTCACAGGACTTCCTTAATGAGGCAGAAAAAGATTTAAGATGGAGACACTTATGTGAGATTCACGTCCTGCCTTAAAAGATTATCTTTTTAATTCTCTATGACACTGTTTGTTCTTTTTCAATCTATTCCCCTGCATCTTCAAATAGGGAATATGCTATATATACTATTCCATATTTGAGAAGTTAAATTAATTTTGGGGATTTCAGACCAGTATTTGAAGTTTCAATAAAATTTTAATAAAAGTCATGTTCTGAAAATTCACTTCATGTTTTTTTACTGAATATTAAGTGATTATCCTATTTGTAATATTTAAACTTTGTGTATCCCATGTGTGTAAGGCTTCCCAAAAGGCTTTGTAATCTCAGGTAAGCAAATGGAATAATAAAAAGGTTCATTTCTATGACATATTTATGAAGAGTTTTTCAGCTTTCTGAAGATTTTGTGTTTCTTCATAATCTTTACCATTTTTATATGCATGTGTCTGTTGTTTATGAAAGAAAAAAGTGTCTGCTATTATCTGATACCATATAATTTATGCTATAACTTATGCATTTATTAATACAAGTTAGTACACTTTCCTAAGATTTTTTTTTTTTAAAATTGTTCCTGTAAGACAATAAACTCTTCTAATGTATAAAATACTGTGTACAAAGAGCAGCATACATGTTAACACCAAGATATTTTTATCCAAGATAGTTTGGAATTAGTAGAATTCTCAAAACTACTTCATCTATATAATTAAATTAATATAATTATACGTATATAAAATATAATTTTAAACTTCATCTATATAATTTAAAAAAAGAAAAATCTGATTTTCAGGCAAACCTATTTTCCACAAGGAAAATCCTCTTGAGTTCATATCTTATGGCAGGTATTGTTGCAAGAAGATACCAAATAGTGTAATTATCAGTCCACACGTGTCTGTGATGGCATAACCACATGGCATGAGATAAAGTTAAATTTCATGCTTCTACATGGTTAGACATATTTTATATTACATGTAATAGGGACTCATTTTATACATCTCAAGCAGAGATTCCCCAGACCAATGAGATGGTGTGCCTCAACAAATTTGCAAATAACAAGTCCTGTCGTGAACTCAAGTAGTTTCCTATAATAAATATGGCTGCTACATGGTTTAGGGACATAAACCCAAGGTTTTCCTACTTTTGTGAAAGACTGAAAAAATTTGATTCTATTTTAAAACATCAATAAAAGGAGAAATTGATTTTCATCACAAATTCTGTTACAAGAAAGATGCTATTATCTTTTTTTGTAATAAAGATGTTGATTTTGTAGCATGGATACTTTTATTCAAAATAAACCCAAACAATATGAATCCTAGTGATATTAATTATTAAAAAGTGTGTGCTGTATTAAGAAAAGCTCAGTGTTTATCAGTGGCTTAATTTTTAATGTTGCTTCTCATGAACCAAAAATAATTAAATATTCTGAAGCAAACCCTTAAAAGAATTTCTCAAGACAGATATTTTCAGAGATATTTGTGAAGCCATGAAAGTCTTTTGTTGCAAAAAATATGTTTCATTAAGACCTATGATGAGCTGCATACATTTTCTACCCTTTAATCTCTACTGATGTAGTAATGACAATGGTTTCTTTCAGGACTGGTAGGATGTAGTTATCCAATAATTAACCTATCAAAGTCCCCAAGAATCTCATTTATGAAATACACTCCAATTATTAGAGGCTAATTAATTATCTGGGGATATACCAGGGGAGAAGACTCAAGCCTACATTAGCCCTGAATAAGTCACTGCTGCCTACTGGAAAAACTGCATTTTAAGGAAGTCTTTCATATATTTATCTAAGGAGATGGTATTCCAGAGGGAAGTCATCCACATTTTCTGGCAGCCACACTTACTGTGATTAGTACTTTTATTCCATCATTCCAGAGGGGTTATTGCCAGAGGACGGTTATAATTAAGACTAAACCAGGACGCTACAGCTGTAAATTATTAAAACATGTTTAGGTGAGTTTATACTACTTGCTAGGTCCCTAAGCAAAATTTTACTTAAATTTTACCAGTAGCATTTGTCTCTGAAAAATCATTTCCTAGTATCTTTCTTTTTTGCTGTGAAGAGATAATAAATTTCAGTATGAATCTGGACAAATATTCAATGTGGTGAAGGGAAAGATTCGTGCTTGACAGACTTGGTGGCCTTCTCCAAAGAGTTGGAGTGCTGGTGGAAAAAGGAACAGCAGCTGATGTCTTCTCCCTGGAATTGTGCAGAGCTTTTGTCACTGTCCCACATGACAGCCTCATCTTTAAAGAGACAGACATGCATTTGATGAACAAAACACTCAGTGGATGAGGAATTGGCTAGATGTTTGTACTCACAGAGTTGTGGTCAATGTCTCAATGTCCATGTGGAGAACAATTATAAGTCAACTATATAAAAAAAAATTGCCTTGCATCTTCAAAATACATATTTTAAAAAAAAGGTACCATTGTGAATGGCTTAATAATAAACCATGCATAACATCTCAAGACACCTATGTGCAGGAGAAGGGGAACAAAATGCATAGAATTGCTTCACATATAATTTTCTAAGAAAAAATGAAGGCAGAAATTTAAATTGTTAGTATTTTATGTTCAGCTATTGTGTCTTATACCCATCAACACCAAAACAAAAAGAATGTATCTGTTTTGCTGACATTCTGAATTCAGTCACCCATTAGAAAAATAAAACATCTTTTCATTTGTTTATTTCTATTCTTGTCTCTAGATTTCTGTTAATTGCAAATTGTTACTCCATGAATGTGGTAGTATAGGATCTTGGAATCACTTTCTGTTAAAAACATTTTGCAGATTAGTACAAAATTCAATTTTTGTGTATTTGATTATGTCAATTGCAACTTGATTTGAAAAAAAGTACACATAACTCTTTAAGGGAGACATATAACTTTTTAAAATGCTGATAGAAAAATAACAAGACGGTTATTAAAGAAAGAGATTTAAAAGCAGGCTTTATAAAATGGAAATTTCAAAAAAAAATTCCAACATGAAAAAAAAAATAAAACAATTCAAGTTTTCTTCCATTCTCTGAACATCCTTTCTATCAGTTGGCAGCTTCTTTAGTAAAAAACTTCTTCTGACTCCACGGATGATAAGATTGCTTTCACTTTCCAAGCATGGAAGAAGAAGGTAATAGATCTCTCAAGTGGTGTGGGTTTGTATTGCAATCTAACACTGCTCTTGAAAACAAACACCTGTTATTTGTCAGTTCTATGTGCTATGTGACATCCTGTAAATTTTATTTGTCATTTGGGAAAAAAGTTTTGCCCATCAGTTGCTGAGAAGATAAAAAAGATCTACTTGGACTTTGAAGACTAGGAAAGCCACTACTGTTCTGATCCAAAGTGGCATATTTTTAGTGATCTATTTTAGATTTATGATACCTCTTCCTTTGAAGGAAATGTTACATCTTCACAAAACACTGCAATCTTTCTACAGACTGTCAGTACAAACCACTGTGCCATATTTAGTGCCAGCAGACCTCATGTATCCACAGCAGAGATTTATCAGCAAAGGCTGTTGTCTTTAGGAGTACTTATTAATTAATAAATAGACAAACATCATGAAATACAGGGTAATAAAATGGTGGTACATGGCATTCATAACTTCTTTTGTCTTGTGGGGGTTTTTTAATTTGGTTTTTTGTTGTTGTTGTTTTTGTGGTTTTTTTTTGTTGTTGTTGTTGTTGTTGTTGTTGTTGTTTTTGGTATCTTTTTGGGGGGTGTTTTTGCCAGTAGCTATTCTTATAGCAGCAGATATTCATATTTATCCAGAGCAGTTTAAATAGAGTTTTTGGTTTCCCAAAAGAAAATTATGGCATCTGGTATGGTATTTGAAAGAGGCTTGAGCAGTCAAAGAGTAAATGCCTGAAGTGCAGTCAAAATAGAGACACCCTGCTCTTTTTAGAAGGAAGGAATAGTTAAAGAAGTTATTCATGATTATGCCAAACTGAGTTTTAACAGATTATCTTTTTAATTAAAGATGATTAGAACTGGACTCCATATAGCAACAGCCCCAAATTACTTTCATGGCATTTATCCTAAGGCAGAAGTGTGAAAATGTGGCAGAATTTCTACAGATTTCAACATGGTCAGAATTATATCTCACAGACAGTATGTGAGAGCTACATAACTTTCTTATGTGAGGCAGCTACTCACACCACAAAGCACAGGAGGCTCATTGCTCTGCTAAGGAAACGTGTAGGTGCAAACAGTGCCTTGAATTGTCATGTACAGAGTAATGTTGTGAATTTCCCAACCACCCAAAAGACACTTTCAAAGATTGAAGGTCTTTTTGACAAGGACCATTAAAAGACTTTCAAGAATTATATCAAAGTCCATAACCTCTGATTTCCCAGAAATAATTTTTGATACTGACATCAGATTAGGCCTTTTGTGTGTTTATTCCTAAGCTATGCACCCAAAATGGAAATACAAAAAATGGTTACTTCTGAAAATGTTGTTTGGTTTATTTCCCACAATTTCTGTCATGTACATAAACCTGAGGTGAGTGAGATTTTTTTTGTAGGGTAGGGTCTTTTTTAACACATGAGATTATGTTGCAGCCGATGAATAGATGTGTTTTTATCTCATTTAAAAAAACAATGAAAGCTTGCATCTCATGCAAATAAAATTTTGTGCAGGTCAGTGTATAAATGGATGACCTATTCATCCTTGAGCTGTTGCAGCTCATCATGCGGTGTACTACTCAAAATCTCCGTCTGTTTCATTTTATATTAATTTATTGGGCTAAGAAGCATGACATTTAAAGCCTCTGATGCACATATCTTATCAGAATTAACTTCAGTGGCTCAAGAGGTCACTGGCTGCCCAGCAGGAAAAAGCAACCTGCTCAGACACCACAATGAAAGCTGACAGAAACCATGCATCATTTTACCCACTTGTCAACCCTGTTTCATTTTCTGAAATGGCCTGGAGGCATTCTCACAATACAGCACAGCAAAGATGCTGCCTTCTAGGTGAATCTGTTACAGCAAAGTCAAACTCCTAGTTTGTACCCCTGGTGAAGGTGATCTCAAGTGAACAACTTTCTCTTGAAAGTCTGATAGAATTCCTCTCTTTCCAGATACAAGAGTTTTACAACTTAGAAAGTCCCAACAGGTTGTGCTGTGGTGATAGTTTGAGCCCTCAACTGAGATAGTTTTCCTTTTGCATGGTTGAAATATAGCCCACAACAGAACAGAGTGTCCTTCAATAGGTGGTAGTTAACAATATTCAGAGGCAGCTAGAAAATCAGGAAATCAGAAGCACTGGATGCTTAAAAATACTATTCTTAACCAACACCATGCAAGAAAGCTCCTCAAAATTTTGTATATGATCCTACCAATCTGTGTAGTCATTTTTCATCAATGACATCTTCCAGTCCTTGTATCATCAAAACTGTCACTAGCTGAGAGAAACTGAATTTCAAAATCATGTTGACCATGGTGTAAGCTATTTAATTTATTGTCTTGATTCAGTACACTTTAGATTGATGAATCAGTGTATATATCCGATTAAAGGCAATGTTGTAACTTGCTAAAATGGAATTTAAAGAAAAAATCCTATTTTCCTTTTAATTTTTCTAGGGATTTTTTTGTTCGTTCTTCCTTTCTTTCTTCCTTTCTTTCTTCCTTCCTTTCATTTTTCCTTCCTTTCCTTTTTAAAGTAATGTCTTGAACAAGAAACAAAAGAAGAGACATATGCACACCATTCAGCATCAGGTTAAACAGCCAAAAAGTTTTTCAGCTACTCTTCATAATGCTTCACTGGTGGTACTTCACTGGCTCTGCCAGTGAATGTGTCCTTTCTCTGGACACATTCCAGCCTTTTTTCTTGAAGTGAGGAGACCAAAACAGAATAATAGAATTAAATCACACATGCTTTAAAATGAAATCAGTACATTGAAAGAAGGAGAAAATAAATTGACTGCAATGCTTATTTTAATGTATTTTATGTTTACTCTATTTTAAATAAGAGGCTTAAAACAAGATTATATATAGTATGGATGTTTTCCTTGGAAAGCATTTTTCCAATTTAAATATTTTACAATTGTTTTAAGACAAGAGACATTGTACTTTATACATGCTAAAAAGAGAAATAATATGCAGCTCAAAGCCATTTCTGAGTGCTTTCTTTTTCTTAATGTGCTATCCTGAAACATACTGCAATACTTTAATTGTGTATGAGGAGGAGACTGAGTGCCCAGAGAGGTTTTGGTAACTATATTTCATATTTCTTGAATTTTAGTGGGAAAAACACCTAAATGTCTGTTTTGTGAACCCTTAAATTTTTGTTAAATTAGTCATAAAATCTCAGAGGTGAAGATTTAAAATTTCTCTCATTTTTACCCTCTCAGCACTACTGAATTGTAAAGTGCAATCTTAACTCTTATTTGCATCAATTAACAAACATAACAGAAAACAAATATTCCACTGTGTGTGCTTTGGGCACTGCTCTGTGGCAGAAGAGCAGCTACAGTCACTGGGTTTATGGTTGTAATATGCCCTTGGAAGAAATATCACTGTTTTTTGACCTCATATCTCAGGAATACAGCAGAATTTAGGAACTGTAAACAAGTCACTGTCTTTACTGTGGTTCTTTCCAATACCTCACTAATAACCCACCAGAAGCATCTTGTCTAGAAGGCTAATTTTCATGTTATGATTTCTTTCTACCTCCCAACTCTTTCACTGATATATTTTCCCAGGTCTGGATTTGTGCAAATTGGCTATTTCAGAGATGCAGTTTCCTATGACTGATAGTTAAGACTTGTGGCTTCAAGGGTTGTCACTGTGTGGAATGAAATGAGGAGATGGAGCTAGGAATGGAGAATAAAGCTGCTGTGGTAACATTATTTATCACCTGATTTATTTGTTTCTAGTAATCTTAATAACCAATAACAGCCTCTGTCTTTCATCTGTACCTTGAGAAAGTAGATGTGCTGTGACATGGAGTGAACAGGAGAGTTAGATCTCTCATTTCTCTTTTCTCTATGGAACATCCGTATAAAGACAATCCTCCTCAACACCGAGGTTCAGCCAGCGTTATCCTAAGTTGAAAAATTTTAGAGTTTTGAATTTCAGTGTACAATGAAAGTAAATGAACTGCTTCTCCTGAGAACAAAGGGATCTCTTTTTTTTTTTAATCAACATTCCCTCATGGCAAATGCCTTATGGTTCTTTATAAATGACAAAGGGTCAAGATTATGTTTTCAGGCCAAAGACTGGATAATATAGCAATGGGTTAAAGAATGATTTCTGAAAAAAATGAGTTCTCAATAGGCTTCTGCAAAACTGTACACAAAATGTCACACAAGGCTAAATGGTGATAAAGTTCATAGTGTGATGAACTATCAGAATTATGTATTCCTGGTGAGATGTTTTGCTTGATAAGGAAGATTCTAACTGCATTATGAACTTGCTGCTACTCTTCTAAAATAGTAAAGTATTACATTATCAGTATCTCATATTTGAATAATAAAAACATGGTTCATACAAATAAAGTTACTATCTAGGGTGAAGATAAAATAATTCCACCTCTGGAACCAACTCTGTCACTCAACTGTCTATCAAATTTTACAGCTGTAAACCCCATTTACAGGGTTTCAACTCTCTGAAATAAGGCCCTGTGAACAAAGGAGTGTAGTGGGCAGACATCACTGAAGTGAGCACTAAATAGCCCTTTGTTCACTTTAGACCCTTCAAAAGATGAGGGAATGAAAAAGAAAAACATCATTCCAAAAATGTATGGAAGAAGAAGGAAAAAAATCTATCAAAATAAAGCAATGCAAATTTATTGACTTCAACAAGAAGACTGATGCCCAGCTAATCTCTGAACAATGCTTTCTACCCCAAAATCCCAATCTCCTCAGTTTGTGTTGCTCAGCATGAGGTTAATGATGCAGAATAAGGGGTGAAGATTATTCTAGGTCTGTCTGGGAAAGAGCTATTTTTCCTCATAGGAGCCTAGATGGTGCTGTCTTTGGGACTTATGGCTAAAACAGTCTTTATAGCATACCAGAAGTGAAATAAAAAAATCATAAAATAATAGAACAATAGATTGGTTTTGGTTGGAAAAGACCTTAAAATAATCTAATTCCAACCCCCCTGCCACGGCCAGGGACTCCTCCCATTAAACCAGGCTGCTCAAAGTCCCATCTTGAGCACTGCCAGAGATGGGGCATTCACAACTTCTCTGAGCAAATTGTTCCATCCCTCATCACCCTCAAAGCTAAGGCATATCTTCCTCATAGCTAATCTAAGTCTACCCCCTTTCAGTTTAAAGCCCTTAACCCTTGTGTTGTCACTACTCACCCATGGAAAAAGTCCCTCTCCAGGTACTGGAAGATTGACAGGAGGTCAGCCTGGAGCTTTCTCTTCTCCAGAGTGGTTACACCAACTGTCTCAGCACATCTTCATAGATAAAGTGACCATCTTCTGCCCCTATCAGGATAGAAAGGGTGAGAGAGAAACTAGGTGGGCATTTAGGTTCCAGACAGGGTCAATCCACTGCAGGGAGCCAATAATTTGTTTTATTACCCTGTAAAGTGTTAATTCATCTCCTTCTCTTGTATAGAACTCTGTTCTGCAAAATTTCTAATATATCCATCCTCCTGTTTCCACTTCCTTGTTTTGCTTATGAAAATTAAAATACTTAAATGAAATCATTCATATAAACCTATTAATAGTCATCTAGCACTTCAAGCACTTCTTTTATGGCAGAACTGTTTCATATCTTTTCCCTTTTGTTTTTTTTGCCATATAATATTTCATTAGTCACAAAGGGATAAAGAAGTAAAAGAATCTATCCCAAACCCCCTTTCAGAATCTGTCAAAAGTATTTTTTAGATAAACATCTTTCCATTTATTACTTTTTTCATTTCTCTTCTCTATATTATTAAACTCCTGCATCATAGGAATCTATCATGTGGTCTGTCACTTGGTCACTTTGGCACAGATCTTGACAGTTTAGATTTAAACTGGCTTTAGGTTTCTTACATTTCATACTTTTCAATAGCTTCTTCATTGTTCCATGTATCTTTTGTTATTAATATATAATTTCACTAATTTTGCACTCTTAGTATCTCCTAAACTTTTTCATTCAATTCCTACTCTATGTTTTAATTGAAATGGAGCATGTGTTGTTATATAGTTTATTTATATTGTTCTTTCTATGTTCAGTACAGATTTTCCTAAATATGGTGGGTATGTTTTGAGTCACCAGCATATTCCGGAACATGCACTAATCTGTCATCTTGAATCTTATCAAAATCAATAAACACAGATAATTCTCTGAGTACTTAATTAGCAAAGATATTATGAGAGAAATTTGATATATTGTTGGGAAAGCATTTGAGGCTGAGGCACATAGAGTCTATTTTCCTTGTAAATTATACTTTAGATCACCAGTGTGGAAAATATCATTTCACACTTGATTTGCTACTTTGGGGAAAAGAATGCTAAGGTTCACATTTCCTTCCCAACCTTCACCTTCCAGGACTCCTTTGACATGTTACCATTAGTATGGTATGTAGTATGTAGTGCAATGGAGCTTCACAGGTTTGCTAAAAGGCCTAATTTTTCTCTTCTGTGTCTATCTGCCCTGTCATGTTGTCTTTTCTTTTGAGAACTAGAATGTTGATGAAATCTATTTCCTTAGTCCTTTAATGCTTTCATATTTTTTTCAGCTCATTTGTTGAACATTGGTTATAAGATCAGCTCAGGGCAAAGCAGAAATGTGGGCGGTCGGAAGGGGAAGGATAGGTTTTATTTAGATGTGAAGAACTTCTGGGGTGAAGGGTTCAGAAAGGGACCCCAAAAGTTAATAATAAGATTAAATAGTTTTATAGAGACAGCCGTCTTGTGAGAGAAAATCAAATGAGAATTAATCCTTTCTTTGAGGTGTGGAATTGCCACTTCCTAGTGTAAAAAGAATTAATCTGACAAGACTTCACTGCAGATGTAAATGTTCTACAGCTGAAGAATTGAGTGCAGGAAATGTTCAGCACAACTATCTCTACTAGGGGAATTCTGACAGCTGTCACAAACTCTCCAGTCATTGTCAAATGACTCTGTCAGTCCCATTATTTACCTTTTTACCTGCCAAAGGAACACTACAAGCTTCAAGCAAAGGAAAAGGTAAAGTTTGAGGACCAATCACAGACTGCCCTAGCGGTTTTATCAAATTAATATAGAAAGCTCATTTTTAGAAGTAAATCATATGCAGAAAAATCCAACACATGAATCAAAACAACCAGGAATCATCTATGTAAGCTACAAACGGTCTTTCAAAATATTGGTAACCAACCTGTTTGTTTCATATCAGCCATAAATGATGCCAGTTTGGGTAGCAAAGAACCATTTAGCCTATGTTAGGATTAAGTAGTGAAATGCACTGAGAAATGTCTGGAATGATGCAAATTTAAGCACTGATAGTAGAAGAGAGGCTTGAGCTGTGTCAAAGTTAATTTAGTAAGTTAAAGAAATTATGAATGCCAACAGTGCAGAGCCTTGGTATTATGCAATAAGAAAGCAAAAGACAGATAGGCCATTCCAGAGAACTGAATTCCAGAAGTCCTTTTAAATTAGATTAAGCCAGGAGGAAAATTCTGTTTTGAATTTTAAAATGTCACAATGAACACAAAATGTAAAACATCTTCTATAATGTTCTTTGCAATCTGTGCTTCACTTTCCAGTAGAAACATGAAAAATGATCTATTATAGCCAAATACTGATAAAAGGGCATTTTGATAGGGTCTGCATATATATATATTTCATCTATTAATAAAGAAATTAAATATTAATGGACTATGTGAACAATGTATATTGCTGAATAGAAAGAAGGTCATGAGACCTCTTCTATTTCTGCTTGAGGCCCAAAGTAACATTTAGATGTTCACAATATTTTCAAGCTTTATGAATGTTATATCATTAGCTATTCTCTCCCTGGAAATAGAAAAACTGATAGGCTTCAGGAGTGAATATATAAATAATACAATACTAAGTAACGTTTAATTTGAAAAATTATTTTATATTCAGTTAGTTCTGAAATTACATAATTTCTGGTATGTTATATTCTGTAGAAAATGGAAATGTTGTGCTTATAAGAAGACAAAAAAACAAACTACACTATTTTTATAATATTTCTATATTAGCATCTGTCTAGGGTTTGCCAATATCAACTCTAGTATCACTTAGATTATTTAATGATACATAACAAAATGAACAAAGTCTGGAATCCTTAATGAGAACAAATGGAAATAACTGAAGTTCATTCTCTACATAGTCATAAGTAGTGCATTTGGCAAAAGAAATTGAAAGCGTGAGCTTAACCAAAAATGATTCGTTCACTTTCCTGTCATGAAAGAGTCAGTGGATAGTGTATGGATAAATGAGGCAAAGTGCACAACTGAAAATCTAACAGAGGTTTGAAAAGGTTAAAAGAAGTCATGCTTGCAAAAATTTCTTTGAAATATGATGAATTCTTTTCTTAGAAGTATTTTCCAAGAATAAAATGCTGGCCCTGGAGAAAAATTTCAATTAAAAGAGAAAAAAAACCCCTATTGTAGAGATTACTATAGGAGAATATATGGAGTTTACTGCAAATCTGTTTATTGTCAGCCCTGAATTTTCTTTCAAAAATGAATTAATATTATATGGCAGATGTACTGGAAATGAATCATGCATTCCTTATAAAGCATCCACATCTAATCTTATTTTTAGGTGAGCATATGATCAAGTAATATGATCAGAGAGTGAGAGAAACCCAAAATGAGAGAATAGTTGACACCAGGTTCCTTTGGAGTGAGAGACTTCCAGAGCAGTTCAATCCAGGCTGTCTGCTCAACCACCACTGTGTTCAGATGGCTTTTGATTATCCCCAAGGTGGAAGACTCCACCAGCTCTCTGGGCAATCTGTGCCAGTGTTCAGTCACCCTAACAGAAAAAATGTTTTCTGATATTTAGATGATTCTCTGTGTGTTTGTGTCTGTTTCCTCTTGCCTTGCTACTGGGCCCTACAAAAAGCCCATCTTGATGTTTATTCTCCATTCAAATGTTTTTACATTGTTAAGAACATTTCTTATCCTTCTATTCAGATTAAAGATACCCAGCTCTTTTTGTGTTGCCTCACAGGATAAATGCTTCAGTTTTTTAACCATCTTTGTAAACTGTCACTGGAGTCTCCTCAGGACGTCTGTCTCTCTGGTACTGAGGAGCCTAAAACTGGATTCAAGACACAAAATGCTGCCCCACCATCACTTAGGAAAAGGGAAGGATCCCTTTCCTCAGCATGCTGGCAATACTTGGCTTATTGTAATGAGACTTCCAACATTTTTAGACTTTCTTTTTGTGTTTAAGTTTTGCCAGGAGCTCCTTGCTCATCCGCACCTCTAGGGTGGATTGATTTTGAGCTTGGAAGAGGGGATTGTTGAATATCAACCAACTTTCTTGGGCCCTTCTCCATGACAGGACCTTATCCCATGGGATTCTTTCAGGTCCTCTTCTCAGAGGAAAAAAACCGATTCTCCTGAAGTCCAGGGTTGTGATCTTGCTTTTTGTCTGGCTCTCTCCTCTCAGAATCCTGAACCCTGCCATCTCATTGTCACTGAAGTCAATGGTGCCTCCAACCTTCAGCTCCCAAATAAGTCCTCCCTTGTTAACAAACATGAGGTCCAGCAGAGCACCTCTTCTTATTGGCTTCTTAATCACTAATTGTGGAATTTCCCTAATATTGTCCTGAAATTTCCCTATACGACTTTTGAAATCCTTTATGTTGAAGAAAGAAAAAAAAATTCTTGCTCTCATGTACCAGTAAAAGATTTTATGTTGTAAAACTTTTCATTTAATTACTCTGACAGGTTAGAGAATAATTTTTCCCCATAAAGATATTATCACATTTGCTAGGAAACTTATAAATATTATGTTTAAAAAACAAAACAAAACAAAAAACACAAAACCAAAAAGCATACCCAAAACGCCACAAAAACAAACAAAAAAAACAACACCATGAAACAAAGACCCAACAAAACAAAACAACCAACCAACCAATAACCAGAAAAACAATAAAAAAAAAAATTTATCTAAAAAACAATTGTTTTTTTTTGCTAACCTGATTTTGTATAAAAAGAAAGGAAAGTGACTTATTTCAATTTATTCATGAATCTATTACACACACAGTTCCACTTTATGCTCTCCCAAATGTCCTGTGTTTGGGATTTGAAAAACCCCTATATTAAATATTAAATTCCTAGTCAAAGTTCAATAATTCATAAAAAACCTGAAAAATTCCTTTTGTTTTGGGTTGATGTAAATAAAACTCTTGAAATCAATAGGTGTTGTGCAACTGGCTTCTCTGGACCAAAGGTCAAATCCTTAGGGGGAAGGTGTGAGGAACACAAAATTATAAAACATTCTGAAGATATATAAAATTTGTCTGTGCTTGTCATGCATAATTTGAGCAAAGCTCAGTTGTATTTATTGCATGAAACACTATTTTTTCTTTAATGGCTTTAATGGATAAGAGGAGAGAGTCAAGGAGCTAGGGATGTTTAGCCTGGGAAAGGGAAGTCTTGTACGGGGACCTTACAGCAACTTTTTAAAACTGAAGAGTATATTGCCAAGAAGAGAGAGCAAAGTTCCTCTGAGGGGCACAGTAAGAGAGTTAGAAACTGGTCATAAATTTGAATTCAGGAGGGTTGACTATGTGGACAATCAAGCATGAGAATGAGTTGTACTTTACATATTGCTTAGCGTTTGTCCTTGGAGATCTTCGGATTCTACCTGGACAAAACCCTGAGCAACTGGTCAGAATTCAGTTTTCACCCTGTTGGAGCTGGTGGCTGCTCTAGATGCCCTCTGAGATCTCTTCTAGCCTGAATGACTTCACAACTCAGGTTTTTCCTGAATGCACTGGGTCTTTATGACATTTACCATTACCATAAATTTTAAGTGAAAATTAAGATTTTCACATACACCCAAACATTTTTACATTAGTTCTCACTGGTGTCTTAATGGTGATTTCAGTAATGATTTAGCAAAAGTATATCTCAAAAATTAATAAGTATACAATTTTAAGCTTTCCCATGTTAGCTTGCATCCACCCCTACATAGTAGAACACAAACAAAAAACCTGACCTTAACAAGGTTATTCAAAACTTTGTCTTCATAATGAATAGAATTTTCTCTGTAAATCAAAGACTGTCAAAAATAAAATAGTCACTGTTCCAGTGACTTGTAGAGTAAGTTAACAGTGTCTTTATTTTACTTATGCATTAAATGTAATTTAAATATTGAATGTTCCCTTTTGTGGTAAGGATTCAGAAAACTTGATACTTCCAGCTGCAGAACATAATAGGGCAAAACCAACATTCTGAACAACCATGAAATATATATTTGCAAAAGCATTGCCTTCTTCTAGATGAACTTACCTAATAACAGCTTCTTTTCAGTCATCTTCAGTTTACCCTCTGAAGATATGGCTTATGGAATTAAAATACTCCTTATAGTATATTTGTTAAATGTAAGAACCTATGGTATTTAACTGAATAAATTAAATTAATTTTCTATGAAAATAAAAAAGAATCCCAAATGTTTGAAGCTTCAAATTCTCTTAGATGTAACCTTATTCAATTAAATGCAGGAAAAAGTTTTGAGATCTTACATTTTTAAGATTTATTAATAAAATCAAAAATAGTTTAATACTTGTACTATTGAACCAGGTATAAATGTGGGTTTCTTTTGATTTGAATTCTGAAGGTCATTACTAGATAACCTTGCTGCGAGTGCTCAATCATATTGAGTGTTCAAAAACTATTTTATGCTGTAAGCTTAAGAATCTGGTAAAATTTTATTCACTCATTTGTTGAACTAATTGAGAAAGACCCTAATTATCTATCCAGTCAAAAATAAATTGTGAGAGGCAACCTTTTCTTTCATGATGGAACTTTAGATAGACAAGTGCTAGAGTTTTTATCTCTTAATAAGTTTGAAATTTTGATTGCATAGCATAATCATAAAATTTAATATAGTTTGAAACCTTAAATCATAAATTATCATATTGTTAGTGCTTGTAATGTTAGTGGGAGCAATTATGGGAAGATGAGTAAATCCATGTAGTTAAAGTTCTCAGTATCTGTCTTTAAAACCTTTGGAAAATACTAAAAATCTTTGAAAGATCTGGTCCTTAGCTTCAATATCATGAAGCGTGAAGAGTCAACAATGCCTAATATGTTTCTAACATTTAATTCTAAGCATGAAATACATTGTGTGAAAGACATTGTGGGCATAAAATTTAAACGTTTTTCATAGGGTACATCAGTGAATAATTAAGAAAGGGATTTTTTTTTCTTATTTGCTTGTTTATTTTTTTCATTAGGGACACAAATTCAGTATTTTCTGCCTCTTAGCAGAAGATTTTTCTTTATTCCTTCTAGTTTTTCAAAGCTTCATTGATAGTCAGTGGTTTATTAAATCTTTCATAAATAACATTATAGCTTATCTCTAAAAGCTCAAATCAGTATAATGTTGTGAAGATAATGTTATTATCGACCTTTATGTTTCATATAATTTTTATTAAACTTAGATAACTTAGTAGCTCTTCATTCAGAATCTGAAAATCAGATTATATAATGAGCATTTAAAACTTTCTCTTGGAGTAAAAAAGCTCCAAGAATAGAAAAAGCCACAATGTCAGCTTTTGACTTAATCTCTTTAGAAACACGTAAACCGAGTACATGAAAATATAAATAAACAAAATTTTAAAAATTATGCATATATGCTATTTTATTCTATACATGTACATCCTTTGCCAGCATTTGTCTCACATGCATGGCGCCAAGAAGCCAAAATTTTTAAAATTTTGAGAAATACCTATTACTGTGTCTATTAAAATGAAATATAATTATAGGCCTTCTACTCAGATAAGGACTATAATTGTTGCTATAGAAATGTTGATAAAGGTCAATAAATACTTGAATAAATATTTATTAAAATAGCAGCCTATTTTATTTTTTATAATATTATAAAATATATTTTATAATGTTATTTTTATAATAATTTTTTTTATTATTATTAGCCATTATTATTTGATTTCTACTCAGGCCAGAACTAGGGCTTGGAGAAATATCTGACTATGGAATACCTATTTTCTGGTTCACTCCAGCATCTCCTGCAATATTTACATTCTCAAAACTACTGGTTCAGCCTGGGGTCCTCTCAGCTGCTAGCTTCCAAGGCTCTGCTCTGTTTTCCTGAGGAGGTTATTAGTCACAGGTAAAACATTTGTATATACACATTAGTTTGAAAACAATATTATGATAGTCTTGGGAAAATTAACCCCTCTGTTCTCAGTAGTGTAGAATTGAAGTTTGCAACATATCCAATATGTTCACATTGAACTCCATTATTATTTGGTCTTCAGTAAATCCAGTAAAAACATAAAAATTAAAATAGGAGAATCTTAGTCAAGTCATCAAAAATAACCTTCTCTACAACTTATAATTTCCCCATCTCCAAGTATGACTACTTTTGTCTAATAAGTAGCAGGTGAGGATCATCCATCACTTATTTGACCATTCTCCCCCGTTTTGTGTCCTGTTCCATCCAAGCATGTGCTCTGGTACATCATTTCACAGTAACTTCCTATGCTGCCAGCCTTTGAATACTTTTCTGATAACATACTGTGAGCTAATAAAACAGTTGGACAAAGTACTGTCTAGACCACAATAGGCTACAGAATTTTAGCCAGAAGTTTCTACTCTCTGTACTTACAAGTCCCCAGGCCTTAGGTTCAGACATTATTATATAGGGGAGAAACCAGAAAAAACAAACCAGTTAATAAGCTGGAATAAAAAGCATTTTCAAGACAGAGTGTGCCAAAAAACAGTAAATTACAGTATTTGGAACAAATTCAGTGTAGTTTACGTTAGCACCTACATTCTGTTGGTTTCTCCAATAATTTCTATTCAACTGCTGCCTGTGAAGAAGTACTCATGCAGTACTCTGCAGAAGGGCTCCTAGCAAGGAAAGAAGCTTTGGCAAAGCCCTCACGAAGACTTCCTGTAGACAAAAGGTCCATGATCCTCCTAAAAATTCAGGGTGAGGTGAAAATTAGAATAAAAGGGTAAGTGGCAAGAAAGGAAAAGAGTTTAAGCAAAAGATAAAACTGGTACTGTCCAGTGCTAGACAGAAGTCCAGAAATGCAACTATTAATACACCTCTAAAACCAGGGATGGGTGTTTAGTGGGAACAAATTTCATACATCTGTTTTCAAGAGTTTGTCAATATTATCCTACAGTATCTTCTGACTTCCAAAGTCTTGTTCCATAATAAACTCCTGCTTTGCTGTTCCCAGTCAAAGCTGAGGTAGAAATCTATGGAACATGAATGGGATGGGAAGTAAAAGTCAAAAAGATATTCCTATTCACATAGTTGATTTATAAAAATTAGCCATTAAATAACTTGGTTGTATTGTCTGTCCTAGACTTAACATCAGGGTGTCTTTTAAATTTTTCCCTTATATTTTCTGTGCTAATTTTATCAAGTAAAGCAAAGGTCCGGAGCAGAGATGCCCCTGCAGCCCTGGGGCAGCCCATGGGGAGGCAGCTGTGCCCCTGCAGCCCAGGAAGGACCATGGGGGAGCAGAGATCCTCCTGCAGCCCATGGAGGACCCACAGTGGAGCTGGTGGGTGCCTGAAGGGGGCTGTGACCCTGTGGGAAGCCTACCCTGGAACAGGCTCCTGGAGGACCTGTGGCCTATGGAGAGAGGAGCCACACTGGAGCAGGTTTGCTGGCAGCACTTGTGACCCCATGGGGGACCCACACTGGAACAACCTGTTCCTGAGGAACTGCATCCTGTGGAATGAACCCACACTGGAGCAGTTTGTGAAGAACTGTACCCACAGGAAGGACTCAGCTTGGAGCAGTGTGTGGAGGACTCTCTCCTTTGGGAGGGACCCCACACTGAAGCAAGGGGAGAGTGTCCTCCCCCTGGGGAGAAGGGAATGGCAGAGAAGTGTCCTGAACTGACCACAGCCCCTCTTCTCTGTCCCCATGTACTGCTATGGGGGAGAGACAGAAAAATCAGGAGTGAACCTGAGTCCAGAAAGAAAGGCAGGGGGAGAAACTTTATTTTTTATTTCTCATTTTCCTATTCTGATTTAATTGATAAAACATCAAATCCATTTTTCCTCAAGTGGAGTCTACTTTGCCCATGACAGTCACTGCTGAGTGATCTCTCCCTGCCCTTATCTCGACTCAGAAGCCTTTCATTTATTTTATCCCCTCTGCCCAACTGAGGAGAGAGGTGATAGAATGGAACAAGGTGGGCCCCTGTCATCTGACCAGGGTCATCCCACCATAATGTTAAAAAACTGCTAGGCTCCAGTAAATATTGAAATACTTGTATTTCAGAAGCTTACAGTATGAAATTTCAACCAAGTTCCCAGAGAGGTAATTACTACAAGAGAAATATTTGCACAGTTCACTGTGAGAAAAATCTCATTAAAACAGATGTTTTAATGTGTTTAGTCACAGGAAGTTACATACAGATTTTCCTCAGTCTGTGAAAATAATGTAAATAATGTTAATGAACTATTCTACAGTCTGTTTGCAATATTAGGATTTTAGAAATACAGAAATGGGAGAAAGGGCTGTAAAGAGTGCTTTATATATTTTGTCCTGTTCTTTTAGAATTAGCTTACATTTTGAGTTGGCTATCTATTCCATTTCCATATATAAGGCTACTGGAATTTTATTCTTTTTAAAATGAAGAAAAAGAAGAGATTTTATAGACCTTTCAGCAGTCTTTGCAAAGACATTAATTTGATTTGAATTATTTTCTGCCTTACTATTTGTGTTACTTGTGTTTCTGTCATAGATCAGTGTTAAAACTCCTCTTGGATTTCTGGATCAGACTTTGAATGATTTTCAGGAATAATGTTATAGAAAGGCTGCTAAGAACATGAATAATATATGTCTACTACTTCAACTCTGCAAGCCACATTTGAGATACATAAATACTATTTTTATATGTTTTTTCTTAGATTGAGCTATGAACGGTTACTAGTGAGCATATTTTAAGATGGCTGAATTTTTATATGCTCAACTGTGGTATTTCTGCAGAGATATAATGAAGATTTCAGCCCCTATATTCTAAATCTTTATTTTACACATTTTTAGGAGCTTTATGGTCTATAATATTGCATTGTTCAGTAGGGGCCTGAAGGCAGTAGGCATCTTTGCAGTGATTTTAATGAGATTTGGGTCAACTTCATTATATTCTGGGGAAACACAGTATTCCTGTGTGACAACACAAATTTGGATTTTGAATAAAAGTAGATATTCAAAGAAATTAATGCCAAAAAGATTATTATGATAATTTAATTTTCT